>NW_025224991.1:0-323125 GCF_016746235.2 Drosophila teissieri
TTGCTTATCAGGACTAAACGTTGCAGCTTCCAGGTATCTGAAAATTTCCCGCTGGTAATGCACTCATTATACATATCCAGCAGGATTTGGGGTCTGTTCTCGGCAATCACTGTTAGGACCCCTGCTGGGATATTGTCGGGTCCTGGGGCCTTCCTCCCTTTTAGCGTTTTTGCCGCTCTCTGTTGTTAATCTACTGTGAAGAGCTCGACTTGTTCATCTGCTATTGGTGTGGTACTTCTAGAAAAACTATATGTGTGGTCGGGTAATAGTGCTTTAACTATGTGGTCCATTTGTCCTTCCTCCAGGTCCGGTGTTGTTCTTCTTGCTCTAAGCTTCTTCATCACAATTTTATACCCCATACCCCATGGGTCAGTATTGACGTCGTTGCAGAGGCTTTTCCATTTCTCCGATTTACTTTTCCGAATATATAATAATAATAATATAATATATAATAATAATAATAATAATAATATAATATAATATAATATATGATGAGTGGTGGCGTTGAAACAGACGCAATTGGTACCAGAGAGGGTACAAGTGGCGTTGAAACATACGCAAGAGACAGTACTGGCGTTGAAACAGACGCATAAAGGTGTAACGTCATGATCCAAAAGGCTTCTTTGAGAAACATAGGTAGACTTGGTGCGCTATCAAGTTAGTTGTAAAAATTATGTTTTAAAATTGATTTTAAGAAAGAGGAAGAAATACTTGAGCAAAGCATATCAACATGAATTGCTAAATTTATACACGAGGACGTCTAAAAGTCAGGACTGGCCGTGTCGGAGCATTGGTAGCAATATTTGAATTTAGTACAGCAACATGAATATTGTTTGTGACAACATTGTAATAAAGAAGTATAGAGAAAACAGAACTACCGTTATTTCTGTGCAGGCCCGGCGACAGGGGGGTGGGGACGGGGTGTTTCCCCCGGGCCCGGACTTCTGAGGGGGGCCCGGATTTTTGACGGTAACATAACTTAACGCGGTGTTTCCCCCCGGGCCCGTATTCCCTGTCGCCGGGCCTGGTTTGGTGTGTTGCCTCCGTTGGTTCGTCCTGTGTGTGCGAAAGAGCGGGTGTGACATGAGCAAGCTGCGCAATAGATTTTGTCAGTCTCGGTAGAATACTGCTAGTACACAGACGATATTAATTGTGAAACGACGACAAGTGGAACGATGGCACCAACGAAGGGAACGGGGCTCGTTGCTCGAGGTGCTAAGAATACTGAAGTAACTGACGCTTCAACATCAGAAGAGGGATTCGAGCGATTCAGCATACAGACGCTAGAGACATAGAAGCAGCGCAAGTTTGTCGATTCAAACAAACCGCCTAAAACTGCCACGCCAACACTTTTGAAAAATGTTTTGATATTTTTTCAATTTTGTATTAGTTTGCCAAACAACTTTTTGCCACACCCATTCGAACGCCCACAAACCGCTCAAAGCTGCCACGCCTACCCTTTTGAAAAATGTTTTGATATTTTTTCATTTTTGTATTAGTCTTGTAAAGTTCTATCGATTTGCCAAACAACTTTTTGCCACGCCTACTTTAACGCCAACAAACCGCAAAATCCTGTCAGTGTTGAATACTCTCCTGCGCACTTCCAGCAGCTGACTAACGGGTATCAGATAATCGATGAATTCGACTATAGCGTTCTCTCTTGTTTTGCTTATTTCATTTGGGCGGAATACAATTGCGGTGTGTTGCTGGTGGGAGTTAATGGCTAAAGACGGTAGCGCGAAAGTGCTAGAAGCCTCGTTTGGGGTAAATACATTTTGTAGGTTAGCAACAAATATAGTGGCTCTGTCTGCATCACTACGGGCCCAGCCGCCAGAGGGCTTCCTTATCGGCAAAACGGTTTCAGTCGGTGGACGAAGAGTCGAGTGGGCTCTCCACAGTGACTTATGTTTTGTGCCTGTTGGAGAAAGTTGCTCCATGTATCGGCGCTGAACGTGTTCCTCCTCTTGTTTCAGAGCGTTGGCTAGTTTCCGTGCGGCTATTTTTAGCTTTTGTTTTGCAGATGGAGATCTGGAAGATTGCCATTTTTTACGTAAGCGTCGTTTTTCGTGAACGAGTTGCTCGATTTGTACGTTAGTTCTCTTCGGATTTTGTGTAATGTTCGTGATTTTATGTGTTGCAGTACGAGCTGCTGCCGTAAGAATAAATTTCAATGTACCTGTACAGATCTCAATATCAGATTCAGTTTTGTGTTTAGTTCAATGTGTGAACTTATATATATTTTATACCTGAGCCAGTTTGTTTTGTGTGAAATCAATTTGTACCGCAGTGGTGAAATAATACAGGCGAGTGATCCGATGAGAGGTCTGGCAGGCATTTAGCCCTAACCAGACTGCAAGAAAAAATTTTGGTAACTGCAAAGTCGATCAAGTCAGGCAGCTTATTGTCTCCAAACAGAACCGGTAGGAAGAGAGATTGGATAACAGTTGGGAGAAGAAAACAGCAAAAGAGCTACAGCCGTGATAGTCAGCAAGAAACAATTTAGCTACGTCGAGACGTTCGGGAGAAGGAACGTCTCCGAATTGAGACACACAGATAGTCCGCAAGCATTCAACAGGTGGGGCCAAACCGAAGAAGGACCCGAAAGGATCGGCAGAAATTGTGGTGAAGGCCCGGTCGACTGTATCGGAGTCTACGTACGTAAACCTGGCGATTACCTGGTGTGTCCGTGCGAACCGAGCAGGCGTGGTCCGGTACCACCAGTCAGAGCAGACGTGGGGTTGGCGTGTTGTTGTTTCACCAGGCGTTTTGACTTGGGGATCGCAGCCGTTAGCTAACGTGAGTCCGCATACGACGACAATCCTCAAGTGACGGGGACACAGCGACACGGTCCGCACCACTCGGGACGACAAGAGCGGCGAGACAGCAGAAAGAAGCCGCTAAGCCGACCACCCAGGTCCGTCCACACCAGCTAGAAAGAAAAGGTAGGGTGGAACGTTCGGTTTCACTGGTCGTTTTGCGACAGGGACTGCGGCGTAAACCGGGCGATTACGCGTAGTTTATATAATTAGAGTTTAGAGTAAAAGGGTATAGTAGATTCGTTGAAAAGTATGTAACAGGCAGAACGAAGCGTTTTCGTTTGATCAGGATCAATGCCGAGTCGATCTGGCCATGTCCGTCTGTCTGTCCGTATGAACGTCGAGATCTCAAGAACTATAAAAGCTAGAGAGTTGAGATTCAGCATGCAGACTCCAGAGACATAGACGCAGCCACGCCCACCCTAAAGCCCATTAACAGCCCAAAACTGCCCGCCCTCACTTCTAAAAAATGTTTTGATATTTTTTCTTTGTTTTATTAGTGTTCATGCCGAACAGCTGAGTCCGGTATCCCGCCAGCGGAGCATCGCTGTTGGCGGAATGTTTCGGAAGTTGGACACGAAGCCGTTATTTTATGTGAAGACATTACTTGAAAATAAAACCCCGAACGAGAAGGACGAACTCCAACACCTTTTGTTTCATTTAATTCTGGGAATATTTGCGACACCAGCTTTTCCGGCCCCCGACGTCTTCATTTTTGGTCCTTCGAGCCGGATCATCCAGCGCTTTGCCGAGATAAGTACGGTGCCAAAATCCCTACCATATATGTATATACATACGCATATATATTGCTGCGATCAAAATCCGCTCACTATCAACTAGTGGCCACCTGCGCAATAATATATGTTCGTGTGTATATTCTGTATGCATCCTTTCCCTTTTATGTTATCAACCAATCATCAACTTTCCAATAAAAACACCAAATAAAAAATCAAAATTCGCCACCCAAACGTTCACATACACAAAAACATACAGACATTTCATGTATGTTGGCCGATCGATGTACATACATATGTCCATTGCATCTGCATACATTGCGTACATGGCACATACGCAACGTCGTACATCTGCATGGTCATAGGGTGTTTCATTAATTGCCAGAACATTCAAACAGACATTAATATCATCCAACATACTTATATTAATGTTATTGTTTATTTTCACATACACGAAAGCTTCCACACACACGACAAGCACAGACGATTTGTTGGACCGGCAGATAAGAACAGGCTGCAGCCAACACTAGCGACGAACAAATCCACGAACACAACCTCCAGCGCAGTAAGAAAAAAAAAGAATAACAAAAAAAAAACAAATTTAAAAGCAACCATCGGCGCTAATATTTACATATTGCATATATATATGTGTACCAGCATATGTACGTATGTGTCAAGGTAGCCACTCTAGGGCCATACACGGCATATTCCAATAAGGGACCGTTCACACTGACACTACTTTTTTTCTAGTTTCCCATAGAAAGTGTCAATGTGTGTTTATTTTTGTTTCTTTAATACTTTTTTTTAACTCCATCTTGATTTTATTCGCATTTCCGATTCGCATATATCGTCTCAAAAAATTGGCCGAACATCCACGCTTATCCAGCGTCCCACATCGATAATTATAGTCCAGCGTGATCCAGCGCCCTCATATCTGTTTTTTTTCTCAATCGATAGCAACATTTATTCCGATTATTGTGTATTCCGCGCTTAATCCAGCGACCCCAGGTTTTATATAAAACGATAACATAATTTGTAACGATTACCATTTGTTTTTCAAGCGCAATCCGGCGCCCCTTACCTTTGTCTAAATCGATTAATTCCGATTATTCATTTTTCTTTTGATTTTGTCTCTCGCTCAATACAGCGACCCCGGTGTTTTTTTTTGTTCCGATTGTCACATCTTTTTCACGCGTTGTCCTGCGCCCCCACACCCTGTCTAAATTGATGCGATAATTTGGTTCTTAAATTACTTTTGTGCGCTTTATCGAGCGACCCAGTATAACTCCAAATCAACAATCCTTAGCTTTCGATTATTTTGGGTGTCCGCTTTATCTAGCGACTCCAGTTATTTTTTCCAAATACGGAACATTCCGATCGATCCAACTGGTCGCACGCTTATCCAGCGTCCCAATATATAAGTTGTTTCGAGCTTGGTTGCACGCTTAATCCAGCGTCCCAATATATAAGTTATTTTGATCTTGGTTGCACGCTTTATCCAGCGTCCCAAATACATAAGTTGTTGCGTTTTTTCAATTGGTTGCACGCTTTATCCAGCGTCCCCGTATTTGTCCAAGCGGACAGACTGTTTCGCCCCCGCACGGATCTCGGCTCCTCCGAGGGCTTAATATGCCAATTGGCCACGGTGAGGAGGTAAAAACCCGTTTGACTGTTTCTAAAACGTCTCAACGAGTTAGAGCCAAGAGCGAGTCCTCTGTGCCCTTCAAAAGCCCAAGTCCCACTCGAAGCAAAAGCCCATCGACAACTCCACGAAAATCCACGAGCACGTCGCTCCAAGTTCCACGGTCAGCACCGAACACGAAACCGAATTTAGACTTCTCACCCCAAATTACTAGAGCAACCGCAAAAATGGCGCAAGCTGAGGCAGACAGGGCCTTGATGAAATTCATGACCATAACCGATAGAGTAGGTCAGTTCGAGGCCAGAGTCAACACCCCAGCAGTCACAAGTCCGTCAATCCACACAAGTAGGGTGCGACTCGAGCAGATCAGGGCCCTATGGGACAAGGTGGAGAAGGAATACGAGGCGTGCTCCGAAGCTCGGTCCGGTCTGGGATCCACAGACACAATAACAGTCATGCAGTCCAAGTATGACTACTGTTATGCCGTTTACGAGCGGTGCGCAGCGAGCCTCAACGAGATCATTGAAGAAGGTTCACGCTCGCAACAGGCCGTTCAGGCCTCCATTCCGGCGCCTTCTCAGGGAGGGTGTCGCTTACCCCCAGTCGAGTGCGACAGTTTCAGTGGGGACTATGTTCACTGGCCCACGTTTCGGGATCTTTTCTCAGCCATCTACATACACAACCCTCGGCTTTCAGAAGTTGAAAAGTTGTTCCATCTCAATGCTAAAACTAGTGGTGAGGCTAAATCCATTGTGGCTTTATCACCCTTAACCAATGATGGATTCGAATCAGCATGGAGAAACTTGCAGAATAGTTTCGAAAACAAGAGGCTGCTGGTCAACAGTCAGCTTAAGATTTTGTTTAATTTACCTTCTGTTGCCCTTGAATGCGGCAATTCCTTGAAACAGTTAGAGAGCACAATTCAAGGTTGTTTAACAGCTTTAAAAATAGCAAAAATCGACACCTCTAACTGGGATTGCCTGCTCGTTTTTCTGTGCTCTGCCAAGTTGCCAAAGCTAACGCTGTCTCTATGGGAACAATCCCTTATGAGTAAGACAGATATTCCACTGTGGGCTGAATTCCAGGCTTTCTTACAAGATCGTCATCGAACGCTCGAGGCGATTGAAGATTTTAAGCCAAACGCTCGATCCAGAGCACTGCGGACTGACAATAGCCCGCGGGCGATCCAGAGCTTTGAGAATAGAGTGACGGTAACTCCACAATCCTGTAAACTTTGTTCGCAAGAGAACCATCCTATCCGAGTATGTCCGTTATTCTTACGAATGCCAGTCGGAGAGCGGGAGAAATATATAAAACAGCAGAAGTTGTGCTTAAACTGTTTTGATAGAACGCATCTGCTTAGGGATTGCACTAGCACGCATAATTGCAATACTTGTAAAGGACGCCACAACACTCTCCTGCACCGAAACGGCACTCCACCAGTCCAGTCAGCGGTCAATCCTGACCACCAGGCCCACGTATCCACACTTAACCACCAGCAAGATATACAGTCCACTCCATTAACGAATCAACCGAATGTGCAAACGTTTCTGGCTGTAAACACTCAAGGGGTCCTCCTGAGTACAGCTTTAATAGAGATTTGCCATTTAGGCATCAAATACTCAGCACGGGCACTTATTGACTCGGGTTCTGAGGCAACCTTTATTTCAGAACGCTTGTTCAACTTGATTAAGTTGCCTTATGAATCCATCCATGCTCAAGTTTCAGGGCTCAACCTCACTGTTGCGGCTCAGCCCCGTAAGCGCTGTCAACTCAGCATAGGTTCTCCGGTCAAGCCCCACATCCAAATTAAGACTTCTGCATATGTACTACCACAACTGGCCGGGAGTCTCCCATCCTTTACTTTACCTGAGGACTCTTTGAAGCATCTGCCGCCTTTGCAACTAGCAGACCCAAATTTCTACCGGAGTTCGCAGATCGACGTTCTGATCGGTGCCGATATCCTGCCATCGATCATTCTCAGCGGCTCCCATCCCAATATCTGTGGCACGCTTCTTGGCCAGGAGACCATATTCGGATGGATTCTTTGCGGTCCGATCGCAACGAATCCCACAAGCAGAATATGCTCATTTTCGTCCCGACTAGCTGTCACCGAGTCCAGACTGGACAACATTCTCACAACATTTTGGGAGGTGGAGGATGTTCCAGTGAAGCGGGTTAGGGAATCCACCTCGATTTGCGAGGAAAACTTTGTCCAATCTACCAAAACGAAGGAGGATGGGAGGTATGTGGTTTCGTTGCCCTTTAAAGAGCCTAACAATATCAACCTTGGGCACTCCAGGTCGATCGCACTGGCTCAGTTCCTCCGAAACGAGATTCGACTGAATAAAGACGTTGCGTCAAAAAAGCAGTACGACTCAGTCATTCAAGAGTATTTAGATTTAGGTCATATGCACCAAGTCTCTCCGAACGACTCTAATAATTTTTATTTGCCCCATCATGCTGTCTTCAAACCAGACAGCACCACAACGAAGGTTCGCGTTGTGTTTAATGCTTCCAATCCTTCATCAAACGGGAACAGCCTCAATGATATCCTTCATGCGGGGTCCGTACTGCAGTCCGATCTTACTATCCAGATTCTAAAATGGCGTTTCTTCAAGTATGTGTTCAATGCGGACATCACAAAAATGTACAGGCAAATTCGGGTAAATTCAACCCATACGCGCTTTCAGAGAATCCTCTTTCGCAATAAGGATGGAGAGCTCTGTGACTATGAACTCGATACAGTCACCTTCGGCGTAAACTGTGCGCCTTTCCTAGCCATCCGCGTACTACAACAGTTGGCTCAGGATATTCGAGGCCAATATCCTTTGGCAAGTGACATCATCTCGAACTTCATGTACGTCGACGATGTGCTCGCAGGCACTCACACTAAGCAGTCGGCAGTTTTAGCCATCGAGGAGCTTCGGCTGGCTCTTGAGAGTGCTGGTTTTCCAATACGGAAGTGGACCTCGAACGAAAGAAAACTCCTACAAGAGGTTCCAAAGGAGCACTTGATTAGTGCAGACTTTCTTGAGCTTGAAGAGGCTAGTACGGCGAAAACTCTTGGGATCCGTTGGCAAGCTACATCTGATAGTTTCTTTTTTATTCCAATTGTGATCCACCTCCAAACTGTTTACACAAAACGAGAGGTTTTATCTCAGATAACAAACTGTTCGACCCAGCAGGATGGCTATCACCTTTCGTAGTCCGAGCCAAGATTTTTATGCAGAAAATTTGGCTACGGGAGCTGGGCTGGGATCAGCCACTCCCCAGGGATCTCGCGACCCAGTGGCGGGAGTTCCTAGAAGGGTATCCTGCCCTGAAGGAGATTCGTATTCCGAGATGGGTACGTTTCCATCCAGCTGCGAAACTTCAGTACCATGCGTTTTGCGACGCGTCACAGGACGCCTATGGGGCTGCTATTTTCGTCCGAATCAAAACGAAGGAAGGCTGTTGTACCCATCTACTTTCATCCAAAACCCGAGTCGCTCTTGTCAGATCCATCTCCATACCACGCTTGGAATTGTGCGGAGCAGTGCTGCTCACGGAGCTGGCAGCTCTAGTAATTTCTGAAATGCCTCCTCATGTTTATGAGACCTTTTACTGGACCGACTCCACGATCGTTCTTGCATGGCTGAGTAAGCCAGCGTGCACCTGGACAACATTCGTTGCCAACAGGGTCGCAAAAATCGAACAGTGTACCGACGGAAGCAAGTGGGGACATGTACGATCCGAAGACAATCCAGCTGATCTGGCAAGCCGGGGTGTCTCACCCCAAGAACTGAAGGACAGCGCACTGTGGTGGCGTGGGCCAGCTTGGTTGCACCTCAAACAGGAGCAGTGGCCGAGTGAGTTGTTGGTCCATCCGGAGACTGAGCTTGAGCAGCGCCCCGTCAAATGTCACACGGTCGCAGTGCCCTCAGCAGTTGAAATCCTAGAGAGGTTCTCAGCCTTTGACCGAGCTCTGCGAGTTCTTGCTTATGTGTTTCGTTTTGTGAAAAGTTGCCGGAGGGAAGGTGTAGCCTCATCGGCAGAACTCACTGCGGCGGAGTTGTCGGAGGTGCAGGAGCGGTTAATTGTGCTCACTCAGAAGAATGAGTTTCCCGCCGAATATAAGGTTTTGAGCAACAAGCAACCAGTACCACCGCAAGCGCAATTTCTAACCTAAACCCCTTTCTTGACAGGAATGGTGTCTTGAGAGCAAGCGGCAGGTTACAAGCATCTGAAATGCTTAGTTATGATGAAAAACATCCGATCATCCTTCCTGCACGGTGTAGGTTCGCCGAACTTCAAGTCTTGTTTATCCATCGCATATCCTTGCATGGGGGGAATCAATTAATGATCCGACTGATCCGTTCCAAATTCTGGATTCCCAAGCTTAAAATGTTGGTGAAACGGACAATACATTCGTGCCGAGTGTGTGTCATTCACAAGAAGAGACTGCAGACGCAGTTGATGGGGAATTTGCCCCGTGCGAGGTCCACTTTTTCCAGACCGTTCACCCATACGGGAGTGGACTTCGCAGGACCATTTGACGTCAAGAGTTATGTCGGTCGAGCCTGCAAAATCACAAAGGGGTACGTGTGCGTTTTTGTGTGTTTTACTACCCGGGCTATTCACCTCGAAGCGACCTCGGACTTGACTACAGAGAAGTTCCAGGCCGCATTCTCCCGTTTTTTCGCTCGGCGTGGGTGTCCACAACACGTCTACTCTGACAACTGGAAAACGTTTGTCGGAGCTTCCACGTCCTTATCAAAGGATTTCATTGAAGCTACCAGAACATCGGTTTTATCGCAGCACAGTCTTCAGAATGTGTCCTGGCATTTCAACCCTCCTGGCGCACCTCATATGGGAGGGCTTTGGGAGGCAGGTGTGAAGAGCTTCAAGTCGCATTTTTACAAGTACACAGCCGCTGGGAAATACACGTTCGAGGAACTGACTACCCTCCTGGCGAAGATTGAGGCCTGTTTGAACTCCAGGCCCATCTCGCCAATGTCCGAAGATCCTACGGACCTTATCGCTCTGAGCCCTGGGCATTTTCTAATCGGTGGACCATTACTTGCGGTAGCAGAACCTGAGGTTAAAGAAGGTCCCAGCTCCATTATCAATCGGTGGCGGAGGTTGAAAGCCCTGACTCAGCAGTTCTGCCTGCGTTGGAAGGAGGAATACCTACAGGAACTCCACAAAAGGAATAAATGGAAGTTCCCAACGCGAGATCTCCAGGCGGGAGACATGGTGGTGATCAAAGAGGAGAACTTGCCATCCAACGAGTGGCGACTTGGGCGTATCCAAGTGGTCTGTCCCGGCGTGGACGGCCAGTTCAGAGTGGCAGACGCTCTCACAGCACGGGGGGTCGTCCGAAGACCAGTGGCAAAAATGATCCGCCTTCCAATGGACAGCCCGAATGAGTCGAATGACTCCTCCATACTTTAAGTATTTTGAAAACCTGCTACTGACGAGTCCTAAGTTGTGTCGTCCTACGTCGTCCATGTGTCATGATCATCCGCATCTATCTCATCTATTTTTTTATTTTGCCCATTTCGTATGTAGCCGCATATACAATGGCTCCAGCGATCCGCCACGATGTATACCGCTGTCGAGTGTGCAGGGGGGTTCACCCATTGAGGAGCTGCCAGCGATTCCTGCAACTGCCGGCTGTGAAGCGGCTCCGGGCAGTCTTGATTAACAAGTACTGCGCTAACTGTCTGGCCCACGAGCATTCGGGTCGGTCGTGTCGCAGCAAAGCGAGGTGCCGCATCTGCCGAGAGGCCCACCACACTCTGCTGCACATCCGCGGTGAACAGCCAGGCTCTTCGAGGCCTCAACGGAAGCGCGAGCCACAAGCAGCGCCTCAGCCTCAACGGCGTCAGGAGGTGGGTTCGACCGGGTCACGACGCTCAGCCTCGCCGATGGATAGTTCCCCACCCCGCAGCTCCTTGTCAACGCCGACGGGCGCGCCTAGCTTGGTGCGGACGAGCGTCAGCATCCTTCCGACCGCTGCCGTGCTCATTGGGTCCGAGCAGAAGAGATTCCATGTGCGAGTCTTGGTGGATCCGTGCTGCCCCGTGAGTCGCATCCACGTCTCGCTGGTGAAGGCCCTCAACTTGGCCGTCACGGGTGTGGGCAACGAACGGCTGTGCACCACCGAGATTCGCTCAAAAACGTCCCGGATGAGCAAACAGCTGCTGATGCTGGTGGACGAGCAGATGCAGAGCCGGACGCCGGCACAGCCCCTGGATCCGAAGGTGCAGGACATGTTCCACAACATGACGCTAGCGGATGACCGGTGGTTCCACCCAGCGCTTGTCTCGGCTGTCCTTGGAGCTGACGTTTACGCCGACCTGATGCTGCCGGGTATCATCGCGAGCCAGGACGGCCTGCCCATGGCGAAAAATTCCAAGCTGGGATGGATTCTTTCGGGACGCTGTTCTCTGTCCTAAATTTGCAAGTATTCCTCTTGCAAGGGGGGGAGAATGTTCATGCCGAACAGCTGAGTCCGGTATCCCGCCAGAGGAGCATCGCTGTTGGCGGAATGTTTCGGAAGTTGGACACGAAGCCGTTATTTTATGTGAAGACATTACTTGAAAATAAAACCCCGAACGAGAAGGACGAACTCCAACACCTTTTGTTTCATTTAATTCTGGGAATATTTGCGACACCGGCTTTTCCGGCCCCCGACGTCTTCAATAAGTATTGTAAATTTCTATAGATTTGCCAAAAATATGTTTGCCACGCCCACGCCCACGCCCACCCCAACACCCACAAACTCCGCAAAACTGCCACGCCCACAGTTTTGAAAAATGTTTCGATATTTTTTCACATTTTTTTCACAATTGGGTACGACAATATTAAAGCCTTGCCATTGGAGCGACTGCTATTGGAGCCTCCGGAAACAACCCAGCGTAACTGAGTCTTTTAAATCCCGGCAGAAGCTTTACTTGACGGACGCACTGCAGGTCCTAAAATAGAATGGCGCCAAGCGATTGAAATCTTAAGGTTGTGGGGTATATTCCAGTTATAAATGTCGATGTTAAAGCTGGGCTGATTGATGTTCGATTATATTGGAAGCAATACAGCAGTGATTGAAGTCAAGTCTTCTGAGGTTCAAGATCGCATTGTTTAGTTAATTGACAAGCCATCTGTCTCGAAAATAGAGTCACCTATACCGGCTGATTTCCTAATTTAAAGCTGACTTACAAATCGGGACGTTATCAGATGCACCTGGGAGACCGAGTCGAGTACAGCACGGCAAGAAACAAAGGTTCCTAAAGGTTTTTACTAACACGGTGTCAGTGGCTAGGAGTACCCCATCTGCCTAAATCGTGCGCAATAATAACTGAAGATAATCCAGGGAATGCAGAGAATTTTGTGCCAGCGAACTGAGACCCAAAAGAACACTAACAGATTAGGGAATATTGGCAGATAACGATACGAACCTACCCCTCAGCACTGATAAAGGGGACATAAAGAAGCCAAAGCTCCACCAATATAATATAAGCACCAAGGAAAAAAGCTCCAATACTCTTGTCAACTAAATAATTAAACTTATTGTAAACGACAACTTCCACATGATACCCAAAAAAAAAGCATCATTCACGAAACAAAATTCCAAGTAAAGACCAAAGAGTGCTTTATGACTCTTGTAAAATATTTAAACAAAAATAACAAAAACTACTACACTTACCAACTCAAAAGTTGCAAGGGCCTTCAAGTCGTTTTCAAGGGTATAGATATTCAAGGGTCATACCTGCTGATATTAAATGATAAGGGTTTCAAGGCGAAAACCATAACCACTCTTCTGTCGAACTGGATCCTGACACTAATGCTATCAGGAAAAACGAAATGCACCCGATTTACGAGCTACAGTTTCTTTTTCATAGTGGAGTTACCGTTGATAAGCTACTCAAGTGCATCCAATGCAATAATTGCCAAGATTACGGCCACACAAGAGAATATGGCACTCTGCGTTTAGGTTGTGTCGTCTGTGGGGAGGTTGATGACTCTGCTTATTGCACGACAAATAAAAGCGATCCCAGTACCAAAATCTTGCAGAAACTGTGGCGATATTCACACAGCCGACCCATAAGCCTACTGTATGCATTAAAAAAACGGAAATATTACACGGCAATAGCTTGGATGTCTCAAAGGCTTTCGACAAGGTCTGGCTAGATGGTTTAATGTACAGAATTAAACTTATAATTTCAAAATCTTATCTCTACAACGCAGTCTTTGCTGTGAGATCCAACTCTGATATAACCGACGAACACGCTATAAAGGCTGGATTTTTAGGATTTTTGCAACGCCCATTCTAACGCCCACAAGCTGCTGAAAACCGCCACTCCATCATATTTAAAAATTTTTGTTTATATATGTAGAAGCGTCAGTTACTTCAGTATTCTTAGCACCTCGAGCAGCGAGCGCCGTTCCCTTCGTTGGTGCCATCTTTCCACTTGTCGTCGTTTCACAATTAATATCGTCTGTGTACTAGCAGTATTCTACCAAGACTGACAAAATCTATATCGAAGCTTGCTCATGTCACACTTGCCATCCCGCTCTTTCGCACACACAGGACGAACCAACGGAGGCAACACACCAAACACGTGGCACGGGTCACACTCAGTGAGAGACCTTACAATTAGTCCTCTCACCGACTCTCGGTGATTTAAATAACACAAGTCAGCTATAACGGTTGTTCTGTTTTCTCTATACTTCTTTATTACAATGTTGTCACATACAATATTCATGTTGCTGTACTAAATTCAAATAATGCTACCAATGCTCCGACTTTTGCACGTCCTCGTGTATAAATTTAGCAATTCATGTTGATATGTCCTGCTCAAGTATTTCTTCCTCTTTCTTAAAATCAAGTTGATATTCAAATCATACAGATGAATGTCCAGATTGCGCACCAAGTCTACCTATGTTTCTGAAAGAGGCCTTTGGATCATGACGTTACACCTTTATGCGTCTGTTTCAACGCCAGTACCTGTCTCTTGCTTATGTTTCAACGCCACTTGTACCCTCACCCTGGCAAGAACGACCAAAAAGAGTATATCATAGTCATTATAGATGCCTTTACAAAATACGTTTATTTACACCATACTCTAAAGATAGACGCAGCCAATTGTATAGTATCAGTGAAGGCAGTTATTTCCTTGTTTGGTGTTCCATCCCGTATCATAGCAGATCAGGGAAGATGCTTTGCGGGATCTGAGTTTAAGGAGTTTTGCTCTGTGCATAATATCGAGTTGCATTTAATTGCCACAGGAGCTAGTCGAGCGAATGGACAGGTCGAGCGAGTAATGAGTACTCTTAAAAGTTTACTAACGGCGGTGGAGACAGGCCAACGTTCGTGGCAAGAGGCATTAAAAGAGGTTCAGTTAGCAATCAAACGGGTCACTAAGTTTAGTCCGTTGCAGCTTTTATTTGGAAAAGACGTAAGACCATTAGGGATGCTATCGAATATTGTTGAAGAAAAATATGATCTACAGAAAGTAATGTTAATTATGATAAGGAAAGAAGCGATAAAAGTAAGGCAAACGTTGTAAAGCATAAAGTGTGTGATCATGTTCTGACCAAACTAGATCTCAAATTTAAAGGCCCGTTTGTTATAACCGAGTTACTTGAAGGAGACCGATATTGTTTGAAGTCATTAACAAGCAAGCGAACCTACAAGTATCCTCATAAGTGTTTGAGGGCGTTGAGGCAGTTTCTGCGGAGATGGATAATGATATGATGAGTGGTGGCGTTGAAACAGACGCAATTGGTACCAGTGAGGGTACAAGTGGCGTTGAAACATACGCAAGAGACAGTACTGGCGTTGAAACAGACGCATAAAGGTGTAACGTCATGATCCAAAAGGCTTCTTTGAGAAACATAGGTAGACTTGGTGCGCTATCAAGTTAGTTGTAAAAATTATGTTTTAAAATTGATTTTAAGAAAGAGGAAGAAATACTTGAGCAAAGCATATCAACATGAATTTCTAAATTTATACACGAGGACGTCTAAAAGTCAGGACTGGCCGTGTCGGAGCAATGTTGGTAGCAATATTTGAATTTAGTACAGCAACATGAATATTGTTTGTGACAACATTGTAATAAAGAATTATAGAGAAAACAGAACTACCGTTATTTCTGTGCAGGCCCGGCGACAGGGGGGTGGGGACGGGGTGTTTCCCCCGGGCCCGGACTTCTGAGGGGGGCCCGGATTTTTGACGGTAACATAACTTAACGGGGTGTTTCCCCCCGGGCCCGTATTCCCTGTCGCCGGGCCTGGTTTGGTGTGTTGCCTCCGTTGGTTCGTCCTGTGTGTGCGAAAGAGCGGGAAGGCAAGTGTGACATGAGCAAGCTGCGCAATAGATTTTGTCAGTCTCGGTAGAATACTGCTAGTACACAGACGATATTAATTGTGAAACGACGACAAGTGGAACGATGGCACCAACGAAGGGAACGGGGTTCGTTGCTCGAGGTGCTAAGAATACTGAAGTAACTGACGCTTCAACATCAGAAGTGGGATTCGACCCTCCAAACTCTGAGTTATAAGTAAGTGATAAGTATATAACAGGCAGAAGGAAGCGTTTCCGACCATATAAAGTATAGTCCGTATGAGCGTCGAGATCTCAGGAACTATAAAAGCTAGAAAGTTGAGATTCAGCATACAGACTCTAGAGACATAGAAGCAGCGCAAGTTTGTCGATTCAAACAAACCGCCTAAAACTGCCACGCCCACACTTTTGAAAAATGTTTTGATATTTTTTCATTTTTGTATTAGTTTGCCAAACAACTTTTTGCCACACCCACTTGAACGCCCACAAACCGCTCAAAGCTGCCACGCCTACACTTTTGAAAAATGTTTTGATATTTTTTCATTTTTGTATTAGTCTTGTAAAGTTCTATCGATTTGCCAAAAAACTTTTTGCCACGCCTACTTTAACGCCAACAAACCGCAAAATCCTGTCAGTGTTGAATACTCTCCTGCGCACTTCCAGCAGCTGACTAACGGGTATCAGATAGTCGATGAATTCGACTATAGCGTTCTCTCTTGTTTTGCTTATTTCATTTGGGCGGAATACAATTGCGGTGTGTTGCTGGTGGGAGTTAATGGCTAAAGACGGTAGCGCGAAAGTGCTAGAAGCCTCGTTTGGGGTAAATACATTTTGTAGGTTAGCAACAAATATAGTGGCTCTGTCTGCATCACTACGGGCCCAGCCGCCAGAGGGCTTCCTTATCGGCAAAACGGTTTCAGTCGGTGGACGAAGAGTCGAGTGGGCTCTCCACAGTGACTTATGTTTGTGCCTGTTGGAGAAAGTTGCTCCATGTATCGGCGCTGAACGTGTTCCTCCTCTTGTTTCAGAGCGTTGGCTAGTTTCCGTGCGGCTATTTTTAGCTTTTGTTTTGCAGATGGAGATCTGGAAGATTGCCATTTTCTACGTAAGCGTCGTTTTTCGTGAACGAGTTGCTCGATTTGTACGTTAGTTCTCTTCGGATTTTGTGTAATGTTCGTGATTTTATGTGTTGCAGTACGAGCTGCTGCCGTAAGAATAAATTTCAATGTACCTGTACAGATCTCAATATCAGTTTCAGTTTTGTGTTTAGTTCAATGTGTGAACTTATATATATTTTATACCTGAGCCAGTTTTTTTTGTGTGAAATCATTTTGTACCGCAGTGGTGAAATAATACAGGCGAGTGATCCGATGAGAGGTCTGGCAGGCATTTAGCCCTAACCAGACTGCAAGAAAAAATTTTGGTAACTGCAAAGTCGATCAAGTCAGGCAGCTTATTGTCTCCAAACAGAACCGGTAGGAAGAGAGATTGGAGAACAGTTGGGAGGAGAGAACAGCAAAAGAGCTACAGCCGTGATAGTCAGCAAGAAACAATTTAGCTACGTCGAGACGTTCGGGACAAGGAACGTCTCCGAATTGAGACACAGGTAGCTGAGGTCCAATACGAGCACGGTTAGTCCGCAAGCATTCAACAGGCGGGGCCAAACTGAAGAAGGACCCGAAAGGATCGGCAGAAATTGTGGTGAAGGCCCGGTCGACTGTATCGGAGTCTACGTACGTAAACCTGGCGATTACCTCGTGTGTCCGTGCGAACCGAGCAGGTGTGGTACCGGCGCCACCAGTCAGAGCAGACGTGGGGTTGGCGTGTTGTTGTTTCACCAGGCGTTTTGCTTTGGGGATCGCAGCCGTTAGCTAACGTGAGTCCGCATACGACGACAATCCTCAAGTGACGGGGACACAGCGACACGGTCCGCACCACTCGGGACGACAAGAGCGGCGAGACAGCAGAAAGAAGCCGCTAAGCCGACCACCCAGGTCCGTCTACACCAGCTAGAAAGAAAAGGTAGGGTGGAACGTTCGGTTTCACTGGTCGTTTTGCGACAGGGACTGCGGCGTAAACCGGGCGATTACGCGTAGTTTATATAATTAGAGTTTAGAGTAAAAGGGTATAGTAGATTCGTTGAAAAGTATGTAACAGGCAGAAGGAAGCGTTTCCGTTTGATCAGGATCAATGCCGAGTCGATCTGGCCATGTCCGTCTGTCTGTCCGTATGAACGTCGAGATCTCAAGAACTATAAAAGCTAGAGAGTTGAGATTCAGCATGCAGACTTCATAGACATAGACGCAGCCACGCCCACCCTAAAGCCCATAAACAGCCCAAAACTGCCCGCCCTCACTTCTAAAAAATGTTTTGATATTTTTTCTTTGTTTTACCACCCCAACACCCACAAACTCCGCAAAACTGCCACGCCCACAGTTTTGAAAAATGTTTCGATATTTTTTTAAATTTTTTTACAATTGCGTACGACAATATTAAAGCCTTGCATTGGAGCGACTGCTATTGGAGCCTCCGGAAACAACCCAGCGTAACTGAGTCTTTTAAATCCCGGCAGAAGCTTTACTTGACGGACGCACTGCAGGTCCTAAAATAGAATGGCGCCAAGCGATTGAAATCTTAAGGTTGTGGGGTATGTTCCAGTTATAAATGTCGATGTTAAAGCTGGGCTGATTGATGTTCGATTATATTGGAAGCAATACAGCAGTGATGGAAGTCAAGTATTCAGAGGTTCAAGATCGCATTGTTTAGTTAATTGACAAGCCATCTGTCTCGAAAATAGAGTCACCTATACCGGCTGATTTCCTAATTTAAAGCTGATTTACAAGTCGGGACGTTATCAGATGCACCTGGGAGACCGAGTCGAGTACAGCACGGCAAGAAACAAAGGTTCCTAAAGGTTTTTACTAACACGGTGTCAGTGGCTAGGAGTACCCCATCTCTGCCTAAATCGTGCGCAATAATAACTGAAGATAATCCAGGGAATGCAGAGAATTTTGTGACATGATTAAATAAATCTTTAAGCTGAAATGTTTCGTTTGACGAAGACGTGGCTAAGCTTCCCAAATGAAGCAGGGTGTGTTGCTTAAAAATGAGCTTTTAAAATCCTGGGCGGGAAACAAAACAAAGATCAACCGGAACAGCCCAAGCCAGCGAACTGAGACCCAAAAGAACACTAACAGATTAGGGAATATTGGCAGATAACGATACGAACCTACCCCTCAGCACTGATAAAGGGGACATAAAGAAGCCAAAGCTCCACCAATATAATATAAGCACCAAGGAAAAAAGCTCCAATACTCTTGTCAACTAAATAATTAAACTTATTGTAAACGACAACTTCCACATGATACCCAAAAAAAAAGCATCATTCACGAAACAAAATTCCAAGTAAAGACCAAAGAGTGCTTTATGACTCTTGTAAAATATTTAAACAAAAATAACAAAAACTACTACACTTACCAACTCAAAAGTTGCAAGGGCCTTTAAGTCGTTTTCAAGGGTATAGATATTCAAGGGTCATACCTGCTGATATTAAATGATAAGGGTTTCAAGGCGAAAACCATAACCACTCTTCTGTCGAACTGGATCCTGACACTAATGCTATCAGGAAAAACGAAATGCACCCGATTTACGAGCTACAGTTTCTTTTTCATAGTGGAGTTACCGTTGATAAGCTACTCAAGTGCATCCAATGCAATAATTGCCAAGATTACGGCCACACAAGAGAATATGGCACTCTGCGTTTAGGTTGTGTCGTCTGTGGGGAGGTTGATGACTCTGCTTATTGCACGACAAATAAAAGCGATCCCAGTACCAAAATCTTGCAGAAACTGTGGCGATATTCACACAGCCGACCCATAAGCCTACTGTATGCATTAAAAAAACGGAAATATTACACGGCAATAGCTTGGATGTCTCAAAGGCTTTCGACAAGGTCTGGCTAGATGGTTTAATGTACAGAATTAAACTTATAATTTCAAAATCTTATCTCTACAACGCAGTCTTTGCTGTGAGATCCAACTCTGATATAACCGACGAACACGCTATAAAGGCTGGATTTTTAGGATTTTTGCAACGCCCATTCTAACGCCCACAAGCTGCTGAAAACCGCCACTCCATCATATTTAAAAATTTTTGTTTATATATGTAGAAGCGTCAGTTACTTCAGTATTCTTAGCACCTCGAGCAGCGAGCGCCGTTCCCTTCGTTGGTGCCATCTTTCCACTTGTCGTCGTTTCACAATTAATATCGTCTGTGTACTAGCAGTATTCTACCAAGACTGACAAAATCTATTGCGCAGCTTGCTCATGTCACACTTGCCATCCCGCTCTTTCGCACACACAGGACGAACCAACGGAGGCAACACACCAAACACGTGGCACGGGTCACACTCAGTGAGAGAACTTACAATTAGTCCTCTCACCGACTCTCGGTGATTTAAATAACACAAGTCAGCAATAACGATTGTTCTCTTTTCTCTATACTTCTTTATTACAATGTTGTCACATACAATATTCATGTTGCTGTACTAAATTCAAATAATGCTACCAATGCTCCGACACGGACAGTCCTGACTTTTACACGTCCTCGTGTATAAATTTGGCAATTCATGTTGATATGCCCTGCTCAAGTATTTCTTCCTCTTTCTTAAAATCAATTTTAAAACATAATTTTTACAACTAACTTGATAGCGCACCAAGTCTACCTATTTTTCTCAATAAAGCCTTTTGGATCATGACGTTACACCTTTATGCGTCTGTTTCAACGCCAGTACTGTCTCTTGCGTATGTTTCAACGCCACTTGTACCCTCACTGGTACCAATTGCGTCTGTTTCAACGCCACCACTCATCATATCATTATCCATCTCCGCAGAAACTGCCTCAACGCCCTCAAACACTTATGAGGATACTTGTAGGTTCGCTTGCTTGTTAATGACTTCAAACAATATCGGTCTCCTTCAAGTAACTCGGTTATAACAAACGGGCCTTTAAATTTGAGATCTAGTTTGGTCAGAACATGATCACACACTTTATGCTTTACAACGTTTGCCTTACTTTTATCGCTTCTTTCCTTATCATAATTAACATTACTTTCTGTAGATCATATTTTTCTTCAACAATATTCGACAGCATCTCTAATGCTCTTACGTCTTTTCCAAATAAAAGCTGCAACGGACTAAACTTAGTGACCCGTTTGATTGCTAACTGAACCACTTTTAATGCCTCTTGCCACGAACGTTGGCCTGTCTCCACCGCCGTTAGTAAACTTTTAAGAGTACTCATTACTCGCTCGACCTGTCCATTCGCTCGACTAGCTCCTGTGGCAATTAAATGCAACTCGATATTATGCACAGAGCAAAACTCCTTAAACTCAGATCCCGCAAAGCATCTTGCCTGATCTGCTATGATACGGGATGGAACACCAAACAAGGAAATAACTGCCTTCACTGATACTATACAATTGGCTGCGTCTATCTTTAGAGTATGGTGTAAATAAACGTATTTTGTAAAGGCATCTATAATGACTATGATATACTCTTTTTGGTCGTTCTTGCCAGGGTGAGGGTACAAGTGGCGTTGAAACATAAGCAAGAGACAGGTACTGGCGTTGAAACAGACGCATAAAGGTGTAACGTCATGATCCAAAGGCCTCTTTCAGAAACATAGGTAGACTTGGTGCGCTATCTGGACATTCATCTGTATGATTTGAATATCAAGTTAGTAGTAAAAATGATGTTTTAAACTTTATTTTAAGAAAGAGGAAGAAATACTTGAGCAGGGCATATCAGCATGAATTGCTAAATTTATACACGAGGACGTGTAAAAGTCGGAGCATTGGTAGCATTATTTGAATTTAGTACAGCAACATGAATATTGTATGTGACAACATTGTAATAAAGAAGTATAGAGAAAACAGAACTACCGTTATTGATGACTTGTGTTATTTAAATCACCGCGAGTCGGTGAGAGGATTAATTGTAAGTTCTCTCACTGAGTGTGACCCGTGCCACGTGTTTGGTGTGTTGCCTCCGTTGGTTCGTCCTGTGTGTGCGAAAGAGCGGGATGGCAAGTGTGACATGAGCAAGCTGCGCAATAGATTTTGTCAGTCTTGGTAGAATACTGCTAGTACACAGACGATATTAATTGTGAAACGACGACAAGTGGAAAGATGGCACCAACGAAGGGAACGGCGCTCGCTGCTCGAGGTGCTAAGAATACTGAAGTAACTTACGCTTCAACATCAGAAGTGGGATTCGACCCTCCTAATTCTGAGTTTTCGCCAAATTTTGGAGCAACAAAATTTAAATTTTATGGAGTTGCTGCGAACAATGCAGGCTAGCGCTGCGCCTCGTGAGCCAAAGACGATGTTTTTACCAAAATACAATCCCGAAGCTGCTGGCGACGATCCATGTGTTTGGAGTATTACGACCGACATGATTTTTACGGAAAACCCACTTGAGGGTGGTGCACTTGTGATTGCTCTCAGCAAAGCCTTGGAGGGCAGTGCATCGCAATGGCTTTCACAGATCTGTTTTCCTGGCATGACTTGGGTTCAATCAACTATTTACGCAAAGATTTGTCGGCGTAGAAACAGCTGCAGCAACACTTCTCAAGCTGCTAGAAGGACGCCCAGGGATTGGAGAGTGCACGTCTTCGTATGCAAGCCGACTCGTCACTTCGCTAATGACGAAAATGAGAAATATGGAGCGCGAGGAATTGTTGGTGTCAGTTGTACTTGCGCATATTGCGCATATTGCGCAACTGGACAGCAGACTGAAAAAGCTTGTGTGCACCACAAACATCAAGTCGCGTAGCGAATTGCAGCAACAGTTGCAGGTATACGAAATCGGACAGCGCTAAGAGACTTCGAAGGCAGACACAACTTTGGGGCCAGAAAGGAAGAAGCATAAATTTTCAAACATCATTTGCCATTATTGTGAAAAGTCAGGGCACAAAATCGCAGACTGCCGCCAGAAGAATCGGGAATCACAGTCATCGGGAAGCGGGCATGCTGGAGGCTTTGGTATGAAGCCAAAAGAGCAAAAGTCGAACGTAATATGCTATAAGTGTGGACAGGCTGGACACATTTTTACTGGATGCCCTTCGATTGTTCGGTAATGGAACCAAAAGGTGTGCTCGTTCATTTTTGTGAGTTCGTTGATTTTTGCTTTGATTCCGGAGCCGAGTGTTCAGGAAAGCGCTGTTGGAAAATCTCCGGAAAAAGGCTTCATAATGTAGTAATGCTTAAGGGTATTGGAAACGATTCTGTATGTAGTTCTACGCAAATGTTGACTAATGTTACCATTACCGATTTTACCTTGGACATGTTATTTCATGTCATTATGGACAAGTACTTGAAACGTGATATCATGATAGGCAGGGAGATTTTAAGTCAAGGTTTCGGAGTAACGATTGAGTCAGACAGATTCTGCATTTATAAAGTAAAACTGATTAATGTTGTAACTGAACCCAAAGACACATGATAACACAGGTTAGTTAGAAATTCGTTTAATAGATCCAAATAAAACGGTTCAAAGGCGACCATATAGGCTTAGTGTAGATGTTCGTGAAAAGATTGACGAATTGTTGGCGGCAAATATTATAAGACCGAGCTGTTCCCCATTTGCGAGTCCAATTTTATTGGTAAAAAAGGAAAACGGAACTGATCGCCTATGCGTCGACTATAGAGAGCTAAATGCTAATACAGTGTCGAATAAATTCCCGTTGCCTTTTATCTCGGATCAAATTGCAAGCAACTTGACATGGCCAGCGGATTCTACCAAATACCTATTCACCCAGATTCAGTAGAGCGTACGGCATTTCTTCGCAGTTCGAGTTTGTGGCAATGCCGTTTGGTTTGAAGAATGATCCGTCAGTGTTTCAGCGGGCAATAATAAAAGCGTTGTGGCCACTTTCGTATTCGTATGCCGTGGCTTACATAGATGATGTATTGGTTGTGGCCGAAACTAAAATGGAGGCAATTTCAAGATTACAGACAGTCATAGAAACTCTCATTAAAGCTGGATTCTGGATTCGAAAAATTTAAATTTTTAAAATCAAAAATTGAGTATCTCGGTTACGAAGTACAGGCAGGTGAGCTTAGAACCAATCCTCGAAAGTTGCAGGCATTAGTTGAATTGCCACCTCCGCAAACGGTCACGCAGCTAAGACAGTTTATTGGATTAGCATCATACTTTCGACAATTCGTGCCAAAATTCTCTGAATCGTTAAAGCCTCTATTTTGTCTTACTTCTACAGACAATAATAGTTTTGATTGGAAGGAAAATCATGAAGCAGTGAGAAAGGAGATAATCTTTCCATTGACTCGTAGCCCGGTATTAACAATTTTCGATCCACAATACCCGGTTGAGCTTCATACAGATGCTAGCTTTGTGGGTTATGGTGCGATCTTTCCTTAATGAGTGAACACTTGGCTCCGGAATCAAAGCAAAAATCAACGAACTCACAAAAATGAACGAGCACACCTTTTGGTTCCATTACCGAACATATGTTAACTCTCTTTTCAGTGCTTTGTCCAATCGAAGGGCATCCAGTAGAAATGTATCCAGCCTGTCCACACTTATAGCATATTACGTTCGACTTTTGCTCTTTTGGCTTCATACCAAAGCCTCCAGCATGCCCGCTTCCCGATGACTGTGATTCCCGATTCTTCTGGCGGCAGTCTGCGATTTTGTGCCCTGACTTTTCACAATAATGGCAAATGATGTTTGAAAATTTATGCTTCTTCCTTTCTGGCCCCAAAGTTGTGTCTGCCTTCGAAGTCTCTTGGCGCTGTCCGATTTCGTATACCTGCAACTGTTGCTGCAATTCGCTACGCGACTTGATGTTTGTGGGGCACACAAGCTTTTTCAGTCTGCTGTCCAGTTGCGCAGTATGCGCAAGTACAACTGACACCAACAATTCCTCGCGCTCCATATTTCTCATTTCCGTCATTAGCGAAGTGACGAGTCGGTGTGCATACGAAGACATGCACTCTCCAATTCCTGGGCGTGCTTCTAGCAGCTTGAGAAGTGTGGCTGCAGCTGTTTCTATGCCGACAAATCTTTGCGTAAATAGTTGATTGAATTCAACCCAAGTCATGCCAGGAAAACAGATCTGTGAAAGCCATTGCGATGCACTGCCCTCCAAAGCTTTGCTGAGAGCAATCACAAGTGCACCACCCTCAAGTGGGTTTTCCGTAAAAATCATGTCGGCCGTAATACTCCAAACACATGGATCGGCGCCAGCAGCTTCGGGATTGTATTTTGGTAAAAACATCGTCTTTGGCTCACGAGGCGCAGCGCTAGCCTGCATTGTTCGCAGCAACTCTATAAAATTTATATTTTGTTGCTCCAAAATTTGGCGCAACTCAGAGTTAGGAGGGTTGAATCCCACTTCTTGCTTCAGTATTCCTAGCACCTCGAGCAGCGAGCCCCGTTCCCTTCAATGGTGCAATTGTTCCACTTGTCGTCGCAAAATTTGTCATCGATGTGCGCAGGCATGGGTTACGAAAGCGAATGTAATGAGCAACTTAATTGCAGCAGAACGCTAAGCCAAAGATGCAGGCGCGAGAGTACAAGAGAGAGCGTGCGAGAGGGGAGAGCGCAGATGCTCATGCAGCTTCTCTGCACAGATAACGAAACAGGGTGCCGCAGAAACTAATTGTGCCTCTAATGCTGGCAAAAAAAGAAGACATAGATTTAGGAACTGCTGGCAGCTGCGGGACCCGACATCCATACTTCCATCAGAGGGAAGCGTTTCCAACCTGAATATAGAGGGGCGTCGTCCTCCAAAGATAAGTTGAGCAAGTGTTCGAAGTCGGGAAAATTTCCCAGGGCGCAAAACGAGAAGTCGGAAAGGAACCACCGAAGAAGAAGCACAAGAAGCGGGGGCGTCGTGGGCATAAGTCTGTTTTATTCGGGTGCATACACAATACTGAATGTAGCTTAAAACTAGAGCGGCGCTCTTACCCGCTTTACATCGCTAAAGCGGGCTCGGGTGCTTGGAGAGCGCGAGCTCGGATAAGAGCGAGAGCGTAAGTGCGGACAAGAGGAGCGAGCGCGGACGAGAGCGAAAGCTCTGTGCGCAGAGGCCATACAGTGGCCCCTCACATAAACATTCCGCCCCCCTTGCAATCACCCGGGTTGCAACATGGTCCTTGCTATGGCTGGTGGCAGGCTCCAGACACGACCCATTCGAAAACGGTGCTCTGGGCCACCGGCAGTCCGTCCTGGATCTTCAAGAAGCCTGGCTGCATCACTCGCGGATACAGGTCCGCTCCCAGGACCACGGAGATCGTAGCGGGTAGGTAGAACCGCTCGTCGGCCAAGGAAATGTCCCGGAAGTGGGCCCGCACTGTCTCGGTCAGCTCCCGGATTGGAGTGCGAATGCGCACGTGGGGCTCAACCTTCAAACCGGGAACCGGACGCTGTTGTCCCGTATGGAGCTCACGGTGGCCGAGCAAACCTGACCATCCCCAACTCTGGTCGTTGGCAGTCTGAACGCTGTCGCCAGCGACGCGTCGATGCAGCACGGGTCGATGAGCGCCGCAGTGTCGCAGCAGTCGGTAGCAGGTTGACGCTGTGTCGCTGTAACAGGGACGACAGCGACGGAGCGGAGGATGCGCTCGGCGGACTAGGACGGGCGGCGGAAAACTGCCTAGGCGCAACGGCCGCACCCTCATGAGAGCCCGAGGAACGCCGTGGTGAGGCGGACGAGGGCGTCAGAGCGGCTGAATGACGTCGGAAAGCGCCAAGCGATTGCCGACGAGCGGCTGAAGAACGCCGTGATGCGGCGGACGGGGGCCGAGGAGCGGCTGGAGAACACCGTGGAGCGGCAGACGGGAGCCGAGGAGCGGCTGGAGGCCGTGGAGTGGCAGAAGAGTTCCGCGGGCTGTGGCTCTGCGGCCATCGCGTAGCAGGTTGACGCTGTGTCGCTGTAACAGAGACGACAGCGACGGAGCGGAGGATGCGCTCGGCGGACTAGGACGGGCGGCGGAAAACTGCGTAGGCGCAACGGCCGCACAACGCCGTGATGCGGCGGACGGGAGCCGAGGAGCGGCTGGAGAACACCGTGGAGCGGCAGTCGGGAGCCGAGGAGCGGCTGGAGGCCTGTGGCTCTGCGGCCGTCGCGTCTCCTGACGAGTACCTCGAGTACATCTGCTTTCCAATGCGGCGGCTCTGCGCGGACGTAGAGACATCGTGCTTGATATGACTGGAGGGATAGGACGGAGAGAGAGCGGAAATCAGTACTGGTAAATCTACGAATTGGACTAACTACAAAACAGAACAGTAACGAGGAACATTGGAGTAGACAGGCTACTGATTATTGAGGGCAACCGGCTGCTTCCATCGGAAGAAGGACGACCTTTGCTACGGGACGTATAATGAGCCCCGCGATGTGCGGATGTCGACCACACGGACATGGCCGTCGGATCCTGGAAACACCGCGTCAATTAGGCCTAATCGCCACTCATTGGACGGAAGGTTGTCCTCCTTGACAACCACCATATCCCCGACACAGAGGTCTTTAATAGGGACTCGCCACTTGTTTCGCTTATGGAGTTCTTTAAGGTACTCTTCCTTCCATCGCAGACGTTGATGGACGTTGTATCCCCCTTTATTTCGGGTTCAACCGTTGCGAGAAGGGGCCCTCCAACAAGAAAGTGCCCAGGTGTAAGTGCCAATAGGTCCGCGGGGTCATCGTACATTGGCGCTAGGGGACGCGAATTCAAGCACGCTTTGATCCTAGCCAAAAGCGTGGACAGCTCTTTGAATGTGTATTTACGCGTGGCCGTAGACGTGTAGAACAGAGTCTTAAAACTCTTGACGCCGGCCTCCCACAAGCCTCCCATGTGGGGCACCCGTGACAGCCCCTTTGAGTGCTTGGAGAAAATCGCGGAAGAGTTGGGCCGCCGCTCCCACAAATGGGTTTCCATTATCCGACTGAACTTGACGGGGTCATCCTCTTCGGGATACAAAACGGGCGAAATCAGCAAGAAATTTTTCAGTCGTGAGGTCGGACGTCGGCTCTAAATGGATGGCCTTGGTGGAGAAGCACACAAATACCAACACATGAGGCAGGCTCGTCCAGTGTAGTCGATACCGGTATGAGTGAAGGGCCGCGAGAAGGACGCCCGTTCTTTGGGTAACCTTCCCATGAGTTGAGCTTGCAACTTCTTTTTGTGAATGACGCATACCTTAAAGGAATAGATAACGGACTTGACCAAATTCCTCACCTTCGGAATCCAAAATTTGGAACGGAGCAGACGGATCATCAATTGATTGCCGCCGTGCAGCGTTATGCGATGAGTAAAATGGACGAGGAGTCGAGACAGTCGAGGCAGCTGTACGGAAGGATTACCGGATGCCGTTCGTCATATTGGAGAAGTTCGGAGACTGTAACCCGAAAAACGGGTTCAAGTTTTGAACAGGACTGGATGTAGGCACCGGCCGCTTTTGGCTTAAACAGCCAATCTCAAGGGTTAAATGCCTGCGTTGCGTGACGCTCGGCCGACGAAATCTCAGTAGACTTGAAGTGGTTCTCAAACGAGACCTTGATCTTTTGCGCGCGCTGGATAAAGCGACGAACGTAAGCGAGGACCCCCAACGCCTTGTCGAGGGTGGAAAAACTCTCAAGAATATCTTCCGGGGGGACCTTCGCAACATGGACCTTGACTGCTCGCTTCTCGATTTCCGTCTCGGGGGGGTGATTGCCTTGAGTGGGCCACTCGCAACGGGGCCCTTGCAACCAGGCAGGACCATGCCACCACAGCCGACTGTCCGCGAGGTCTTGAAGCCCTACCCCCCGGCTAGCGAGATCAGCCGGAATATGCTCGGAGCGGACATGCGCCCAGTTCTCGACCTCCGTGAACTGCGTGATTCTTGAGACCCGATTAGCCACGAATGTTGTCCAATGACATGCCGGCCTGTGCAACCAGGCGAGAACAATAGTTGAATCCGTCCAACAATAGAGGGCGGACGCAGGCCCGGGCATCTTTGGAAGAATGGCGTTGGCCATCTCGGACAATAGAACGGCTCCGCACAACTCCAGCCGCGGGAGCGACACCGTCTTTACAGAACCCATGATGTTCTACCTTCATGTGTGGTCGAAATGCAACACAGCGGGGAATGCGGATCTGATCGAGCGCAGAGTAATTTTCCCGGAAGTCAACCCATCTCTTGCTGAATTCTTAAACAGGACATCGTCCCAGCCTAGATCCTGAAGCCAAATGTCCTGCATAAACATCTTTGCTCGGACTATGAAGGGGGCTAGCCAGCCGGCTGGATCGAATAACTAGGCAATTTGGGAAAGGACTTGACGCTTTGAGAACGACGACCCCGAGGTTAATTCTGGAGGAGTGAAGAAAAACTCATCAGACGTCGCCTTTCATCGCACGCTGAGAGTCTTGGAAGTGCTCTCTGCGTCGATTTGGAGAAAATCAGACCGAAGGAGATGTTCAGTCTGGATGTCTGCCAAAATCGCCTTGCTGTTGGACGTCCATTTCCTAAGTGGGAACCCCGGTGAACCCAGGGCCCCCTGGAGCTCTCGGATGACTGCTTGCGCCTCCGTTTTTGAGTCTGCCCCAGCGAGCACGTCGTCAACGTACATGAACTGTCGAATAATCTGACTCGCCTGCGTCGTCGGCGAGCTGTTGTAGGACCCGTATCGCCAGGAATGGAGCACAATTGATCCCGAAGGGTACCGCCTTTAGTTTGTAGTCGCGGATTTCCCCATCGGAATTGCGAAACAGAATGCGCTGGAGAGGAGTATGCTTGGGGTCTACCCAAATCTGCCGGTACATCTTCTCGATGTCGGCATTAATAACGAACTTAAAGTATCTCCACTTTAGAATTTGAACAGTTAGGTCGGACTGTAAGACCGGGCCCGCGTAAAGGATGTCATTCAGACAAGTCCCGTTTGCGGAAGGGCTAGAGGCATTAAAAACTACCCGCACTTTAGTGGTTTTACTTTCGGGCTTGAGAACGGCATGATGTGGATGATAGTAAGTGGCGGAACTGCTCGTCATAGAAACCTCGGCCATGTGACCTAAGTCAAGGTATTCTTGGACCACAGCGTCATACTTTGAGAAAGGGATCCCTTTTCAGCCGCTGCTCGTTGCGGAGAAACTAAGCAAGAGCAAGGGATCGTGAAGATGCTAGCTCGGAACCCTTGTGCTCGGGGTTGCGCAAGGGGAGCGTCACAACATACTTGCCACGATGGTCTCTTCTGGTGGCTTTTACGAAATTTTGTTCGCAAACCGAATCAGACTTGGAGACAGTCAGTATGGACACTTCCTCCACTTCCCAGAATTTGGTGAGTAGCTGGTCGTCGAGGGCGCAGGTCACTCGCGTGGAGAAGGTGGACACCCTCCGGGGGTCTGCTGAATGGACTGGGCCTATCAACACCCAACCGAAAATGGTTTCCTGGCCGGAAAGGGATCCACAAATGCTTATTTTGCAGTTGCCCAGGAGAATAGACGGAAGAATGTCTGCTCCTATAAAGACATCAATCTGGGAGCTCTCAAAGAACTTGGGGTCCGCAAGGGGGATGTCCGGAAGATCCTTAAGAAGATCTTGTGGGATTGGATACGAGGGCAGATTTCCGGCCAGGTGCGGAAGAACATAGGCTGTGGTCTCTAACTGAATCCCAGGCTTGGAAGGCGATCGAATTGAAAAATTACACACCTTAGTGAGTTGACCGGTTACGGTTTGGTTTAGGCCTGACACTTGTGCCTGGATGGCCTTTAAAGAAAGTCTGATTAAATTGAACAGCCGTTCGGTAATGAAGGTTGCTTCGGACCAAGGGTCAATCAGGGCTCGCATTTGGAAATTGTACCCCAGATGGCACACGTTAATGAGGGCAGTGCCCAGTAGAACGGCTCTTGAACCGGAGGCGAAGCCTACTTGCACATCTGAGGGATTCTCTGAGGCGCCCGTGCCTTCTGGAATAGGTGCGGGCCGAGTCCTGCCTGTCGCAGTCGAACTCGGAGCGGTTGCAAATGGATTACCGCTGTGCAGGAGGGTGTGATGCAGGCTGTGGCATGTGAAGCAGCTGTGAGCACTAGTGCAATCCCGTTGCTGGTGCCCTCGTGCGAAACAGTTCAGGCAGAGCTGCCTTGTCTTGATGTAGTCGGAGCGACCATTCACATCCATTTCGAGGAACCATGGACATAAGCGAATAGGGTGGTTCTCCCTGGAACAGAGATCACACCCCTTGGGGCCGGGAGCCACCCTGGTCTCGTATGAGTTGAGCCTGCGCGGTGGGGCGCTCGCAGTTGCCGATCTCGGCGGAAATTGTCCCGAAACGCTAGGCCGGACGTCGTCGACGGCCTTCAGAGTACGATGGCTCGGTCAGGAACGCATCCATCTCATTCCAAGTTGGAATTTCGGCCTTTTTGTGGATGGATTGCTCCCACAAGAATAGTGTGGTTTTAGGAAGTTGTGCGGACACCATAAACACCAAGAGGCAATCCCAAGCCTCGACTGGAATGGAGAACGTCTTCAAGGCTGTCAAACAGCTTTGAATTGTGCTCTGTAAGTCTCTTAAGGCGGTCCCGGACTCTTGGTGGACAGTTGGGAGGACAGTTGTGTAAAATCTTCAAGTGGCTCTTAACCAACATCGCGTGTGCATCGCCACTCGTCTTGGCAAGCAGGTGAAACAACCTTTCCACCGGTATAAGACGGCGATTTTGGATCGCGGTTAAAAGGTCTCGGAATGTGGGCCACCGAAGATAATCACCAGCGACAACTTCGGTGTCCACTGGCGGTAGGCGACACCCTATTATCTTCTCAAGATTGGCAACACACCTCGAATAGACGAAATAACAGTAGCTGTGTTTGGATTCCAGCACTGTGAAGGTGGCGGGATCCAGGTCGGACACGGAAAGGAGATCGGAGCAGCTATCATAGCCCTTCTTCACATTTTCCCATAAGGCCCGGATTTCGTCCAGATGGACTCGGCACATTTGCCGCGAAAATCTCTCAGGTTCTGAGGCGCCCGGAGTGTGGAGGTTAGCTTCGAATAAGCTAACTCGGTCCGTCGTGGCAATGAACCTTTTTAGGACGACATCTACCGCACTTTGCGCCATTTTTGCGACCGATCGAGTCAACCTTGATGAGGGACCGGGGGAGGTATTGACGAATTCGTCGCTTTTTGCCCTTTGAATGGTAACCTTTGGCTTTAACTGAGACGGCCGCGGAGATGCGGATTGGGACCTGTCCAAGCGGATCGAAGGGATCGTATGCGGTTTCTTTTCGTCTCCCGTGGGCATTCTCAGAATCGACTTCAGCTGATCAGGGTTTGTCACCTGACTTGGGAAACGGATGCCTTAGAAGGCGCGGCCAGACGGTCACACTAATGCTCTTGGCGCGACAAACTTGTCGTCGGCGAAAGAAGAGACGAATTGCGTGAACAGCCAAATGGCATGCGGCCGCTGAAGACGGTTGAAAGAACTGGGTTATTTTAGAACGGCGGAAAAAGCCAAAAAAGGGTTTAGAAAACGCTTGTCCGCCAAAATCCTGAATCCAACAACTAACGGGCAAAAAAAATATACTCTTCGGCGGCGAACGACGATGACACGACCTGTGTGGCACACGAATAAATGTGCACCGCGGCTCCGGAGCGGTTCCGAAACTGGCGAAATCTCGATGTCGTCGGACATGAATATGAATACAAATGTTAATATTTCGTTGCTCGGACGTTGAGCTTTCTTATATTCTGTTGGGTCAGAAAACCAAATTAGGACCACGAAGGGTTGATCTTGTCCCGTTATTCAAAAATAATTAATTAATAATTCAGAAAATAGTAATCGGAAAAAATTCACTTATTCTCAAACAAAGGAATTGCGAAGCCGGAACAATGGAATTGAAACCTTGGCTGTTATGCTGTCGGCAAGCACTGTGTGCGTAAGGGAAGGAAGATAGAGGGAGAACAAACAACAACAACACCGCGGCCTCTGCAGCGGTTAACTCGAAACTGGACAAAAAACAATCGCGGTCCTGCCCTTATGGATTTGTATTAATGTTGTTGTTTTTGTCTCGCTTTTAGTTTGTATTTATATCAATTCGTTATTTAATAATTTTTTTTAATTTATTAAATATATTAATTCGTTAATCAATAATTTATTGTTATTATTTTTTTAATTTATTAAATATTTTTATTCGTAAATTAATAATTTATTAGCGGAGATTAGTTCCTGGAAAAATGGCAGATAATATACGTATACGGAATATGGGCATGCATGCATATATATGGGCACAGTGGAGCATAGAGAAGTGGACTGTATATAATGTCAGTAAAAGGACAGAAAACATATGTGGCGAAAAACCAAGATGAGAAAAAGAATAGCGCAAACGCGGCAGACTGTCCCGCGAACAAGGAAATTCCCGAAAACAGTGCACACAAGTTGGCTGATATTAATTATGCCTTTTATTTCTCACCACATAATTTCACTTTTTACTTTGCAAATTCGCGGAGTTATAATTGCTTCGACTTATAATTGTGTACATATGTATTGGGATGTATGGGATGAATATAAATGTAACTATGTATGATGTATGATCATATGAACATATGTGGATATGTATGATGTATGTTACATACATACATATACGACCGTTTGACGTTGATGTACGGAAAAAGAATGGAACAAAGCGAAGACGGATTGAAAAGGAAAATGTCGATCGATGAGGAAAACAGAGTTTCTCACCTGCCGTTGTGTCGGAAAATTCACGAATGTGGAATTGACACGGAAAATAGTCTTACAGCAGTGCGACCGAAATTAAATGTTCGGAGCTCTGCTGAAGACCGGCAGTGAGACATTTTAAGAAGGCTCGTACTTATCTTGGCGGAACAAATAGCCGGGAACTGTTGGCAGAAGAATATCCTGGGTTGAAGGACCAATGAATGTAGGGGGGCGTCGTCCTCTAAAGATTTGAGCAAGTGTTCAAAGTCGGGAAAATTTCCCACGGAGCAAAACGAGAAGTCGGAAAAGAACCACCGAAGAAGAATCATGGGAATAAATCTGTTTTATTCGGGTGCATGCATAAGACTGAATTTAGCTTAAAACAAGAGAGAATGCTATAATCGAGTTCCCCGACTATCTGATACCCGTTACTCAGCTAGTGAAAGTGCGAAGGAGTCTTCAGCACTGACAGTTTTTTTTTTCAAAAGTGTGGGCGTAGCAGCTTTGGGCGGTTTGTGGGCGTTAGAGTGGGCGTGGCAAAAAGTTTTTTTGCAAATCGTTAGAAATTTACAAGATTAATACAAAAATTACCCGCCTTTCATCGCTCAATCGGGCTCGGGTGATTGGGTGAGCTTGGAGAGCGCGAGCTCGGATGAGAGCGTAAGTGCGAACAAGAGGGGCGAGCGCGGACGAGAGCGAAAGCTCTGTGCGCAGAGGGCCCTCACATAAACACAACCATATAACGTATATATATTCTTGATCAGGATCAATAGCCGAGTCGATCTGGCCATGTCCGTCTGTCCCTATGAATGTCAAGATCTCAGGAACTATAAAAGCTAGAAAGTTGAGATACAGCATGCAGACTCCAGGGACAGAGACGCAGCGCAAGTTTATCGATTCATGTTGCCACGCCCACTATAACGCCCACAAACCGCACAAAACTTCCACTCCCACGCTTTAAAACTTTTTGCCACGCCCACTCTAACGCCAACAAGCCCCCCAAACCTGCCACGCCCACACTTTTGAAAAATATTCTAAGCAAAGCTCAAGAATTGGCACTGTTAGGGTTTTGAAAGGAGCCCCTCGAGACTTTGAACTATGTAAGTGACCCTAGAAACGACATATATACAAGCTCCGTAAGCTTCCGTTCTGGCATCGCAAAAACCATGAATCTTTAATTCAGAGCTTGGAAAAAGGGCAAACGTGGAAATGGGGCATGTCGAAGTTGAACAAAACTACTGCAAATATATTGCCATTCAGATTCTTGCGCCACAGGAAGGCTTTCGTCCCAGGAAAACTTTTCTTGCACAGCAGCTGAAGTCTTGGACTTTGTAATTACTGAGCCAACCAAACCAAGAGGATCATAAAATCGAGCGATTGCTGATAAAATTAATCGTCGGGAAGGCCTTGATGGTGATTGAAGGGTTAAAAATGAGAAACCAGCCAATTAGCGGGAAGCGATGGTGCCCTACACTGGACGCTGCTGATGGCCGCAATCATACGGAGATATGCCGTCAGCAACTGTTGAGTGGGAGCGCATTTACGAGGCGCCCTTTGAAAAGAAAGTTTTTGTGGCGCCCCTTTTGGGAAACCTGCTGGGCGAACTGGCCGTTTTCCTATTCGCTCAGACATTAGTCTTAAATGGCCTAGATCATGTCCAATGACCAATATGCAGATCATAACTTAAGGGGGGAGATACCTATAGAACTTTCAAAAAAAAATTTTTTTTTTTCATTTAGTCGAAAGGTAAAATGTTTAAAAATATTTTCCCAAAATTTCGTTAAGCTGCGATAAATATTTTTCGAGATAATCGACCCGAGAGAAGTAAAGTCCGGTTCCGCCCCGCGGCGGCTTAAACTTTAGAGCTCGTTTTCTCAAAACTATGTTTTACAATACGGGCGTCACGATTACGAGAGAACTATTCAATCAATTCACGTAAACTAAACGGCATTTGATAAAGAATTCGATATTCAAGTGCGTGACAGAGCGATATTTTTAAAAAAATAGCTATTTTATAGTTTTTTAAGTATTATTATATCAAAAAACACGGGTAAAAATCTCACTTTTCAGGAACTCATGGTTATATACATATGTCTAATTTTTCGAAATCATGAAAATCCCTCTACTACGCACTTCATTAAAGCTTTCTCATTATAACAAAATTTTTTTTTTTTTTTCACTTGAAAAGTTTAACCAGGAAGTTGACGACCGCAGAATTTGTCACCGTGACTGGATCGGTCATATTTCCGCCATTTTGTTTTTTTTTTTACAAAAAATTTTTTTTGTTAAGCTAAGAGATGCCACTAAATATATACATAACAAACTTGACTCGCTTTGTTTTCAATTTCCCGGAATCCAATGGAAAAGACCTAGGCTTTTTCTAGGTTTGCGTAGGTATCTCCCCCCTTAATCGTAGCCATACTGACGAGCTTGAGAGTTGCAACAGGATAGGAAGGTAAATAATTGTTAGATTTAATCAGTGTACTTCATGATTGATTTATTTGTGAAGTTTCACAGTAGTATTTTAAAATTTAACGTTTTTGGTATTTTATATATATATTTTTTTATGATTAGATATCGTAGAACGGGTTGTGAGACGTAGATAGTTATCGATGACTATGTTGCGAGCTGTGTAGCACTGGGAAAACTTAAGCTAACCCAAAGTGGCGCCCAAATTTAAACAATATAATTTGTCGAGGCAACGGCGTCTCGCCATTTATGGCCCTGACGACTCCGTCATCACAAATAGTGGCTTGCAGGCCGAACTGCCACTGCACAAGAAGTGATGACGAAGTAGCCTAACAGCTGAGTAGGATGAGCAGGAAAGCTGAAATATTGCTCCTGGTCACAAGTTTTACGACGATTTGATGATGACATATTTTAAAGCCAAGGATTTGCTTCCGGGCGCACACCCTGAACAAAATCTAAATATATCTAAACAAAATAAATATCTTGTGGTCATAGATCAAAAAGCTTATCCTATCTGTTAGTATTTATTAAATATTGTATTTATTAAATATTTTTGGTATTGTTTAATGCGATAGATTAATTTAAAGTTTCTGGGTTTCTTTCTATGCTTGGGTGTTTCTCATTAATTGTGGGACCGTGCGTAAGTGAGAGAAAAGTAAAATTTAAGTTAGTTGTCCGTGAAGAAAGCGTTAGGAAGTTTTGTTTCAGTGACCTCTTTCATTTCATTTACCAATTTTTGTAATAGCTTGTTAACCAATTATTTTAATATTTGTTATCATTTATTTAAACTTATACACATTGATTTCTCTATTTGTTAAAATTATTATTTATTAAATAGATATATTTAATACATTTTAGTTCGCTAAATGTTGATTAGAAATAATGTATATTTATAAGTGTCGGGTCTCGCAGCCGCCAGCAGCACCTAAAGTTGTGTCCAGTTTTTATTAACATGGCAGTGGACTAAGGCACCTCAGCTTTATCTATGCGGATCAGCTGCGGATCGCACTCTCTTGTACTCTCGCCTTTGCGTTATGCTGTACGCTCTGTAATATTATAACTCCTTTATACTCCTCCTAGTACTCCTATTATAACTCCATGCATACGCATCGCTGCCAAAATCCTGGAAGAAAAAATTAAATAAAATCGCTGGAATTCGGAACCATAAAAATCATTCTTTTTTAATTTGCAAAAGGCTAAAAAAAATTCCTATAAGCTCAACATTTTGGTGACCCCGACGTGATTTATATATAAACAATAGTAGTCCAAATTATAAAGCTTAAACTTCGCTGTTACTGCAAAGTTATTTGTGCATAAACAAAATAGAGTGCAAACATACAAAGCTGTTAAAATCTTAAACTTCGCTGTTACTGCTAAATGATTTGGGCATAAAGAATATTTGTCTACAATAAGCCAAAAGCCAAATAATGGAAGCTGCCGCTGATTCTTCTGTGCACTCATCTTCTCGCTTGAAACGTATTTATTGTTGTTGCTGTCGCCATGGCTGCTAAAAAATCTGGAAACGTTACCGCTGATGCAAACAGGGTGACATTTATATTTAATGTATATAATAGAGTGAAACGATTAGCAGATTCTTTATCAAGTTCTGCGTTAACTTAAGATTTCGATCTGCATGTGAGTTTGGAGCTGATCGATGAGCTGCAACAAACGTTTCGAAAAATATTGAGCGTGCCTAAAAAGATTAATATGGATCAAATTGAAAACGAGTTAAGTGAGAAATTTAAAAAAGCCTCAGTTCGTGGGAAGATTTCAAAGCGCGCCTGACAACATTTCTCCGTGCAATTGTAGCCAACAGAAACGTTCACTCAGAAACGTTCACAGAAACGTTCACTGAGACTCTGTGCAGAGCTTTTCCATTTCAATGCTTTGTGAGGTGTCGGATAAATTCAACGCCCATTTTCGCGCTCTAAACGAATTGGGTACAACGGAACAAATTGCTGAATCTGGCGAGTCAGGCCAAATGGGAGGAGCATTTGGAGGACCCCGCTCTGCGGAATTGAACACCAACGTGGAAATCCATGGCATCATTTCTGGAGCAGCGATACAGGACTCTGGAGACTATGATTTCGTCATGGCAAGCTATGCGCCAGGCAGCCAGGTGGGAGCTAATCGTACATCTAATATGCGTAGGTCAGCCTTTCTTGCCACAAATCTTAACCCTCTGACATGTGCTTCCTTTAATGCTTCGGGGCACTCAATTCAGTATTGTCAGAACTTTAAGAACCTAGTCCAGCCAGTCGATTTCGAGAAGCAAAAAGTTTGACTCTTTGTATAAATTGCCTTAAGAGTGCCCATCAATTAAGATAATGCAACTGCGGCCATTGCAGCGCCTGCAGATCCAAGCACCACACTTTGCTTCAGTTGGCAACCTTAACCTCGTTTTCGTCACACGAAATATCTCAGCTTACTGAAACCGTGACCTCAGATTCATTTGATAATGAGACAGAACCCTCTGCATTTCCTGGTCCATCTTCAGATCTTATTTCTCACGATGTCGGCAAAGATGTGGTACTCCTAGCTACTCCTAGTTACCAGAATAGGTGACTCCTAGTTTCAAGACAGATGTTTTGTCAGTTAACTTTACAATGCCATCTCGAACCTCCGAGTACTTAACTTCTATCACTGCTGTCATCGACGTTTTTAACAGCGCGTTGATTTGTTGATAGGCGCCAGTCTGTTTTACGACCTTCTTTGCGTTGGTCAAGTCAGACTTTATGCTGTGTTGTTTCCGGAGGCTGCAGTCGCTCCAATGGCAAGGCTTTAATATCGTCGGATTATTCTGTTCGCTTGCCAGCCAAGTTCAGTTTAGATCTATTGGGGGAGTCCTACCAGCAAACTCTGCAAGGATTCTTATCTCTAGAGAGAAAACTATAGCATCGTCCAGCCGTCAAGGCCCAATAGAAGGCTTTCATTGAGGAGTACTTGCGGATGGGACACATGTCAGAAGTTCCGACAGAAGAATGCAATTACTGTCGGTATTTTTCGCCTCATCATTGTGTCATGAAAAAGTACAGCACCACCACAAAGCTTCGCGTCGTTTTTGATGGATCGGCGTCTACTTCTTAAGGGTACTCCCTAAACGATGTTCTAACGGCTTGTCCAGTGATTCAGCCAAAACTATTCCAGATTCTTTTTCGTTTTCGCTATGATCCCTTTGCAGTCATAGGAGACATCTGTAAAATGTACCGGTGTCTCAGGGTTTCGGCTAAGGATAGCTACTTCCAGTGCATTGTGTGGAGAGATTCTTCTCAAGATGATCTGTGCGTGTTAAAGTTAGATACTGTTACGTATGCACGAAGCCTGCTTCTTACCTAGCTGTGAGATTGATGCATCAGTTGTCTATGGATGAGGAAACGACATTTCGAGTGGGTGATAAGATTCTTCGCCGTGTCTTTTATATTGATGATTTGATATCTGGTGCCACCTCCAAAGAAGAAGCCTTCAGCATGTCCAAGGGCAAGATTTTTCTTTACAGCAGTCACTTAATTCAAAGTCTCGAGTGGCCCCTTTGAAAACCCTTACCGTGCCAAAACTTGAGCTTTGCGGAGCTTAACTCCTAGTTTGGTTTATAGCTGAAATCTGTAAATTGAACGTATTCGAAGGTACTTTCTTGGATCCGGGAGGATCCTTCAAGATTCAACGCGTTTGTAGCAATCCGAGTGGCTGCTATTCAGGAGTTGACCGGTACAATGGAACGGCGCTCCATTCACACTGCTTTAAATCCGGCAGATCCGGAGACTCCAATTTGAGCTGCCAGGGGAAGAGTAGAATTGGAGATTCAGGGGTCAATAATGTGGTGAAGAGTGAGAGATGCCGTAACCTGGACATTCCGCCCCCCTTGCAATCAGCCAAAAACTGTTTTCTGGGCGACCGGCATTCGCTCGTCGAAGGTCAGGAATCCGGATTGGATGACCTTTGGATAAATGTCTGCTTCCAGGACCATGGAGACGGTAGCAGGCCGATGGTACTGTTCATCAGCCAGCATGATGTCCTGGAACTTGGACACCACTGTGTCGCTCAATGCCCGGACAGGTGTGCGGATCCGCACACTGGGCTCGATCTTGAGCACGACCTCCAGCTTCGTTCCCGCGTCGACCCTAGAGCGAATCGTTATCGTACAGACCTTTTCGTCGTCAACATTGGTCATCGGTAACTTAAAGGCTGACGCCAACGAAGCGTCGATGAAGCTCATGGGGGTGCACGGATTGATGAGTGCTGCGGTCTCGAAGGTCTTCGTTCCGGTCTCCAACTTGACCAGCGCTGTCGGAAGGATGTTCACGCTGTGGCGTTGCCGCAGCGATGAGAGCGATGGGCCTGGTGTGGTCCATTCCGGGAGTTGTGGCGGTGAACTCCTACGCTGAGTTGGCGGATTTTGCCGGCGGGAACGCTGGGACGAGGCCGAAGCTGCTTGCCGGGTTCGCACCGGTTGGAGACGCGAGCGCGCTCGCGACCGCGACGACGAGCTAACCTGCTCGTGCATGTGGAGCAGCGTGTGGTGGGATCGGTCGCACTTCCTGCAACGATCACCGCTTCGGCAGTCTCCTTTGTAATGCTCGTGAACGAGGCAATTGGCGCAGTATTTGTTGATGAGGACTGCTCGCAGATGCTTTTCAGCGCTGAGCTTTAGGAACCTCGCGCACTTCCGAAGAGGATGGATACCGCGGCAGACTCCGCAACGGTAGGGTTGAATACCTCGGGTACGTCTGCTCTCCAAGGCACGAGCACTGCGTGCGTTTTGTTGACGAGGGGCCATGCTGCGTGTATGATTTGCGCTAGTGAACTACAATTATGGACGAGAGGCGCGCCTATTTATTGTGGAGATTCGGAAGACTCCGTCGGCAAAAGCACCACTTTTGCCAATGGACGTTGAACAACTCCACGTGCGTTACTTATATTTACTACACGGACGTTGCCATCGGCTCCTGGAAAGACAGATTCAATTCTGTCGAGCCGCCACTCATTAGAGTTGACGTCCGTAAAGTTGACGTCCTTGATGACGACCATGTCATCGATGCGAAGATTTTTGGTCGGGAACTGCCATTTAGTGCGCTTATGGCGTTCTTTGAGGTACTCTTCTTTCCATCGCACACGGAACTGCTGATGGAGAGCCTTCCAATGCTGCCACCGATTTAGCCACCGTGGACATAAGGGGTCCCCCGACAAGGAAATGACCTGGCGTCAGGGCCACAAAATCTGTCGGATCCTCAGACATAGAAGAGAGCGGCCTGGAGCTAAGGCACGCTTCTATTTTTTCCAAGAGCGTGGAGAGCTCTTCGAACGTGTATCTTCGTGTGGCAATGCATTTGTAAAATAGTGTCTTAAAACTTTTTACGCCTGCTTCCCAAAGGCCTCCCATATGGGGTGCCCTCGGAGGAATAAATTGCCATTGCATCTTTTGAAGACTATAGGCATCCGTCACCGACTCTTTAACGGCCTGAAGGAAATCGCGGGAAAGCAGGGTGGCAGCGCCAACAAAGGATTTGCCATTGTCTGACTGGACTTGACGTGGACACCCTCTTCTGGATACAAAACGAGCGAAAGCGGCAAATAACTTTTCTGTCGTTGAGTCAGATGTAGGCTCTAAATGGATGGCCTTGGTGGAGAAACAAACAAAAACTAAAACATACCCCTTTGTGATAAGACATGCTCTCCCGTATAGTTCTTTATATCGAACGGGCCGGCGTAATCCATGCCATTATACGTGAATGGTCGGGAGAACGATTCTCTTTCTTTGGGCAGGACACTCATCAGTTGGCTTTGCAACCGCTTTTTTTTGCGAGATGGACTTTCAGAGCACGCTTCTCCAGATCGGTCATCGGAGCGTTGTCGACCTGAGTTGACCATTGGTTGCGTGGATTTTGCAACCAAGTCGGTCCGTGCCACCATAACTGGCTATCGGCTAGATCTTGTAGGGAAACTTCTCTACTTTGCAGGTCTGCTGGATTATGCTCAGATTGAACATGAGACCAATTTGAACCCTGGATGAAACGGGAGCCAGCGTGGAATGCGTATCTGCTCTAAAACCGAATAACTTTGGAGAAAATTAAGCCATCGCTGAAAAAGCTCATTTGGAATGTCTTCGTCCCACCCAAGCTCCTTCTTTCTGCATCGATCTACGTCAGCTGCTAGCTGCTGCAGTACTCGAATGGCCAGGAAAGGCGCGCAATTGACTCCAAAGGTTACTGTTTTCAATTCGAAATCTCTGATTTCCCATCTATTATTTCGGGAAAGTATTCGTTGGAATGTAGTGTGCTTCGGATCTACGCAGACCTACCGATACATTTTTTCGATATCGGCGCTAAACACGTATCGGAAATAGCGCCACTTCAGAATTTGAATGGTTAAGTCGGACTGTAAGACAGGGCCAGCATGAAGGATATCATTTAAATTTGTACCATTCGCTGAAGGGCTGGAGGCATTGAATACTACACGGAGTTTAGTAGTTACGCTATCCGGTTTTATGACGGCATGATGTGGCAGATAATAGGAGTTGCAATCATGAGTAGGAAGAAGTCGCATGTCCTTTAAGTCGAGATATTCCTGGATCAGCGAATCGTATTTCGCTTTAAAGGCCTCATCTCTTTTTAGACGCTGCTCATTTCTTAAAAACTGAGCCAACGCGAAAGACCTGGAATGCCCTATGTCGCGAAAAGGCAGAGTAACGACATATTTGCCGCACTCGTCTCTCGTGGTCGTTTGAAGGAAATTCTTCTCGCACATGGAATCGGATTCTTTTACCAACATTATTGGTATATTCTCCACCTCCCAAAATGTTGTGAGTAGTTTGTCCAGTGAATTATCGTACGCGTGGGAGATCTGCGACGAAAAGGAGGAAAGTCTGCTTTGTGCTGAGGCTGACACTGGCCCAGTTAATGCCCAGCCGAAAATGGTCTCTTGCCCCAAGAGAGAGCCACATATGTTGGTTTTTGCTCCACTTAGAAGCACCGAAGGCCGAATGTCGGCTCCGATTTGTGCGCTCTCATAGAATTTTGGATCCGCCAGTGGAAGATCGGGAAGATCCCAAAGGAAATTTTGCGAAATTGGGTAAGATGGCAGATTTCCGGCTAGTTGAGGAAGGACATAGGCCGTCGTCTCCAACTGCAACGCGGGCCTAGTCGGTTATCGGATGGTGAAACTGCAGAGTTTCTTGGTCTGAGCTGCTACTGTTTGGTTTAAGCCTGAGACTTTGGCTTGAACCACCTGGAATGGCAATCTAATTAGATTGAACAGTCGCTCGGTTGTAAATGTTGCCTTTGATCCGCAGTCGATCAGGGCGCGTGCCTTAAAGTTAGTGCCAAGATGGGAAATATTGATCACGGCAGTGCCAAGAAGGATAGCTCTTGAGCCCGTGGCGAAATAATTTTGAACACTGGCTTGCTCATTTTTAACGAATTTGGCTTGATTAGCAGAAATTGACCTTGCAGGATTTGAAGGACTTTAATTGCTGGAAAAGGGGTTGTTTCGATGCAACAACGTGTGATGCCGGCCACGGCAAGTAAAACAATTTTGCGTGCTTTTGCACTCACGAAGCTGATGTCCCTTTGCAAAGCAGTTTAAGCATAACTGCTTCCGTTTAATGTAGGCTGACTTGTCGTCAACCGACATTTGGAGAAAACGCGGACATACACGGACAGGATGGTTTTCCTTCTTGCACAAGTCGCAACTTTTGGATTTTGGAGCCACTTTCGTCTCGTAGGAACTTATTTTTCTAGAGGACCCACTAGAGTTCATTGCTTTGGAGTGCGACTGACTTGGTACGGGCAGTCTCACATCATCGATGACCTCTAGGGTCCGATGGCGTTCTGTGAGGAAGGTGTTCCGCTCTACCCATGTCGGGATGTCGGCTTTCTTATGGAGCGACTGCTCCCATAAGGAGAAAGTTATTTTCGGGAGCTTGGAACACAGATATACCAGCAGGCAGTCCCAGTTCTCATTGTTGATGCCTGATATTTCTAAGGCAGTCAAACAACCTTGAACAGTACTTTGCAGTACCTTCAAGGTCGCCCCAGATTCCTGTGCTATCGACTGCATATTAAAAAGGATTTTCAATTGACTGTTTACCAACAATCGTTTATTTTCGAAACGCTCTGTTAGGTTCTCCCACGCAGAGCGGAAACCCTCTTTGGTGAGAGGCGAAATCGAAACGATGGCATGCGCGTCGCCACTTCTTTTGGCATTTAAATGGAATAACTTTTTAATTGGAGTCAGCCGCCAGAAAGTCGGCCAGCGAAGATAGTCGCCTGCGAAAACTTCTGTATCGCATGGAGGCAAACGACAGCCAGAGGAAATATAGGCCTGGGGCACAGCGTTCGCGGCTGGGATGGACTAAGACTTGCCCTGTTCGATTTTATCCACGAGCTGGGCAACACACCTTTCATAGACTGTATTTAGCCCTGAGAATAGGCATGTTGCCTGCTGCCGCTTCGCCTACTGACACAAGGTCAGTAGAGTAGATGTCGAATTCCTTTTCAACCTTGTCCCATAGGATTCGGACTTGGTCGCGACGGACGCTAAGCACCTTGACGGTTGGAGCTGCAGATTCCGAAGTGTTGATCTGAGCCTCAAATTCGCTTAAGCGGTCAGAAACCGAAATAAATTTGACTAGCGCTAGATCGGAAGCAGCCATATTTTTAGCTGTACTCTGTACTGTGTCTTTGGAAGGAGTAGCACAGTCGTCGGAAATCTACGCAGGCGTTTTCACCGAAATGCTTGGAATTCTTCGACTCTTCGGCCCTTGTGGTAAAAAAAATAGACCTGGGTTTGTCAGCGGACAATTTCTTCTTATCGTCCCCGTGGGCATAATCGAAGAAATGCCAAATGGAAAGGAAGCGGTTTTGGAGCACGGTCACACTTTTGCAAATGTGGACAGATTATCGTTAGATTGCACTTAATAAGTTTAAGATTGGTGCCGTGAACTGTAGAAAGCAGCGGAAAAAGTCAGTATAGGATGTAACGGGTGTGAAAGTGGTGTAAAATTTACTAAGTGGACAGCTGACTTGGAGTGAACAGCGAATTGTATAAATGACCGGTGATTTATGGTAATCAGGTCCACCTGATTTACGGTTGAAACACTTGGAATGTGGAACACGGGCGAAAAAATGTTTATTAGAACGTAGCAAAAAATTTTATTTTTTCTTTACAACTGGAAACGGAGAAATTTGGAATGGAGGAATTGGAATCTTTTCTCCGCGTTGTAATCAGGTCCACCTGATTTACGGTTAAAACACTTGGAATGTGGAACACGGGCGAAAAAATGTTTATTAGAACGTAGCAAAAAATTTGTTTTGTTTTTCTTTACAACTGGAAACGGATAAATTTGGAATGGAGGAATTGGAATCTTTTCTCCGCGTTGTAAGTTCTAAAACCAACACAATTTAATTTCTGAGCAATTCAGGAAAAAATATTTGTCGGGTGAAGGACTTATATTTGGCGGTCGTCTATTTATTTTTTATATTTTGGTTTACAAAGAAAATTTGTTTTTGGATGAAAAATTATTGTGGTTCTTGTAGTTCTTATAAAAATTTAAAAATAATTAAAAAAATATTTTAAAAAATTCATTTGATAAAAAAACCGCTTTTAGTTTATTGCTCGGGAATTGATTTGGAAATTTATTTATATTGTATTTTATGGATAGAAAATAAAACGCCTTTTCCGCGTCGGCACTTGGAAAAAAAATTTTATTTGTTGCTTTGGACTTGCCGACGGGAAACAATTTACACTTTGGTGTATGTGTATAAGGAATGCAGATAATATGCGCAATATATGTAGGTAATATATGTTATGAACCCTCTTCCCTTCCCCTTTGTCTTACCCCCTCCCACCAGCCTGCCTAACACGCGCTTCCTCCTCTTACGCCGCTTGACGGTCACTCAACTCCGCTATGCCCATTTCAAAACGCTGACTTCGCCCCTCCCTCATCCAGCAACGCAACAGTGTATTCAATGACCCGCCGGTTGCGATGCGCTGCGTCGGCAGGCGACACAGCTACAATCACGCTGACTGCTGCGCCAGCCAGCGACACTTCTTGTTGTTGGTCGCGATCGCGCTGCCGAAAAACTGCTGCATCTGCAATTGTTGTTGCAGAGCGGCAGAACCGCCGGACGTTGGATAAGCGACCGCCGACTTGGCATGGCTCAAATTACGTCCGCTTACCCAAGTGCTTTGCGGAGTCGCCCCTCACCCCGCACCGGCCGCGACTACTTCCCACGACTCTGTTGCCGTAGCTCAAGTGCGAACCAGGCACAGCGACAGAAGTCAGTCTTTTCCTGACACCAGAACGAAGCCGACTGCAATCCAGCAATTGTAAAATCGAATCATCTCTCCTAAAATATTTCAATAAAGCAAATTATAACGTTTAAATCATCTGACTCGTCTATTTCTGAGGATCGCTACCTTCACCATTGTTAGGATGACAAGGATTTTGATTGCACTCACTAGGTGAGCTATTCAGTGACAAGAGCTTGTCGCACCCCCCGCAACCATGGGTTGCATAACTGGCGCCCGAACCAAAAGATTAAATATAACGAATAAATAAAATTGAAACAAAAAAAAAAGAAGAAAAAATTAAATGTGGAAATGTGAAAAATTAGAAAAATTAGAGTGACAGTGATGTGATGTGACACTGAACAATTAAACAATAGAAACGACCACCCGCCGCGGTGAGAATGCCCCTACAGTCTGTAGCGGGAATAACAATCTGCACGGGCGTAAAAAAGTCGCACATAACTAACTGAAAAGACCACCCGCCACAGCGTTAATACTGTCTCCATCCAGGAGCAATATACGCGGGCGCAAAAGCGTCTTCATAAAAAATAATAGTGAAGGCCTATGTAATGACCCACTGCGGCGATTTGCCTACACTCGCTGTAGCCTATTCGCGAGTGCAATGTACATAGTGCCGAAGAAAAAAAGAATAAATAAAATGAAAAGATGAAATAATCACCAGATAAACTCTAACTGAAATATGTGGTAATCTGCTGGATAGGCTGAGTGGTGTGGAAGCACCCGAGGAAGCTGCCCAGTAGATTGTGTGGCAACCGTACCATTAGTAGGCCAAGGCCAAAAAGGAAGAATACGGACCACCGCACCCAGTTCACTAAATTCACTCGCCACTGTCCAAAAAACCAAAACCACATGAAAGATAAAATAATAAAACATGAAACTTAAACGAATATAAAAAAAAAAACACGAAAAACCATTGCCCACAATTACTACTTGAATTTTCTAAAAAGAAACATCTTTATCTTTCCTCAGATTTTAAAAGAAGTACACAACAGACAACAATACACCTCAACACGCATACATCGATTGTCAAGGGTGAGTGAAACCATATCTACATCCAGTTTTCGCTTTTCTATAATAAAAAATAGAATACGTTCTAAATATCGATTCTCTAAAATAAAAAAATAAAAATACGTTCTAAATATTGATTTTCTATAATAAAAAATAAAATACGTTCTAAATATTGATTTTCTATAATAAAAAATAAAAATACGTTCTAAATATTAATTTTCTAAAATAAAAAATAAAATACGCCCTAAATATTGACTCTCTAAAATAAAAATTAAAAATACGAACTCTTGGTTAACCGTCCGCCTGTCCGATCCTAGCTACTTCCGATACCCCCACGCTAATAATAATGGAAGAAATTAAAGAATCCCTTAACGCGCTCCTTGCTCAGTTGACCGGGTTACAGGACGATATGAGCAAGATAAATGGTAGGCTCAGTACGCTAGAAACCGAAAACGAAAGTCGTAATCCGGTGGTCACGCCTCCGGTGCCATTGGCGCGTCCGCGCAATGAATACGAATTGAATGAAGTCTTTACGCTTCCAGATTGCGTCAAGGAACTTCAAACATTCGAAGGTCAAGCCGAGAGATACGTTTCTTGGGTTAACCGTGCGCAGGCAATTCTAAACGATTACGAAGTTATCAAAGGGAGACCTCTGTTCCGCGCCATAGTCTGTCACATTAGGCAAAAAATAAGAGGTGAGGCTGAGGAAGCTCTTGACTCTTATGGGGTTCAAGACGACGACTGGCCGGAAATTAAGAGAGTTCTGGCACTGCACTACGCGGACAAGCGCGATGTGCCTACGCTGGAATATCAGCTTGGCCAACTGACCCAGGGGAATAAAACTCTAGAGGAATACTATTTGGAGATGAATAAGCACCTTTCCCTTATCCTCAACGGATTGAAGGCTATGGGTTATCCAATGGAGGCAGTTAGGGCCCTCTCAGAGCACTCGAGGGACAAGGCTCTTGACGTCTTTATCAGGGGATTCGGCAATAATGCCTCTAGGCTACTGGTCATGCGCAGACCAAAAGATTTACAAGAAGCATACTTCTTTTGCAAGGAGTTACAGGCTGTTGCCCCAATAGGGGGTCACTTTACCCAGTCCTTCGCGCCGGCGAGTTTCGTACCAAATACCCGGTTCTACCGGCCGCCAAACGCTCCTCGCTTTTCTTCCCCCTATCAGGGAAACGGTAGACCTTCATCAGGCTCGGGATATGGTGGGCCCCAAAACAACAACCGCTTCCAGGGCCCGAGACCAGCCATAAAAATGGAGTCGAACCGGTCGGGCCAATCCCACCGCTCAGATTATAGGTCCCCCCAGAACGAGGGTTCTGGAATAAAGCGAACATCGTCCGAATACCAGAACCCGTTCCAAAGGGCAACAAAGCTATACCACATGGAACCCATACCCGACCCTTCTATTACAATTCCTGTTGAGCATAGCGAGGTCCTTCCAACTGACCCCTACTACGATCAGCTCGGTACTGAGAACGCTAGGATGCCTCGCCAGTAGGCTATGGAAGATTGGGACGACCCTGAGATGGGAACTGAGGGCCCACATTTTATGACCGAGGCCTTTCCAGCGTCCCATACCTAGAATACGAAGGGAAAGATGGGGCTAAATTACAATTTCTGATCGATACCGGCGCAAACAAAAATTTCATCAGCCCCAGAATCGCCGCCGGGTCGACTGTCCTTCCTATCCCCTTCCGCGTCCAATCGGCTACGGGCTCCGTTACAATAACGCGCTGCGTAGCCGGGAAGTTTTTTAAGAAATTAGGAAACGACCTGACCCTCACCTTCTTTGTCCTCCCCGGACTGAATACCTTCGATGGTAGGGGACGACACCCTCAAAGATCTAAAGGCTTTAGTAGACAGAAAGAACAACTGCTTGGTCATATCCCCTGGGATAAAGATCCCCCTTCTTGGCAAAAGGTCCCCCAACGTCAATGCCTTAATAGACCCAACACATCCGGATGGTGTAAAACAGACCTTAAAGGCCTTAATTGACGAGTATTCGCAGCTCTTCGACCCCTTGTCACCGGGCGAGGCCGTCGATACTTGTGTAAAGGCAGAAATCCGCACAAACACTTCAGACCCAATTTACGCGAAAAGTTACCCCTACCCAGCGAACTTGAGGTCTGAAGTGGATAAGCAAATCAAAGAACTCCTGAGTGAGGGTATCATACGTCCGTCTAAAAGTCCGTATAACTCTCCGGTGTGGATAGTACCAAAAAAGCCGAAACCGGATGGCGAAAAGCAATGGCGATTAGTCATCGACTTCAAACGGTTGAATGCGGTCACGATTTCCGACACCTACCCGATCCCGGACATAAATTCCACACTGGCTAGCCTCGGCGGAGCCAAATATTTTACAACACTTGACCTTACTTCGGGGTTTCACCAAATACACATGAAACCATCCGACACCGTGAAAACGGCATTTTCCACCCTTAACGGGAAATATGAGTTCCTCCGCCTTCCCTTCGGCTTGAAAAACGCCCCGGCTATCTTCCAACGCATGATCGATGATGTCCTTCGGGAACACATCGGCAAAATTTGTTACGTATATATTGACGACATCATCGTCTTTAGTAACGACTATGATAGCCACTGGGAAAACCTTCGCCTGGTCTTTGAATGCCTTAAAAAGGCCCGGCTTCAGGCTAATCTGACCAAAACTCAATTCTTGTCCACCCAGGTTGAGTTTCTCGGCTATATCGTCAGTCATGACGGTATCAGAGCGGACATTAAAAAGGTCGAAGCCATATCAAAAATGAAACCCCCTGGCAATATCAAGGAACTGAAAAGCTTCCTTGGGATGACATCCTATTATAGAAAGTTTATTCGCGATTATGCAAAAATCGCCAAACCTCTGACTAATTTGACCCGCGGGGAATCCGCTCGCGTTAAGGCGAACCAATCTAAAAGAGTCCCGGTCGAGCTCGATGACACGGCCCTACAGGCTTTTGACGACCTCAAGGCAACCCTATCCTCTTCAGAAGTGCTTGCCTTCCCAGACTTCGGCAAGCCATACCATTTGACCATAGATGCGTCTAACTATGCTCTGGGAGCTGTATTGTCGCAAGACATTGAGGGAAAAGACCGCCCCATAGCTTACATCTCGCGCACTCTGTCCAAAACTGAAGAAAACTATGCCACTATAGAAAAGGAGATGCTTGCTATAGTATGGGCACTGGACAACCTCAGGTCCTACTTGTATGGCGCTGCATCTGTTAAGGTTTATACAGACCACAACCTTTGACGTTTGCGCTAGGGAGTAGAAATTTCAATGCCAAATTGAAACGTTGGAAGGCAAGAATTGAGGAGTACAACTGCGTACTCATTTACAAGCCTGGTAAATCCAACGTCGTTGCCGACGCCTTGTCCCGTATTCTTCAGATGAACCATTACCTTGATGAGTGCCGTTCGGACACTGCATCGGCTACTGAAGGGGGCTCCACCATTCATAGCGCGGACGAAGACTCGTCTCACCTACTCCCCCACGTAGAAGTTCCCATTAACGTATACCGCAACCAATTGGTTTTCGATCCCAACCGATCGGAATATTTGTGCGAGCAACCGCACAGGGGCTTCGTGCGTCATCTCATTCCGGTTGGAGTTGGTCTTTCATCCGATTTGGTCGTTACCCTGGGAAAATACCTCAAGCCATCGGTGATCAACGGGGTTAAGATTCCGGAAATTTACCTGTCATCATTCCAACATAAATGCTTAGAGAATTTTGCCTCGTTCAAACTACGAATAACGCAAAGGTTGGTGACAGATTTGTCGGATCCCGAGGAGGTTTGCGAAGTTATTGAAAAAGAACATCGCAGAGCTCACAGGGGCGCTAAGGAGGTGCGCCTACAAATTTTGGAGAAATTTTATTTCCCTCAGATGGCCAGCACCATCCGCAAGCAACTCTCGTCGTGCGAGTGTTGCAAACTCTACAAGTACGAGAGACACCCCAATAAACCGCTCCTTCAATCGACACCTATCCCAAAATATCCGTGCGAAATCCTTCACATCGATATTTTCACATTAGAAAAGAAAATCTACTTGAGCTGTATAGACAAGTTCACCAAATTTGCCAAGCTCTTCCCATTAGAATCAAAATCTTCGATTCATCTACGGGAAAGACTAGTAGAGGTGCTTCATTATTTCACCGTCCCGAAGGTATTGGTCTCAGACAATGAGAGAGGCCTCCTGTGCCCGACGGTACTGAACTATTTGCGTACGCTGGGGATTGCGCTCTACAATACTCCGACCAAAAAAATCGAGAGGTTTCACTCCACCTTCCTTGAGATTTACCGATGTTTGAAAGGTGAACACCCTGACTTCAAGTTCAACGAATTGGTCGCTATAGCAGTGGACAGATACAACAATTCTATTCACTCGGTGACTGGGAATAAGCCGGCGGACCTGTTCTTCGACCGCTCGGCCAGGATCAACTATCAGGGTCTGACTAACTTCAGGACAAAGGTCCTAGAGGATGTTAGAGGCTTAATAGAGTATAGGCAGAAACTCACAAACGCGGCCCACAATAAGACCCGTTCTGAACCCGTGTCTTACGATCAGGGAGACAGGGTATTTGTCGCCAATAAATAAATTAAGACCAAAGAAAAGCCGCGCTTCAGGGCCGAAGAGGTTGCTGAGGATAGGAACGTGACGATTAAAACCAAGACAGGCAAAATTTTTTATAAGTCCGATCTGCGGAAATAATAAATAAATCATAGTAATAATAATAATAAAAAACAAAAAATATAAAAAAAATAAAAATAAAAATGAAAAAGCGCTGGATAGTACATGTGTGTTTCACAAACTTTCTTACACGCACACACTTGTGCCCCTCCCTTACTACACGTAACCTTAAGCACATAACACACAATAAGGAATCAAACACCTACCCCAAAAAATTTAATACTGCAAGCTACATTTTTTAATTGCAAGCATCATCGTGGCCCAAATGGTGGGAGCTGCGGATATATTCAAGTATGAAGCTCCGGTTGTGCCGCTGCAGGAAGGCACAGTCTGGCGGGTCAACGGTCAATTCAAACTGGCGCATGTAATCGACTTGGCAAGGCTCGAGGCACTGGTTCAGGAGGTTCAACGCGAGGCTAAGCTACTAATGGATCCCAGGATTGAAGCGCTGGTAACGCACTACCTGGAAGAATCGCGGGAAGGCCTGTCGAGACTGATGGGCGCGCGGCGCGGACGTCGTTCACTGGACTGGATTGGGTCCGCGTGGAAGTAGATTGCGGGTTCTCCGGACGCGTCGGATTGGGACGCCATACTTCGCGCGCAGGAAAACGTCGTCAAAACGGCCGACCAGCAAGTAAGGATAAACGCTGGCCTGTTCGACGCCTCACATGAGTCCCTGAGACAATTGAACGAAGTAGCTGCGAGGGTCAATGCCATCGATGGAGATGTACACACGGCTACTGCACAAGGCCCTGATCATCGATAGTCAGGTCGGCGAGCTGACCCAAGCTTGCCAATTGGCTAAGACAGGAATTGTAAACTCCCGCTTACTTGACCATGGGGAGGTACAAACAATTTTGACCGAGGTCAGGAACTTGCCGTACCAGAATACAGTAGAAGCACTGGAATTTTCCCGCCCGTCTGTGCTAACAAATGGAACGGCGCTGCTATACATTTTGTCTATGCCCAAGGTCGCCCCCAAGGACTACCGCCTTCTTCTTCTTCTTCCGACAACGCATGGAGGAAAACAAGTCATGGTCAAACATGACAAAGTCGCCGTAACCACCGAGGAGACCTACGCCGTAGTAGACGACTGCCTCTCCATGGGAAACACGACTGTTTGCCCGGAGAAGAGTCTTCTGAAGCTAGACGAGAACGGATGCATTCCCAAGCTGTTAAAGGGCGGCCAGGCTAAATGCGAACTTCTCAGGAACAACGAGGCGCGCATAGAACTGGTCGAAGATGGTACAATGTTCCTGTCTAATTTCAACGGGACGATGGAGGTCGGATCCAGGACCCACCACTTGGCCGGAACTTACATAGTCCAGTTCGCAATTGAGACGATCAGTGTGGCCGGAAGAACTTACACGAGCTACTCCTCGACGCACTTTACAGTCATGCCGGCAGTACTCACTTCAATAACTGCCACGGGATACGCGCCTTCAATGCACTACGTCAACGCCTTTAATATGGAGAACGTGAAGAGACTCTCCGGTATGTCCGAGAAGGTCTCTTTCTCCTTCCTGGTGGAAGCATTGGTCGCCTTGGTTGTCGGAGTGGCCCTATACACCGTATGGAGGAAGCTAACATCGACCAAGGGGATCCCAATCATAAGAGACGGCACATTGGACCTGGAGGTACAAGAAGCTAACAGGGCACCCAAGGCCCAATAATCTGCGGGACGCAGATCTTGAGGGGGGAGGAGTTATAAACCCTCTTCCCTTCCCCTTTGTCTTACCCCCTCCCACCAGCCTGCCTAACACGCGCTTCCTCCTCTTACGCCGCTTGACGGTCACTCAACTCCGCTATGCCCACTTCAAAACGCTGACTTCGCCCCCTCCCTCATCCAGCAACGCAACAGTGTATTCAATGACCCGCCGGTTGCGATGCGCTGCGTCGGCAGGCGACACAGCTACAATCACGCTGACTGCTGCGCCAGCCAGCGACACTTCTTGTTGTTGGTCGCGATCGCGCTGCCGAAAAACTGCTGCATCTGCAATTGTTGTTGCAGAGCGGCAGAACCGCCGGACGTTGGATAAGCGACCGCCGACTTGGCATGGCTCAAATTACGGCCGCTTACCCAAGTGCTTTGCGGAGTCGCCCCTCACCCCGCACCGGCCGCGACTACTTCCCACGACTCTGGAGCCGTAGCTCAAGTGCGAACCAGGCCCAGCGACAGAAGTCAGTCTTTTCCTGACACCAGAACGAAGCCGACTGCAATCCAGCAATTGTAAAATCGAATCATCTCTCCTAAAATATTTCAATAAAGCAAATTATAACGTTTAAATCATCTGACTCGTCTATTTCTGAGGATCGCTACCTTCACCATTGTTAGGATGACAAGGATTTTGATTACACTCACTAGGTGAGCTATTCAGTGACAAGAGCTTGTCGCACCCCCCGCAACCATGGGTTGCATAACTTATATGTAGATAATATATGTAATATAAGTTGATGTAATATGTAATATATGTTGATGTAATATGTAATATATGTTGATGTAATATGTAATATATGTTGATGTAATATGGAACTGGCGCGTAAATGTTTAATTTATATTTTATTTGGAATGGCCAGAGGGTATGTGTTCTTTGTTTGTTATTAATTAGAATTTTGCACTTTTTTGGACTTTTTATTTTTGTTTGGAATTTGGACGGGATGAATATTTAAATATATTTGGAGATTTGGACTTTTAACTTTCACGAATGAGGGTGAATGGGAACGGTGAAGTAATATGACGGCGCCCGTAGGAATGAATAAGTACTTTTTCTTTAATTGCCTTTTGTCGGAGAAATCCGTTAGATTTGACAATAAATCTTACAGCAAATTGAACGAAATTGGATTTTCGAACCTTTTGCTGCAGACTGACAATTAAAAGGAAGGGCAATTTCGTACTTATCTTAGAATTTGTTCGTGTAAAAAATCGAAGAAAAACCAGGTTATCCGGCTCGAATGGATCAAATGTTTGTTTGGGGGTGGCTGGCCTGGAATTTTCCGTGGTAAGCTGAAATGAAAAACACTCGAGGAGCGAGGAGCAGGCGAACACTTTACTTTCAATTATTGCGCGGGCGCAACCGGGCGTGTAGTTTATTTGGCGATTACCAATTAGAAACTAAGCTCTCCCGAGCGCAGCGGAGACTCCAATTTGAGCTGCCACGGGAAGAGTAGGATTGGAGATTCAGGGAGCAATACTTTGGTGAAGAGCGAGGGAAAGAGGGAGGGAGCGGAGAGCGGGTGACAGTCCTCGCCCCGTAACCTGGACACATCCATTCGACATCCTGGGCTTACTGTCACCGACGTTTAAAGTGGGACTTCTCTGTTGCTGCGTCTGGTTCAGCGTGCATCCTTGCAGACCAAAGGTGGTACCCTTTATTGCTGTTACCTTTTATTGACCAAGTTGGGCTTCTTCGAGTAGATGGTCGGTTGAAGAACTCTTCGTTGGATTTCAATGCCCGCCACCCAATCATCCTACCAAAGGATCACGCTCATGGGCGCAACCTACATACTGGTCCTCGTGCTCTTCTCAGCATAATTTGATCCCAATATTGGCCTATTGGGGGGAGGAAAACCGTAAACAGGGCAGTAATTGATCACATAAAGAGCTTGTTAATGGTTCTCATGTGTTTGAAGTCACTGGCACCGACCTCTGTGGACCATTTTTCTACAAGCCTGAGGCGCGCTATACGGCTCCTGTAAAATTATACGTCTGTGTTTTTATTTGCTTTGCAACCAAGGCGATACATTTGGAGCTCATAAAGGATATTTCTAAAGTAGCTTTTTTGCACGGCCTAAAACGATTTATAAGAAGAATTCCACGAAAAATTTGGATCGGCAACGCAACTTACATTGTTGGCGCAAAGAACGAGATTCTTGAACTGAGGCGTTTATTCCTCAGCGACGACCGCACCAAAGCAATGTTGGATTTTTGCCTTTTGGAGAATGGCGTTTTATTTCGCCTTGATCGCCGCACTTTGGTGGTCTTTGGGAAGCTGCAGTGAAGACAGCGAAGCATCACTTTAATCGACCTGTGGCTCTTCCATTTTGACCTTCGATAAGCTGAGAACTCTTCTTTGCCGCATATCTGCGGTAGTTAATTCTCGACCTTTAGTAGCAATTTCAAAAAACCCTGCCGATTTTGATGTTTTAACTAAGGCAAATTTTTTTAATGCTGGCCCGTCTTCATAATTTTCGAGCCAGATGTGACAAATTTAAACCAATCGCTTGGATAGCTGATAGCGCCTCGCCTACCTGTAGCAGGTTTTCTAATCCCGATGGACGGAAGAGTATTTAACCATACTGCAACAGCGATCGAAGTGGCGCACTCCCAAGCCTGGGTTAGTTGTGGATGACATGGACTTCGTTAAGGATGAATGTTTGCCGACCCTGCCTGGAAGAGATGGAGTCGCCCGCGTTGCTGTGCTGAAGACACCAACAGGATTGACGATGTGGACAGTGAAAAAGCTGTGTCTGCCTTGCCTTAATGATGCGGTTAAAAACCACGCATCCAACGAGGGGAGTATGTCGGGTCTCGCAGCCGCCAGCAGCACCAAAACTTATGTTGTTGTCAACATTGGAGAAAACAATTAGTCCATCACACCTCAGCTTTATCAATGCGGATCAGCTGCAGATCGCGCTCTCTTGTTTGCCGTTGCGCAAAGACATCCACAAAGAACGAGTAGAGGTTATTAGAGACCACCGAATTTGCCACCCAGTGCCACCAATCCTGAAGTTGAGAACAGCGGGAGCAATGAACCGAAATTCTAAAGGGACGGAAGAAGCGGAAAAATCGTAAAAAGTAAACGCTACAACATGAACAACATTTCATTGGCTTTGGAGCGGTACTGTTTCGGCGGAACCAAGATAAACTTCCATAAGTAAAAACAGAGAGAACGCTATAGTCGAGTTCCCCGACTATCTGATACCCGCTACTCAGCTAGTGAAAATGCGAAGGAGGCTCTTCAACACTGACAGTTTTTGGCGGTTTGTGGGCGTAAGAGTGGTCGTGGCAAAAAGTTTTTAGGTAGATCGATAGATTTTTACATTTTCCATTTTGGAACGCCTGAAAATCCAGCCAAAATCCATGCTTACGAATGTTTTCACATTTCAGGCAGGCGGTATTAATTCAGTTCATGTTTAACTTCTGCCCTGGTAGACTTAAAATAATTCATCAAAGCATCCCCACGACTTTCCTCTTAAGTTTGAGCTATTTGCTGAGCACTTTTTATCAATGCGGATCAGCTGCAGATCGCGCTCTCTTGTACTCTCACTTGCATCTTTGCCGTTGCGCAAAGACATCCACAAAGAACGAGTAGAGGTTATTACAGACCACCGAATTTGCCACCCAGTGCCACCAATGCTGAAGTTGAGAACAGCGGGAGCAATGAACCGAAATTCTAAAGGGCCGGAAGAAGCTACCACACTTTACGCTCGTGGTGGACCAAAGACCGCAGGGCTGTGGTGACTGCCGTAAAGCGCAAGGGTCCTAGACCCTTCGGAAAAGTAACATCCTGGGTACGCACCCCACAGGCGTGTTAGACACTCGAGCCAGTGTTTGCGTGCTGGGCAAGAACTGTAGGGAACTCGAAAAGGCTTAGTTATCGGTGGTGAGAACGGCGGTGAATTATCGGACGCTTGGATTTACCTGTACTTTATGGGGAAATAAGTAAGGCAATATTATTCTACCTCCAGTATAGACAGTTCTGTCAAATCGAACGGGACAGCATACGCAAGGAATACACTGCGTTTACGCTTCCTGGAAGACCGTTGTATCATTTCCGGTTTTAAGTTTTCGACTAACTGGACGACCTTTATATCCTGGCTTCCAAAAGCACTTGAAGTACCTGCTTTGAGTAGCCCAGAGACTGAAATCAGTCTAAAATCACCAGGTTTTGCTTTTAGTCGTTGGAGATGAATTGTTGCGAATGGACCCCTGGTGAGTTTCTATGATTCAGAGGATGCCATACCTAAAATCTATGAAAGATGTTCGAGCTTTCACAGCGGATTGGTATCGTCGCTGCGAGAGGAACTTCGCAACACGGCTACCCGAAGCCTTAAGGAAGAGCAAAAACACGAAGGTTGCCTTGAGTCCCAGCGAAACACTGGCAGTAGACGATCTGAAGCTGGACCTGACGGTCGCGCCGGTTCTTTTTCATGCGGTTATTATAACATTTACATTTACATTTACATTTACATTTACATTTACATTTACATTTACATTTACATTTACATTTACATTTACATTTACATTTACATTTACATTTACATTTACATTTACATTTACATTTACATTTACATTTACATTTACATTTACATTTACATTTACATTTACATTTACATTTACATTTACATTTACATTTACATTTACATTTACATTTACATTTACATTTTTTTTTTTTTTTTTTCTTTTACATTTACATTTACATTTACATTTACATTTACATTTACATTTACATTTACATTTACATTTACATTTACATTTACATTTACATTTACATTTACATTTACATTTACATTTACATTTACATTTACATTTACATTTACATTTACATTTACATTTACATTTACATTTACATTTACATTTACATTTACATTTACATTTACATTTACATTTACATTTACATTTACATTTACATTTACATTTACATTTACATTTACATTTACATTTACATTTACATTTTTTTTTTTTTTTTTTTTTTACATTTACATTTACATTTACATTTACATTTACATTTACATTTACATTTACATTTACATTTACATTTACATTTACATTTACATTTACATTTACATTTACATTTACATTTACATTTACATTTACATTTACATTTACATTTACATTTACATTTACATTTACATTTACATTTACATTTACATTTACATGCCGTTCGTAACAGTTGCTTTCAAATATCTGTTGCCCTTCACTGTATATAGCAGTATTGACCGTTTTGGAACGTCTGGAAATCCAGCCAAAATCCATGCTTACACATGTTTTCACATTTCAGGCAGGCGTTTATTCCTCTGCGACGACCGCACCAAAGCAATGTTGGATTTTTGCCTTTTGGAGAATGGCGTTTTATTTCGCCTTGATCGCCGCACTTTGGTGGTCTTTGGGAAGCTGCAGTGAAGACAGCGAAGCATCACTTTAATCGACCTGTGGCTCTTCCATTTTGACCTTCGATAAGCTGAGAACTCTTCTTTGCCGCATATCTGCGGTAGTTAATTCTCGACCTTTAGTAGCAATTTCAAAAAACCCTGCCGATTTTGATGTTTTAACTAAGGCAAATTTTTTTAATGCTGGCCCGTCTTCATAATTTTCGAGCCAGATGTGACAAATTTAAACCAATCGCTTGGATAGCTGATAGCGCCTCGCCTACCTGTAGCAGGTTTTCTAATCCCGATGGACGGAAGAGTATTTAACCATACTGCAACAGCGATCGAAGTGGCGCACTCCCAAGCCTGGGTTAGTTGTGGATGACATGGACTTCGTTAAGGATGAATGTTTGCCGACCCTGCCTGGAAGAGATGGAGTCGCCCGCGTTGCTGTGCTGAAGACACCAACAGGATTGACGATGTGGACAGTGAAAAAGCTGTGTCTGCCTTGCCTTAATGATGCGGTTGAAAGCCACGCATCCAACGAGGGGAGTATGTCGGGTCTCGCAGCCGCCAGCAGCACCAAAACTTATGTTGTTGTCAACATTGGAGAAAACAATTAGTCCATCACACCTCAGCTTTATCAATGCGGATCAGCTGCAGATCGCGCTCTCTTGTTTGCCGTTGCGCAAAGACATCCACATTTACATTTACATTTACATTTACATTTACATTTACATTTACATTTACATTTACATTTACATTTACATTTACATTTACATTTACATTTACATTTACATTTACATTTACATTTACATTTACATTTACATTTACATTTACATTTACATTTACATTTACATTTACATTTACATTTACATTTACATTTACATTTACATTTACATTTACATTTACATTTACATTTACATTTACATTTACATTTACATTTACATTTACATTTACATTTACATTTACATTTACATTTACATTTACATTTACATTTACATTTACATTTACATTTACATTTACATTTACATTTACATTTACATTTACATTTTTTACATTTACATTTACATTTACATTTTACATTTACATTTACATTTACATTTACATTTACATTTACATTTACATTTTTTTTTTTTTTTTTTTTTTTTTTTTTTTTTTTTTTTTTTTTTTTTTTTTTTTTTACATTTACATTTACATTTACATTTACATTTACATTTACATTTACATTTACATGCCGTCCGTAACAGTTGCTTTCAAATATCTGTTGCCCTTCACTGTATATAGCAGTATTGACCGTTTTGGAACGTCTGGAAATCCAGCCAAAATCCATGCTTACACATGTTTTCACATTTCAGGCAGGCGGTACTTTAGTGCAGTTCCTGTTTAACTTCTGCCCTGGTAGACTTAAAATAATTCATCAAAGCATCCCCAATTGCGATATTCCTCTTAAGTACGAGCTATTTGCTGAGCACTTCGGAAATTTGAAGAGTGAGGTAAAATCCTAAAAATTGGAATTTCTCCAAAAATCGTAAAAAGTAATCGTTACAACATGAACTACATTTCATTGGCTTTGGAGCAGTACTGTTTCGGCGGAACCAAGATAAACTTCCATAAGTAAAAACAGAGAGAACGCTATAGTCGAGTTCCCCGACTATCTGATACCCGCTACGCAGCTAGTGAAAATCCGAAGGAGCATCTTCAACACTGACAGTTTTTGGCGGTTTGTGGGCGTAAGAATGGTCGTGGCAAAAAGTTCTTCTGTAGATCGATAGATTTTTACATTTTCCATTTTGGAACGCCTGGAAATCCAGCCAAAATCCATGCTTACGAATGTTTTCACATTTCAAGCAGGCGGTACCTTAATTCAGTTCCTGTTTAACTTCTGCCCTGGTAGACTTAAAATAATTCATCAAAGCATCCCCACGACTTTCCTCTTAAGTTTGAGCTATTTGTTGAGCACTTTTTAAGAGTGAGGTAAAATCCTGCAAATTGTGATTTCTCTAAAAATCTTAAAAAGTAGACCCACAACATGAACTACATTTTATTGGTGGACTCTTCTCGTCTCTATAATTCCCTTTTGGAAGATAAGCTATTATCGAAAAAATTCGTTTGTAAGGTAACTACATATTATCTTAACTAACACTAACTTTCCGCTAACTATATATGAATATATGCGTACTGGGAAAATAATTGTTGATAAAGACTAGGAGATAAAAAAACGTCACGCAATAAAAAAAACGTTGGGTACACATTGGAAACGCTAGATCGTTGTTTATTAAAGAGTGTGCAGTTGGAAGTTGAATTATAGTTTTTCATAACTCTTTTTCGAGGAGGTATTTTTATATTACATTTTGCAGGGCATGAGACATTTGTACAATCGCTCTGTAAGCATTATATTTATATTACGCAGTTTTCGTAAAAGATAATCAGGAATGTTTATGGATACTTTCCAGAATCAATTATCCGAAAGACTTATTGAGGGCTTCTGAATTTATTTTAACTAAACAGCAGCATGTTCCCAAAAAATATGTTAAAGTCCCTGCTAAATAAATAATTCATTTTTTATATTATTAACCTACAATAAGTCTGTATAAATATTCAAATCCGTTCATTTATTTGGTTTAGTTTTATATGGTTAAAGAAAGGCAAACTTCAAATATAGAAATAATATGACTACATTATAAATAATTTAATAATAAGATTAATTAGCGTGTTTGTACATGCGTTCATAATTTAAAAAGAATTAAGTTAAATGCATTATTGTAGAAAACTATAAGAAACTTTAAGTAGAAACTATTCAATGCAAGTTTCTTTTTGCGGAACATTTTCCTTGTTCCGTGGAAAATGAATTGCTTTAGAATAATACTTTTTTCAATGTTCCCAAACTTCCGACTGGGACTGGAAGGAAGACAATACAAATGGTGAGTGCAAATTATTAATTTGAAAAAAATATCTATAAATAATTAAGTAAGATAGTGCTATACGAAAAGAACGGATTACTTTTTATTTTTTCAAATTTTTTTTTTCGGTTTGATCACTTTGAAATTAGCTAATATTAGGTTCAGATACAAAATAAATAATTTTAATTTTCACATTTAGAACCCATTGTTGTACTCACTATAGAGGTTTTTGCTACTCTAAAGCGCAATAAGCATACACACTTATACATTTTAAAAAGTCAACACATCGTGGATCTTTTAAACGTATATGAAAAGTGAGCGACAAGTAACTCTTTTTAGTCTTTTCAATTCAATTTTTGATATTTTCAGTGGACGACGTGTTTTCTTTATGGGTATTTGGGGGCCCTTGGTCGAGTGATTTATTGTGATCGTTTTCGTTTTTCTCTTTGTTCTTCGTATATTTTGTAAGCCATTTTTACATATGCAGATCTGTGTGAACATGGGTCAAAAAGTGCATGAAAGACATACAGTGGCGAGCAAAAGTGAGTCCATGTTCATAAATCTCGACTTTCATCATCTATAAAAACAAAACTAAAGCAGGTAATCCAATAATTTTTTTTATTTTTGTTTACCTATCCTATTTTTAACAAATAGGACAAAAAAAACCGTAACAATATGTATTCAGCGAAGACTTAGAAAATAAAAACCAAAAAAAGTCGCAAAAACTCACTTTTGCACGTTATAAGAAAATAAAGACAAAATTAATTTTTAATATATTGTCCATAGAGCCATATTATAAATTACTTGATTTACTCGAGATGGCATACTCTCTACCAAGTTTTCAATGACTTCCTTGGAAATTCGGTTCCATTCATCTTGTACACGCTCCCAAAGATTGGTCATGTTTGTTGGAGCTGAGTCGTACTGCCCGAGCCTTCGTTTCACGATTGACCAAAGATTTTCAATCGGATTGAGGTCAGGACTTTGTGCTGGCCACTCCATCAACTTGAAATTTTGTTCACCAATCTATTCCTTGACAATTTTCGCTGTGTGCTTCGGATCGCCTTCTTGTTGAAAAATAATATCTTCTTCCGAATACGCACATTTCTCCATAAAAATGGGAAGATGGGTTTGCAAAATATGCGGATAGTCCTCCTTTCGCATAATGCCATCTATTAAATGCAGGGGGCAGACTTATATTTCCGCCGCCATGTTTAACCGTTTGCTTCACATGGTGTCTTTGAATCCTTTCTCCGGATCTACGCCAGCGGTATTGTTTACTATCTGACTGGAAACGGTTGAACTTGGACTCATCAGACCAGACAACACGTTTCCAATCATCTGTGGTCCAATCTTTGTGCTCTCTCGCAAATTTTAGACGCGCCTTAACATTTTTTTCGGATAATGCAGGTTTGTTTTTTTTAACAGCCGCTGCATATCCAATGTTGCGCAGCGCTCTTCTGGCAGTCCACTCGCTAACGTTTTTGTTTATGGCCAAAGATGCTTCTTTAGGTGTTAGCAGCCTATTTTTTCTCATCTGGGATATTCCTTATTCCTTAGTCGGGCATCTGAGTCCGATAATAATTTTTTGCGACCTTTCTGTTGCGATCTGGATGTCACATTTCGGCGTTTTTGAGCTGCAATCACTGCTTATACCGAGCGAAAATTGTCAAGGAATGGATTGGTGAACCAAATTTCAAGTTGATGGAGTGGCCAGCACAAAGTCCTGACCTCAATCCGATTGAAAATCTTTGGTCAATCGTGAAACGAAGGCTCGGGCAGTACGACTCAGCTCCAACAAACATGACCAATCTTTGGGAGCGTGTACAAGATGAATGGAACCGAATTTCCAAGGAACTCATTGAAAACTTGGTAGAGAGTATGCCATCTCGAGTAAATCAAGTAATTTATAATATGGCTCTATGGATAATATATTAAAAATTAATTTTTTCTTTATTTTCTTATAACGTGCAAAAGTGCGTTTTTGCGACTTTTTTTGGTTTTTATTTTCTAAGTCTTCGCTGAATACATATTGTTACGGTTTTTTTTGTCCTATTTGTTAAAAATAGGATAGGTAAACAAAAATAAAAAAAATTATTGGATTACCTGCTTTAGTTTTGCTTTTATAGATGATGAAAGTCGAGAGTTATGAACATGCACTCACTTTTGCTCGCCACTGTATTTATTATATATATAATTATTATATAATACTTTTAACATTTTATATAATATTATATATTATATAATCTTACATAACATATGAAATAGGCTCTTAAGATTTGTCTTTAAAAAGTCAATACAGTAAACTTCCATCGTTCCTCGACATTACAATTTCACTTTTTGTGTCACAGTTTCACAAATGTCAATATTTCCAACTGTTTCTCTAGGATGTGTTTTTTGGGACTGTGATATAATCCATCTGTCAAAACCATGCAGCTTACCCTGAAGTAAATATCGATAACGATTTAAGGAAATTGATTTTTATAGTTTTGTGCATTCGGTAAATTATCAAAATTAACGATTGGAAACATTGGTTGAAATGGCTTCCGCAGGTTAGAAATTTTTAATTATATTTTATTTTAACGTAATACTCTTCTTTTGTTTAATAATTGTTGAACTGCTGAACTGTATTCAGTTCCATATTCATTTTTGTCGGTCCACATGGTTTTTTTTTGACACGTAATGTGAAAGTAACGCCAGTCCACATGTATATGTTTACACATGCATATGTATAATCTAGCTTATCTTAATATAGTACCTCAACACGTACAAGTTTTATTCTTTTTATATAAATTAAGTTTCACCGGTTAATTTCTAATATTTCTATGGCAATGTGTACATTATTTGTATTTTAGTTATGATTTATAATGTATTTCAATTAAATGTATATTTAATATTTTTTTTAGGAAAAAAAGGCAAAAAGAATAAAGGGACAGTTATATCCTTGCAATCATTTCTATGTAATTCGGATGCACCAGTTGGAACAACCCAAGTCTCAAAAAAAATACGAAATTTAGATGGCGAAGATAGCGATGATGGTAGCGGTACATTGCCGTTGGTTTATCAGCTTCCAACCGCTCCAAGGGCAAATCGAATATTTGACGATAATTCTATTCCTCATAAACCCCCATTTATTGCTTATATCAATAATTTACCATTTGACGCAAATGAAGATGACCTCTACGAATTTTTTGAAGGTATTAATTTAATTTCTCTGAGACTACCTAGAGAAGATGGTGAAAATGGTCGATCCAGAGGCTTTGGTTATGTTGAGTTGGAAAATCGAGATGATTTAATTCATGTACTTAGTTTACCAGACCCCTCAATTAAAGGTCGTCGCATTCGTATTGAGCTATCGAATGAAAACGACCAGCAAAGCCGGCAAAAAAGTAATAGGCGGTTTGATGGCTTTGGTAATAATGGCGATAATAGAGACTCCGGAAATTGGAGGCGAGATAGTCAAAATAATGGAAGTAACTTTGGATATTCTTCCAATTTTGAAAGAAGCTTTAACAGAGAAAGAAAATCTTTACCAGATAGAGATGATGCGAACACTCCGGGATCTTGGCGCACAAACGCTAGACCGCCATCTATTGATTCATCCCCTTCGCGGAGGGAAGTCGACCTAGTATCTGAAAAATATCGCGAAGGTCGAGGCAGAACAGCAGATCGATATTCCCGAGAAGATACATCGAAAGTTGAAGAAAGGCCGAAATTGAATTTAAAACCACGAACTTTACCATTGCCAGAAGTGAAGAGTTTTGACTTCGAAAAAAATGATGTTGATGAGATCTATTTGGATAAACAAAGCGGAACTTCATTGAACGTGTTTGGGTCTGCAAAACCGGTAGATACAGCAGCAAGGGAGTTGGAGATTGAGCAGAGATTGGCTCTCGCTCGAAAACAGGATAAGAGTCGTAGAGAAGACGAGGTTTTAAATGAAAAACTTGGCGAACTCCAGGTGGATACAAATGATAATGAAAGTCTAAGTGCCACTGTTAGTTGGCGCAGGAATCAAGACTACAAGGAGAGCGACAAAGGTAATAAGTGTCCAGGTAACTAATTTCCAGTTATTTGTCTGAATATAGAAACGATTTAATCTGACTTTTAAGTTCTTAATCTGAAGCAAAACGTCTAAAACAAAGAAATACATAAATATATATCAGAGAAGAAAATATACAAAGGCACATAAAATCCAAAAAACAAAAATTCACATTTTCGTCTTATCTATGCTTGTGTGAGAAGATATTAAAGTCGAAATAATTCTTTATCGAAAAAACGTGGTCATATACCGAGATCCGGTCGGTCAAAGGATCTATTATAAAGTAGTGTGTGTAAAATCTTGTTTAACATGTATGATTCTACTAATAAACTTCGAGAAGCTCCAAATAATTGGACTTCATGGTATTGTCATATCAAATACTAAAAAAAAGTAATTTGCACGTTAGGTACATATGTACAGTTGCGAAAAAAATAATAGCAGCACCATGACGAATTTCATATTTCATACAAAATATTGATTTTTCGTATAAAGCTAAATATTATCCCTATCCAAAAATGAAAAAAAAAATTTTAATTTTGGTCGGCAAGGTCTAAAATGGGGCGAAAACAAAAATAGCAGCACTATCGATTTTTTCAAATATTCAATACTTCTTGGCGGTTTGTTTTGGTGAAAAGCACATGGTTATAAATCTTGACATTTTTATTCCTATTTCCAACATTATTTTTGAAACACACCTTAAAACAAGAGAGAACGCTATAGTCGAGTTCCCCGACTATCTGATACCCGATACTCAGCTAGTGGAAGTGCGAAGGAGAAATTTCAGCACTGACAGTTGTTGGCGGTTTGTGGGCGTTAGAGTGGGCGTGGCAAAAAGTTTTTTGGCAAATCAATAGAAATTTTCAAGACTAATTAATAAATGAAAAAATATCAAAACATTTTTTAAAAATGTGGGCGTGGCAGCTTTGTTCGGTTTGTGGGCGTTAAAGTGGGCGTGGCAAAAAGTTTTTTGGCAAATCGATAGAAATTTACAAGACTAATACAAAAATGAAAAAATATCAACACATTTTTAAAAAATGTGGGCGTGACAGTTTTGGGCGGTTTGTAGGCGTTAGAGTGGGCGTGGCAACATGAATCGACAAACTTGCGCTGCTTCTATGTCTCTGGAGTCTGTATGCTTAATCTGAATTTCTAGCTTTTGTAGTTCCTGAGATCTCGACGTTCATACGGACGGACGGACAGACGGACATGGCCAGATCGACTCGGCTACTGATCCTGATTAAGAATATATATACTTTATATGGTCGGAAACGCTTCCTTCTGCCTGTTACATACTTTTCAACGAATCTAGTATACCCTTTTACTCCACGAGTAACGGGTATCAAAATTATTAAAATGGGACGAGGAAAGCATTGCACTTCAGATAAACGTGACATGGTCAAAAAAAACAATTTCTGAAGGAAAATCACACAGAAATATTGATTAAATCTATCAATGCTCAAACAAAATGATAGGAAATGCAATCACCTACAACGAGAATCCCGAAAAACGTGGGAGAAAACAGTCATTGGGCACTCATCTCTTCAAAAAGCTAGTGCCCGAGAGCAAAAAGGATCCATTTAAAGCGGCTACCGAACTGAAAAAGGATCTCAACATATCCGCAACAGTGCAACCAGTTCACACATGTCTAAGGGAACATGGTTTAAAATGCTGTAGTCCACGAAAAGCCCCTCTTTTAAATGGGAGACACATACCCAAGCACATGCGAAAAATGGACTAACTTTTTATGGTCAGATGAGAGCAAGGTGGTTTTTTTGGTGGCATGGATCTTAATCTTATGTAAGGTGACCTGAGAACACCGAATATAAGTTAAGGTGGGATGGGTGTAGTTTTAGCACGCAAACATTTGTTATTAGTGAATTTTTTACTATCAAGTTAAAAATGTAAAAAGTGCTATTTTATTTTTCGCATAATTTTGTCGTACTTAATAAAGTTCCTTATTTAAGATAAGTATAAATAAAACAATTGTAATTATTTTTTATTTCCTAAAAAGTAAATTGTTTAACCTTTCTAGAAAGGTATTTCAGCTCCTTTTAAACCCTAAATTGTAGGTAGGAGACTTATTCAAAGTTTTATTGGGCAAGTGATGCTATTTTTTTTTCGCAGCTATATGTATAAAATGTATACATATTTAGGGTGTACTAGATTTGTTAAATGGTATATAACAGGTGTAATTAAGCGTTCCCGACCATATAAAGTAATATATTTTCTTGATCAGGATCAATGGCGGAGTTGATCTGGCCATGCCGTCCCCATTAACGTCAATATCTCAGGAACTAAAAAAGCTAAAACATATTATATCTTTTGGTTTTTTTTATTGATATACCAAAAAGATTGTTGAACTTTCTCAGTCGCACTCAAACTAGCTGAGTAATTGGTATCTGACACTCGAGGAAATCGACTCCGCTTGCTGCCGTCTGCAACTTCTTCGCTACGGCATCCTGCACAACGGCGTTGTCAGTAAACTGAAGCTTGCGCGTGTTAACTTATGCAAGTCAAGACAAAAGCCGATAACATAAATATGGAAAAATTTAACTTTTCTTATGTTAGGGACATTTTATCTTTCAAGATAACTGCTATTTTCATCCAGACAGATTTTAAATATGGTGCCGTGATGGCCCTAACTAGAAAGTAATGACTTCTTGTTTAGTCCGATAAACATTTCTGTTCCCAGTAGATTCACTAATTTGTAGTGTACCCCTAATTTTAAATCACTGTAGATCTAACCATGAGCTGTATGTCCATTACAGAATAATAGGCTTTGAATAGACTTCTTCCTCTATAAAAAACTGGCATATACGGAGGGAGTCTTTTGAGATCCCTCTCCATAAAAAAGGTAACAAATTGGATGTAAGCGATTACAGATGAGTCTTCAATTGTCGGCTATCCCTAAGCTTTTTGAAAATGTTTTCACACCTTTTCTACAGCACCTTTCTAGGTCCATTATATCACCATATCACCATGTTTTATGAAACGCAGATCAACAACCACTCCCCTTTTGGAGCTTTAAATTCTTTGTAATACAGGATTTACAAAATATTTTTCCTGTTTATTCTCTGTGTTGTAAACATTAATACTTATGTACGCAGAAAATGTTAAATTATGCCTGCAGTATACGAAAATTTCTTGCCACTCGGACTTAAAATCCGATCAATCCACCAAGTGCAATGTTATGACTTTTTGTCGTATCAACCCATGACAAGCGACTTTAACTCCAAGTGGGTGCTCTTTGGAAAGAACATCACGGGTTGATGATTTTTGTGTTCTTCTGATCCCTAAACTTAAATTTGTAGACCATATTTGGTATATTGTTAATAAGGCTTGACTTTATAATTAGATGGTCAATGGAATTTAAAACATGACCAAAACTTCATGCATATTGCTAGTCCGTACGATTTTTGAGTGGATTTCACAGGCGGTACGATACACGGTCGATTCGGTCTAGCCTATGCAATGCAATGTGGTTTCAGAACGTTGTCACGCACGCTGCTCAGAACTGTTTTGGAAAAATCTTAAAATTTTTTTCATTTTAGAACTTATGTCAATTTGCATCGATTTTTAGTCACACCCATTCTAACGCTGAAATGGTCACGTCCACAATTTTCTAAAATTCTTCTATTTTGCAGTGACTCTTTTTTCTTTCGGTTTCTTCTGGACATAAGTTTTTTGACATTTTGGCCTTAAGGCCACCGTTTGAAATGTTGGTACGTCTATGGAATATAACCATTAATCTCTTAAAGCTAAAGAAAATCATTTTTGAGTTCAGTCGTGTACGCATTTGCATACGAAGTCTCCTCTCCTCTCCAATGCCGTTGCTGCATATTTTTCCCCTGCTTCATTATGGAGAAAATTGCTTACCGTTTGACTTCTACCAATTTTCTTGGTTTCAATACAGATTTTAATATTTAAAGTTTTTTCCCGAACCATTTTACAAAAACAAATTAAAAAAAAAAATGCTTTAAATTTTGGAATACAACACAGCTACCGTAATAAAAAAGAGGCCAGATAAGTCAACCAAAAAAATTCATTGTTTTCGTAAGGCAAACTTTCGGAGGCTAAATCTTTTTATATCTGGCTTTAATTGGTCCGATCTATATTCTTGGAACATAATGGCCGATGCCATAAATATTTTTTATACTGCAATTAAATAATTTTTCAACTCTTGTGTTCTGATGTACTATCCGTCTACCTCTAACAAACCTCATTGGTTTTATAAAGAGTTGACACATCAAAGAAATGTTAAGTCCAGACTTAATATAAAACTAGTGGGCCCTATGCGCTTCGCCGCATGCAGTCTTAAAATTCAATGAAAAATTCCTAGAATTTGTTATATGAAAGTCATTTATTTTATTTGAAAATTGTTATTTTCAATACAAAACATTTGGATAAACTTGTCCATTTGGAGCGAATACAAATAAAGAGTTTGGAATGCCAACTCTTGAACAGGCTACGTATAGCTGCCCATGAGAAAAACACGGCTCTTCCAAATTCAACCCGCATACTTGAAGCGTTTGTCCTTGTGCCTTATTGATGGACATGGCAAATGATAGACGCACTGGGAATTGCAGTCGCTTAAATTCAAACGGCATGTCTGTTGGTATCAGGATATGGTAATAATGAGCCAGCGCGGTGGTAAATCTGACCCTGAATCTGTAATATGTGAGACGAAGAAGGAAGGAGGATGAAGAAGAAGAATGAAGAAGAACTAATCACCTTGAACGTCGGCATAAAATTGTCTCTTACAATTTTTGTCGCATTTTTTGTATTCTTGAATATGAGACAAAATGTGGTGACGTTGATACCATTCCAAAAATCAGCGAACGTAGTGGATCGGGTGGAGATTCAAATGTTGGCAATTTCACTTTGCCGTTAGCACAGCACATGCCATCTGTTTCATTTGGAAATTTGTCTGCACCACAATGTGCACATCTCACCGTCATTTCACCAATACAGTCATATGCACTGTAATCAATCGCACTATCGTAATTAAAAGCAGCAAGGAGCGTTTGCTGCAAAACACGAACTCCCGCTCGCATTGGCCGATTTCGAGGTGGCTGCCTATCAAGAGATCGATTAGGTGAGTTTCGATTTCGTGCATATCGATCTCTTCTATCTGCATTAATTTGTGCACGCTCTTCCTCACTTTGCAATGTTCTATTCGACCTTAAAGTATAAGCATTACGTGTACGGCGACTAATATTAGTACGCCTTGGTCGTGGCATATTATTAGCTGTATGATGAAATTTAAGGCACGACTAACACTATAAATGATGCAAAATACTTACATGGAATATACGATTTCAAAAAAAAATATCTAATTTGATTTCCAAAAGCACAAAATTGAATGAAAGAGAATAGCACTTTAGAACTAACTGAGCAGAGAAAAATGACATCCTATATTTCAGAAATTGCCCTGCAGCTTAAATCAATGAAATTTTAGATTCAATAAAGTGGTAAGTTGAACTGTGTAAATGGTGTGGATCGTGCATTTGAGGTTAAATTCACCGTATTATCCCTCTTCGTCTTCCTCCTCCTCCTTCGTCTTCCACCTCTTCCTTCTTCTTCCTCCTCCTTCTTCTTCTGACATCTTCATGCTCCTTATTCCTTCTTCTTCTTCATCCTCCTTCTTCTTAATCCTTCTTCTTCTTCCTCCTCCATCTTCTTAATCCTCCTTCTTCTTCCTCCTCCATCTTCTTAATCCTCCTTCTTCTTCTTCCTTCTCCCTCTTCTTCCTCCTCTTCCTTCTTCTTCTTCATCCTTTTTTTTATTTTTCATCCTCTTTCTTCTTCCTCTACCTTTTTCTTCTTCGTCTTCCTCCTCCTCCTTCTTCGTCTTCCTTCTTCGTCTTCCTCCTCCTCCTTCTTCTGAAAACCTGCGTGATTGTTGATGCTTTAGTCTTCTTGCTTTATTGCGTTCGGTTCGTGTATCTTCTAATTGATGAAGAAGGAGGATGAGGATGAGGAAGTCGAAGAAGGTGGAAGTGGTGAGTTTAACCTCAAATGCACGGTACACATAATTAACACAGTTCAACTTACCACCTCAAAAACAAATGCCTGCTGTTACAATTTATTTATGAAGCAAATAAAGTTTGTCTCATAAATTAAATAAAACGAAATGAGCATAGAAGAATGACATCCTATGTTTTAAAAATGGCGCTGCAGGTAAATAACGGTTTTCCCGCTTTTCTTTTGACTTTTTCCAGAATGTTTGCTCTTGTCCTAACGGAGTCCGAGACCTTTCCAACGAATGCAATACCGTTGAAATTGGCTCATGCGTTCTGGAGTTATAATCATTCACCAAACTTGTTCTCAATTTTTATATACAGCTGCGAAAAAAAAAATAGCACCACTGGCCCAGTAAAACTTTGAATAAGTCTCCTACCTACAATTTAGGGTTTAAAAGGAGCTGAAATACCTTTTTAGAAAGGTTAAACAATTCACTTTTTAGAAAATAAAAAAAAATCTCAATTGTTCTATGAATTTTTATTGTATATTAAAACTACGCCCATCCCATTAATTTAATATTTGGTAGTGTATCCTTTATTAGCAATAACAGCTGCGGAACGTTTTGGCATGGAGTCAACCAGGTCCTGGCACCGTTTTAGGGATATTTTGCACCAGGACTCCTTAATTATACCCAAAGTTATTCGTTGTTAGTTGGCTTTGAAGCTACAACTGCTTTTCTCATATCTGACCAAGAATTTTTGATGGGATTACGGCCTGGGGACTGTTCAGGCCAATCCAAAACAGGAACAGATTTATTTTGGAACGAATCCTTGGCTTTCCTGCGGGTCTACTTGGGATCATAGTCTTTTAATTGTATTCGGCAAAGGGTAGCATCATCGTCACCAAAATATCCACAAACACATGTTAATCCCAGATGGTTTTTGACCATGGTATATTATGGTATAGCCCCGACTACATAGTACGAGAAACAAGCCCATACCATTATACTGGATCCTCCGTGTTTAATTGCTTCTACTGTGTAATTTGGCTTATATTCGGTGTTCTTAGGTCGTCTTACATACGATTAAGATCCATTACCACCAAAAAAAACACCTTGCTATTTTTGTTTTCGCCTCATTTTAGACCTTGCCGCCCAAGGTCAATTCAAATTTTTTGTTTCATATTTGGATAGGAAAAATATCTAGCATTATGCGAAAAATCAGTATTTGGTACTATCGGTACCTCAACCTTAATTTATTTAATCGAGAACAAAATACGTTATGGTGGTGCTATTATTTTTTTCTGTATATAGATTTAAAAATACCGGTTCTCTATCTATATTTTCTAAATATGTAAGTGCTCGGTTAAATTTTACCGTGCTTAATGCTTAGTGTTATAAGAATTTAAACCGTTGTAAGTTCCAGTTCGCACAGGATCCCAAATAGTTTTATAATTTCGTTAACACTAAGCGCAAAACAACCAGTTACCCTTCCTCGCTGTTTTTTGAAAATACTACGGTAACATCGGATCAAACAATAGCCGATCTATTTGCCAAGTTTTTTCAAACCACATATTCTACGTTACTTCATTCCAAAGTCGAATTTAACATTCTGTCCCACTTTAAACGAAAGCTAACTGCTTTATGATCTTTATTCGTCAAGTCCCGACGGAATTCCTGGCTGTGTGCTTAGATTCTGTGCGGAAGCCTTGTGCAAACCTCTACTAAAACTGTTTAACTTATCTCTGGAATCTTCACAGTTCCCCCATATATGGAAGGAGTCCTTTGTGATCCCTCTTCATAAAATAGGTAGCAAATCGGATGCAAGCAATTACAGAGGAATCTCCACATTGTCTGTTATCCCTAAGCTTTTTGAAAATGTTATCACACCTCATATGCAGTACCTTTGTAAATTATTGTCAATTATTTCACCATGTCAGCATGGGTTCATGAAACGCAGATCAACAACTACTAACCTTCTGAAGCTCCTTCGTAGTACAGGGCTTCAAAAATAATCTTCAGACAGATGTCATCTATACGGATTTTAGTAAAGCATTCGACTCTGTTGATCATTCACTTTTATTAAAAAAACTTGATTTATCAGGTTTCCCTGTTGATGTCCTAAATTGGATTCTAAGTTATCTGAATGACAGGACGCAACGGGTCCTCTTTAAAAATTCTCTTTCTTGTATTCTCCGACTCACATCCGGCGTCCCACAAGGGAGCCACCTAGGTCCGCTCCTTTTTACCCTATTTATTAACGACCTTCCCTTAATAATAACTCATTCGCGTGTACTAATGTACGCTGATAATGTAAAATTATGCTTGCAATATAAGGACATTTCTCGCCATTTGGACTTACAATCCGATCTAAATGGCTTTCAACCCTGGTGCCGTGATAACGTATTAAATGGCTCTAAGTGTAAAGTTATGACCTTTTGTCGTGCCAACTCAATGCACGCGACTTACACTTTAAGTGGGTGCTCTTTGGACAGGATAACACATGTTGATGATCTTGGTATTCTTCTGGACCCTAAACTTAAATTTTCAGACCATATTTCGTCTATTGTCAATAAGGCCAGGGGTGTGCTTGGTTTTATAAAACGGTTGTCAAAGACATTTTTGATGATCCTTACATGACCAAAACCTTATTTATTTCTCTGTTTTCCTATTATCTCTAATTCTGACTCTCTGCCGTTCTTAAAGCGATCAATACTAACGTATTTAACAAATTCTTAGATCGTACTACTAGTATCAATATATTTCCTCGTCCTTTACTGTCTTCTATATCGTGTCTATCTTCCCGTGGGTCTCGCGCTTAAATATACAAAGTATAACTTTGCTGAAAAGGCCGAGCACTACAAAAATCATTTTTAGTCTCGCATTCCAACAAACAGTGAAGTCAAAAATGTAAATGGTATGCAAATTTACCAGCTATATAAGGTGTTACGGCCAATCAGCCGGTTTCGAATTATCTACTATATATAATAGAAACTTTCGGGAAATAAAAAAATTAATAATGCGTGCCGAACGAATAAATTTTGGATGTTGTAATTTTTAAGTATATACAATTTTTTTTTTTTTTTTTTTTAATTCCTTCTATTCCACTCGGGAACTTAGGGCTTCTACGAGAGCTTTCCATCTAACTCTATTTTGAGCTGTCTGTTTTGCACTTTGCCATGTAGTGTTTATTTGGGCTAGTTCTTGGTGAACGGTTCTTCTCCAGGTTGCTCTTGGCCTTCCTACTCGCCTGCTTCCTTGGGGGTTCCAGTCTAGTGCCATCCTCACAATGCTACTCGGGTTTCTTCTGAGAGCGTGCCCTATCCACATCCATTTTTTCTTCCTTATTTGTATGTGGATCGGGGACTCGTCTGTAACGCGCCACAGTTCTGTGTTGGCTATTCTGTTTGGCCAGAATACCCCACATATGACTCTCAGGCATTTGTTGCTGAAAGCCTGTAGCTTCTGCGTTATTTTCTTCGTGGCGAGCCATGTCTCACTTCCGTATAGCAGTATGGATTTCACACACGCATTGTAGATCCTGAGCTTTGTTCGACGGCTGATTTTTCGGTCTCTCCATATGCGGTATAGTCTCCCAAATGCTGAGCGGGCTTTGCCAAGACGACTGGAGACATCATCATCCACTCCACCACTGTTGGATATGATGGTGCCAAGGTATGGGAAACTCGTAATGAACTCGATTGGGTTCCCATTTATGTTGATGTTTTCTTGGCTGGAGTGGTTGAAGCGCATAGCTTTTGTTTTCGCTATGTTTATCTCGAGCCCTACGCTTCTGGCTATCCTGACGAGGTCGTCACTTTTCCTCTGTATGTCGCCGAGTCTGTGCGATATGAGACACACAGTGGCGTGCAAGTTTGAGTACATGATTGCAACTTTTGAATGTTGGCCTAAATAAAAAAGGTATTAGTTAAGCAAATGAACCCAAATTTTTACTGTTGATTCTTTGATTATTTATTTACAAATTCGTAAAAAAAAAATAACAATAATGTAATTCTTTTCGTTAGGAAGAAAAATAAAATTTAAATTAACTCGCATGTACTCAATTATGCTCAATTTGAATTTTTCAACAAAAGCTTATCTTTTAGTACTTAGTCCAAAGACCATTAATTCTGATGACTCTTTTTAATCGCTTTGGCATACTTTCCACCAGATTTTGAATAATTTCCGAAATAGCTCGGAATAGCTTTCCATTCTTGCTGGATTCGTTCCCACAACTCGTGTTGGTTTGCTGCAACCGATTCGTAGTGTCCCAATCGTCTTTTCACAATCGACCACAAATTTTCGATTGGATTGAGATCAGGACTCTGAGCTGGCCACTCCATTAACTTAAAATCTTGATTTTCGATCCATTCCTTCACGATTTTGGACGTGTGTTTCGGATCTCCATCTTGCTGGAATGTGATATCACTCTCATTATAAACGCATTTGTCAACAAAATCGCAAAGATGGGTTTGCAGAATATCTAAATAGTCCTCTTTTTTCATAGTTCCTTCTATTTTCTTTATTGGTCCAGTGCTCCACCAGGTAAAACAGCTCCAGACCATGACATTTCCTCCTCCGTGTTTTACTGTTTCCTGTACGTGCCATCTTTGCAGCGACTCTCCAGGCTTTTTCCAACAATATTGTTTTCCGTCCGACTGGTATCGATTAAATTTTGATTCATCAGACCATATAACTTTTTTCCAGTCGTCCACTTGCCAATTTTTATGTGCCTTCGCAAATTTTAGCCGTGCTTTTATATTTTTATCGGACAAGGCCGGTTTCTTTTTTTTTAATTCGGAAACGTATCCAATACGCTTAAGTGCTCGACACGCTGTCCACTGGCTGACAGGCTTGCCTATAGCTGCAGAAGCATCCTTGGGTCTACAATTCTTATCCTTTTTAATATTTTGCATCATAAGCCGCGCATCTGCATCGGTCAACAATCGACGTGGACCTCTTCTTTGAATTTTGGGTACCGCGTTTCGCCTTTTTTGAACACGAATGACTGCTGATTGGCTTATTGCTGATTGGCTTCCCTGCTATTATACGCGTCGAAAATCCATTTTCAGTAAGGTTTATCACTGAATCTTCAACATTTATTGGCAATTTCTTCATATTATTTGTTTTAATAGTTAAGAGCCAAAAACACGTGGAGATTCGTACCTTTTTGGTTGAAAGCTTTTATATTTATACTTTTATATTAAACTTTCTTAAAAACCAACGGTAAATTCTAAAATTAAACTTTCAGTTGAATGAGCTGTCCAACTTTTGTTGAAAAATTCAAATTGAGCATAATTGAGTAAATGCGAGTTAATTTAAATTTTATTTTTTTCCTAACGAAAAGAATTACATTATTGTTATTTTTTTTTTACGTATTTGTAAATAAATAATCAAAGAATCAACAGTAAAAATTTGGGTTCATTTGCTTAACTAATACGTTTTTTATTTAGGCCAACAGTCAAAAGTTGCAAACATGTACTCATACTTGCACGCCACTGTATGTCGTCTGGTGTCCTCAAGGTGTCTGGTGAGGTTCCACGAAATTCCGCGCTTGGAAGAGCATACTTCGCTCATTAACTCGTCGACTACGATGTTGAAGAGGAGTGGTGACAGCGGGCATCCTTGCCGAATTCCGGTGTTCGTCTGGAAAGGTGCACTAGTTTTTCCATTGTGCAGTACCGCCAGGTTGGCATCGTCATACATCGATTTGATGATGGCGATGAGGTTTGCAGGTACTCCTTTTCTTGCAAGTGCTCGCCATATTGCTGCTCTTTCAACTGAGTCGAATGCCTTCTTGAAGTCGATGAACAGGAGGTAAAGCGGGGCTCTCCATTCCACAGCTTGCTCGGTTATTATGCGTAGTGTATTTGCCTGGTCTACGCAACTCCTGTGTGGTCTGAAGCCTGCCTGTTCGTCTCGTATTGTTGGCTCAATTTTTTCCTGGAGGCGTTCGTTCAGAAGTGTAGCTAAGATCTTGTAGCTGGTGTTGAGCAGTGTTATCCCTCTCCAGTTGTTGCAGTCACTAAGGTCGCCTTTTTTGGGAAGCTTCACAATGATTCCGTTTTTCCAGGAGTCTGGCACCGTCTCGCCTTCCCATATGCGTGAGAAGTGTGGATGCAATGTTTCAGCCATTAGTTGGGTGTCAACTTGAAGCAATTCGGCTGGTATGTTGTCTTCGCCAGCTGCCCTGTTGTGCTTCAGCTTCTTTATTGCATTCACGATTTCTCTTACATTCGGGGGTGCAGAGGGTATCCTGCTACTCCCACTTGGCGGCACAACACTCCTGTAGTCTATGGCCACGTTTGGTGATGTGGTGTGGCTAATTCCCATGAAGTGTTGGCGCCATCTTCGGATTTGTGCGTCATCATTGGATAAGAGGTTACCTTCTAGATCTCTGACTGGTTTGTTCTGTCTGTGATGGGTTCCTGTGATCCGTGAGATCTGCTATACCTAGCGAGCGCATGTTGTTCTCGCCGGCTGCTCGTTCTGCGTCTGCCGCAAGTCTTCCAGCTGTGCTCTTTTGTCCTTTCTGGCCGACCTTTTCACCGCTCTGCATAGTCCGCGATACTCGTCACGGTACTGCGTGAGCTGGTCCGCCAGAGGCTTCAGGTGGTTCCTCCTTCTAATTAGGTCCCAGGTCCCTTCAGATATCCAGTCCGTTCTTCCGCGTTGTTGCAGGCCAAGTATTTCCTCCGCCGTGGTCCTTAGTTGCCTGCAGGTGTACTCCCATGGGTGGTCTTCTAGGGGGATCAGCTGTTCTCGCAGCGTGGACGTCATTCTCGTCTTCAGAGTAGAGTCGCTAAGGAGGTGCAGGTTCAGGGGGGGCGCACGCCGGTGTTGACTGTTGCCAGTGTTCCTTGAGAGGTTGCGGTTAGGCTTTATTGAAAGTTCTCCAATGACCAACTCATGATCACTGTCTATGGCTGCTCCCCTTTTGTTCCGTACGTCCAGTAGCCAGTGTCTCCATTTCCTGCTAATGCATATGTGGTCGATCTGGTTGCGCGTATTACCACTTGGAGATGTCCAGGAGTATTTGTGGACATCTTTGTGTGGAAATAATGTGCCACCGATGACCAGTTGGAATAGCTGGCAGAGTTCCACTAATCTCTCTCCGTTATCGTTGCGAGTCCCAGTTCCATGCTGGCCCATGACAGATCTTAGTCCGGTGTTGTTGGGGCCAATTTTTGCATTGAAGTCACCCATGAGGATGTTAATGTCACCTTGCCGTAACTTGTTGAGGGATTTTTTAATTATATAAACCATTTTCTCCACAAAAGTTGAAATCACAACTTTTGTATAGTGTTTATGTATTTCTTTCTTTTTTATATAACTAAGTTATCAAACACTTATATGGTCGCAAACATTGCCTCCCTTACTGTGTGGCGAACTTATGGCTGAAATCAATATACATTCTGCAAAGAAAAAAAAGGGTTATTCCAAAAGTATTCTTGTTTGGTTTTTTAATATTAATATAATTTTTTTGAGGAGTATATGTAACTTTTTTCGTACAGAGACGACTGCCTTCCATTTTTCCGAGGGGAATGTAAAACAAAATGTAGCAACATTTGTAACGGTTAGAATTGATTAAATGCCACATCAAGATCATACGTAATTATGAACAACAAATATTAAAAATGGTGAATATATATTACTGGCAGGTAATGTTATCGCTAAGCATTATTAATTTTCGAGCTGCCGGATTTAAATTAAGCAACCAAGTGGTGTGCTCAATGTTTCTTTAAAGTTGTTTCAAAAGCCAACAGAGTGATATCAGAGATAATTCAATTCGTTGAAGTTCTTGCAGAAGTGAGTCTCAGCTAGTGGGATTGCAAACAAGAAATTTCAATGTTTTTAAAAGTGTAAGCGATTTGTGGCGGTAAAATGGGCGTGTCAACGTTCCGAAACAAACTTACGAAGCGTAGGCGTCACTAGAGTTTGCACATCCAACTTACTACCTTTTATAGTTTCCGAGATCACGACGCTTATACGGACAAACATGACACAATCGACGTGCTTATTGATACTGATTAATAATATGGGATCGGTAAGAATATCTTACATACTTTTAGCAAATCTATAATCCTCTTTTAATCTACTAGTAATAGGTATAAAAATAGTTCCATTGAATGGTAATAATGTTTTGATGTTGTAGCATTTGATAATTGTTAACGGCACGCAACTGTAAAGTTATTGCTTGCACATTGCCAAAAACTAAGAACACTGAATAACAGCGTGCGTTTTTATTTCAGGTGAAAAACTGCGTGACGAAGAAATCCATAAATTGAATCATCCCCGAGGCCAGTTAAACAGGTATATAAAAACAGACAGACGGACATGGCCAAATCGACTCGGCTATTTATCTTGATCAAGAATATATATAATTTATATGGTCGAAAACGCTTCCTTCTGCCTGTTACATACTTTTCAACGAATCTGTCTGTCCGTCCGTCCGTATGAACGTCGAGATCTCAAGAACTACAAAAGCAAGAAAGTTGAGATTAAGCATTAAGACTCCAGAAACATAGACGACGCGCAAGTTTGTTGATCCATGTTGCCACGCCCACAAACCGCCCAAAGCTGCCACGCCCACACTTAAAATAAAATAAACTTGATGCGCATTAGTAGGAAAGTTTGGTTAATTTGGACTTTTTGTTTACCCCGCCTATCAGTAATTTCTTATACTTAGCCGGGTTTGATTTCTAGTTTAGCGGAGTGCAAGCTGTTTCGAGTGTGTTGTTAATGTGGAAATATTATTGGCTTAAATGGGTAATTTTATAAGAGGAATGTTTAGTTCTCTACGGAAGTACCAAAGCGCGGATGCTTTGAAACAGCTTTTTTTTTTGTTAACTTTGCAGGTGATATGTTTGTATTTTGGATTGTTTTCTCGGATATGCCAATCAGATCAATTGCGCCTGCCGTGATGTTAAACCTCTTTGATACAACTTCCCCATATGGGAAAAGGAGTTTGGTTTCGATAACCAACACCCAAATCTCATCAATATCGAGGAGGACCCTATATTTTGTTTCTTATGATACCGATTTAATTTTAACCACGCTAGGACCGTGTATCCCCGCTTCGGCGCACTCACCGTGTGGATCTCAACAAAAGCTCAATCTGAGCTTTGTAGACTCCCTCGATCAGCGTCTAGTACTCTTGATCTACGAATTTTCGGTTGCTTTTCTCGGTCACTTGTGATAACTGTTCTCGCACTTTTGATTCTTATTCCTTGTACTCCCTGATAGATTCTACTGAATTAGTAGGAATCGCGTACACCTTCAGACTGTCTGGTCGCACGCACGGATCCCGACTGCGCGACTAATGCCCGTACTGTGCTTGACTTTTTACGTGCACATATTCTGACTGACTTAGTACGTGATCTTACACGTGCCCCCAAACTCCGCTAGTGTTGTTCCTTTATAGAGCGCGCCGATCCCTGTATTTTCCTTCATATGCATGGACCGCTAGCGTCCAAGGACCGGCGACGTCCCTTTATTTCACGGAGAGTCCTCTTTGCGTTCGTCTAAAGTCCGCAGACTCACCGTACCTTGGTCGGTGTGAGTCCAAGGTCCAGCATGGTACTGTACCACCAAAGACATAAAAATAAATAGATGCGTAAAATTAAGAGCATACAAATCTAAAAATTGTACGCACTTGCTTCAGTGAGTTAAAAACATAAGCAAGAAAGGGTGTTTGTGTGTATTCTGCGAGCAGATGATTTTTGAGCCGAAATCATATGAAGTATAAAAAATTAATGCATTTAGATTTATTAGCCATTTCGGTATAAAATTATATATTAAATTTGTTGTGTAAATAAGGACATTCAAATTACGTGACTGACTTACGTAATCTGACTGACTCCCTACGCATTCTTACACGTGTCTATTAGATTTTTTTTATGGAAATAATCATTTAGCTGCCAAAATTACAATAATACGTAAATAATTGCAATTTTGTAATATAATTTTATTTATTACATAATAATAAATTAAGGCACCGTTATTAGGAAATATCGATTTTTCGCATATCCGAATATAAAAAAAAAATTTATAGTATTGGTCATACATTTATTTTTTAAAATTTTGAATAAAACATTAAATTTGTATTCCCATTTCCAACATTATTTTTAAAAAAATTATCCCCGATACACGTGAGAGTAAACAACCATTACTTCAAAATGCTAGTGCGCGAGAGCAAGAAGGAGATCCATTTAAAGCTGCTACCGAACTGAAAAAGGATCTCAACACATTTTTTAAGGAACATAGTTTAAAAGGCTGTAGTCCAAGGAAAGTCCCATTTCAAATGGGAGACACATACCCAAGCGCATTAAGTTCGCCAAGGAACATTTAAATTTGCCTGCGAAAAATGGAGGAACATTTTATGGTTAGATGAGAGCAAGGTTGTTATTTTTGGTGGCAATGGATCTTGATCGTATGTAAGGCACCCTAAGAATACCGAATATATGTCAAATTACACAGTAGAAACAATTAAGCACGAAAGATCCATTATAATTGATAAATTTAAGCATTTTTTATGAAGTGGTGTTATTTTATTTTTCCTAATAAAGTTCCTTATTTAAGATAAGAATAAATAGAACAATTGTAGTTCCTTTATATTTCCTAATAAGTGAATTGTTTACCCTTTCTAAAAAGGGTATTTCAGCTCCTTTTAAGACCTAAATTGTAGGTAGGGGACTTATTCAAACATTTATTGGCCAAGTGGTGGATTCTTAAAAAGTTCTCTCCGCTTTGCAGCGGTTCAAGATCCATTGTTTGTTGTTGGACCAGGCTGCCCTTGACTCCTCCCGCAATGCATCCTCTTTCGCTGTTGTAGGGAGTTTTAAGACTACTCGCGTCTACTTTTCTAGAAAATGAACGCCTAATTGCAACCTTCCAGCTTTTACATAAACATAAAAATTTTAATTTTTAAATAAATTATTGTATTGTTGTTTAAATTTTCTTTTTAGGACAGAACTTTTAAGAGAAAAAGGTAATACAAACGGGGAGAGCAAAAATTTGGAGGAAATCAAAATCAAACGAGATTCTCGGAACGACCGTTCACTGCCGAAGAAAATTTCCCAGAATGAACTTGTAAGTAAAATTTGTTTTGATTTTGTTGTGCCCTAAGCCTACTAACTACATTGTTAAGTTAAAGTTATACCTTTTAATACTGTCAGCGCCGAAAGCCATATCTGGAGGCTCCAACGGCATTGATCATTATCATATTGTGATAATTTGTTCATTATTTCTAATGTAGGACAAACAGCTTAATTTAGCAGTTACTGTATAATCTTTACACATTTATGATTATGTTATAAACAAATCATAGAATGTCCGATTTTAATAAAATTAAATTTAAAACAAGAGAGAACGCTATAGTCGAGTTCCCCGACTATCTGATACCCGTTACTCAGCTATTCGAAGTGCGAAAGAGAGTCTTCAGCACATACAGTTTTTGGCGGTTTTGTGGGCGTTAGAGTGGGCGTGGAAAAAAGTTTTTTGGCAAATCGATAGAAATTTACAAGACTAATACAAAAATGAAAAAATATCGAAACATTTTTCAAAAGTGTGGACGTGGCAGTTTTGGGCGGTTTGTGGGCGTTAGAGTGGGCGTGGCAACATGAATCGACAAACTTGCGCTGCGTTTATGTCCCTGGAGTCTGTATGCTTAATCTCAACTTTCTAGCTTTTGTAGTTCCTGAGATCTCGACGTTCATACGGACAGACGGACAGACGGACATGGCCAGATCGACTCGGCTACTGATCCTGATAAAGAATATATATACTTTATATGGTCGGAAACACTTCCTTCTGCCTGTTACATACTTTTCAACGAATCTAGTATACCCTTTTACTCTACGAGTAACGGGTATAATTACGAACAGGTACCCTTGTGGGCCTTAGCGTTGGCGCCTTCTCTATTTTCATAGCTATTATCTGTCAAGGGGTGGGCTTCGTTTTTTTTTTTGGTTTTTTTTGGGCACATACATACATTTGAAAATTTTCAAATTCACTCGTCTATCATTCGATCTAATCTAAGTTAAGCTTTCGCTTATCTAGAAAAAATAAACAAACATTTGAACCTCATTTGTAATTAGACTCGAAAGAAGCAATTACAAGTAAGAACAAGCTGTACTGTGATTTATATAATTCTTGCTGAGATCCATACCACGCTGGCAATAGCCAACTAAAATGCTGGTAATTATCAGGACAACGGAAGTTTATTGCGCATAGTCGCCAATTTGGTTTCTTTGAAGCAATTTGTAAATGGTGCAGTTTCATATGAGGACGTTGCCCTAATGTTTATTTTCCAGGTGTATTGCTATTTAGATGACCAAAAATGCTCCAATAGCATATAGCATGAACACGCTTCTTCCAGCAGTAATGTTTTAATGCTAAGTTGAGCAAATTACTTTACACTACCTTCTTTCTAGCCATCAAATTAATATATTATAATTAATGCGGCACAGCGCTCTCTTCTTTTAGGTTCTTGTAAATGTAATGGAGTAACTTTTCCTTAAGCCTTACTTTTATCGCTTCTTTCCTTATCATAATCAGCATTACTTTCTATATTAACTTTTGCTGGTGCTCGTAGATTCTGTAGATTTTTCTTCAACAATATTCAATAGCATCCCTAATGGTCTTACGTCTTTTCCAATTAAAAGCTGCAACGGACTGCACTTAGTGACCCGATTGACTGTGCAATTTATTGCTAACTGAACCTCTTTTAATGCCTCTTGCCACGAACGTTGGCCTGTCTCCAACGCCGTTAGTAAACTTTTACATTACACACTCGACCTGTCCATTCGCTCGACTAGCTCCTTTGGCAATTAAATGCAACTCGATATTATGCAAAGAGCTAAACTCCTTAAACTCAGATCCCTCAAAGCATCGTTCCTGTTCTGCTATGATACGAGATGGAGCACCAAACAAGGAAATAAATGCCTTCACTGATACTATACAATTGGCTGCGTCTATCTTCAGAGTATGGTGCAAATAAACGTATTTTGTAAACGCATCTATAAGGACTATGATATACTCTTTTTGGTCGTTCTTGCCACTTAGTCTACCCGTGATGTCTATATGTACCGTATGAAAGGGTATTTCGACTTTAGGAATCCGATGCATTTCTTGTTGAATTATTCCAGATTGTGGTTTCGATAGTTTGCACGTGATGCAATTGTCAACGAACTTTCGTACGTATTTCGTCATTCCTACGAACCAGTAACAGCTATACACTTTGTCAAGAGTCTTTTCCCAACCAAGCATTATAGCCTCGTGAATGTGGTGAATGACAGCCCACCTATAAGACCTTGGAACTACAGGTAACCAACGGGTTCTACCTCTCCTCTGAATTTTACGATACAGCAAACCAGCTCTCAACTCATACGTACTAGCAAGACTCTCGTTCAATTCATTGTTTTGTAGTTTAGAGATTAAAGATGTTATCTCGATATCTCGCTGCGGTTCAGCTATAAGCCAGGTGTCACTCAATTCAGTTAAATCTACATGCACTTCAGGAGCTTTAGCAGCAAACTGTAACTTATTCGTTATCGGTTTTCTTGCGCCATGCGTTTCCTTCCCTTCCTATACACAATATCGAATTCAAAAGATTGTAAATACAACCACCATCGATATACCTTGTCATCTAACTCAATCTTTTGTTGACTTGCCTTTAAAGAGTATATACTGTAAACTTGATACCCTTCAAATAATGTTGATAATATTTCACTGCGTTAAATACTGCCAGAGTTTCCAAAAGATATGAATTATACCTTGAATCTGCTGGGGTTGTACATTTACTGTAGTACTCAATAACATGGTTTTTATCGTTTATCTTGTGTATCTTGAGTATCGCACCATAACCCACAGAGCTAGCATCTGTATAAAGCTCAACCGGATATTGTGGATCGAAAATTGTTAATACCGGGCTACGGGTTAATGCAAAGATTATCTCCTTTCTCACTGCGTCATGATTTTCCTTCCAATCAAAACTTTTATGGTCTTTAAAGGTAAAACAAAAAGGGTTTAAACGTTTCACAGAATTTTGGCACGAATTGTCGAAAGTATGATGTTAATCCAATAAACTGTCTTAGCTGTTACTACGTAACAGAGATACTCAATTTTTGATTTTAAAAATGTACATTACGAATACGAAAGTGGCACCAACGCTTTTATAATTGCCCGCTGAAACACTGACGGAGCATTCTTCAAACCAAACGTCATTGCCACAAACTCGAACTGCCCTTCCGGTGTAACAAATGTCGTACGCTCTACTGAATCTGGGTGAATAGGTATTTGCTAGAATCCGCTGGCCATGTGCAGACAAGAAAAATAACTTCCCCCACGCAACCTTGCAATTTGATCCGAGATAAGAGGCATCGGGAATTTATCCGACACTGCATTATCATTTAGCTATCTATAGTCGACGCATAAGCGATCAGTTTTGTGTTTCTTTATTAACAATAAAATTGGACTCGGTCTTATAATATTTGCCGCCAACAATTCGTCAATCTTTGCACAAATAGTTTGCTTCTCATCTATACTAAGCCTATATGGTCGCCTTTGTACCGTTTTATTTGGATCTATTAAACGAATTTCTAACTGACCTGTGATAACTTGTGTCTTTGAAACTCCTGAGATAAAGTGTTTCACGTATGGTTTCAAAACGTTTATTAAACGGCCCTTGTCAGCATCATTCAACTCTACATTTTCGTTAATACAATCTTCATATGTTTTGGGTTCAGTTACAACATTAATCAGTTTTACTTTATAAATGCAGAATCTGTCTGACTCAATCGTTACTCCGAAACCTTGACTTAAAATCTCCCCGCCTATCATGATATCGTGTTTCAAGTACTTGTCCATAATGACATGAAATAACATTTCCAAGGTAAAATCGTTAATGGTAACATTGGTCAAAATTTGCGTAGAGCTACATACAGAATCGTTTCCAATACCCTTAAGCATTACTACATTATGAAGTCTTTTTCTAGAGAATTTTCCAGCAACGCTTTCCTTAATGAGTGAACACTCGGCTCCGGAATCAAAGCAAAAATTAACGAACTCACCAATATGAACGAGCACACCTTTTGTTTCCATTACCGAACATATGTTAACTCTCTTTTCAGTGCTTTGTCCAATCGTAGGGCATTCAGTAGAAATGTGTCCATCCTGTCCATACTTATAGCATATTACGTTCGACTTTTTCTCTTTTGGCTTCATACCAAAGCCTCCATCATGCCCGCTTCCCGATGATTGTGATTCCCGATTTTTCTTCTGACGGCATTCTGCGATTTTGTGCCCTGACTTTCCACAATAATGGCAAATGATGTTTGAAAATTCTGCTTCTTCCTTTCTGTCCCCAAAGTTGTGTCTGCCTTCGATGTCTCTTGGGTTTTTAGTAAAAATCATGTGGGCCGTAATACTCCAAACACATGGATCGGCGCCAGCAGCTTCGGGATTGTATTTTGGTAAAAACACCGTCTTTGGCTCACGAGGCGCTGCGCTAGCCTGCATTGTTCGCAGCAACTCCATAAAATTTCTATCTTGTTGCTCCAAAATTTGGCGAAAACTCAGAGTTAGGAGGGTCGAATCCCACTTCTGATGTTGAAGCGTCAGTTACTTCAGTATTTTAAGCACCTCGAGCAGCGAGCCCCGTTCCCTTCGTTGGACGAACCAACGGAAGAGGCAACACACCAAACACGTAGGCACGGGTCACACTCTGTGAGAGAATTTACAATTAGTCCTCTCACCGACTCTCGGTGATATAAAGAACACAAGACAGCAATAACGGTTGTTCAGTTTCTCTATCCGGCTATCTTCGTCTGTCCGTATCCGATCTCAGGAACTATAAAAGCTAGAATTAAGCTGAGATTAAGCATTTTGATTCCAGAGACATAGATAGACCACGCCCACACTTGAATTTTGTTTTTGAATTATTGTTTTTCTTTTTTTACATTTTTTTTTTCAATATTTATCGATATGCTTGAATGTTAAAGTTTCTCGTTCGCACTTCTACTACCTAAGAAACGTTTTCTGATTGTCGGGGAACTCGACTATAGCATTCTCTCTTGTTTTAGCTTAGTTATGTTATGTTTTACAACAAATTATCGAATACTGATATGGTGTAAATAGATAGATAATAGTGGCGTTTGTATCTTGGATTTCCAATAAAAATATACAATCCTTTAATTAACATTTCCTATTAATTTTCGAAAGAGACATGCGCTTGAATGTTTTTCTTCCGCTCCCGGAAGAACGCATCAAGTGCATCGATTAAACGATTAAGTATTATTTTGATACACTGGAATAGATAGTTTGTGATCGCACAAACTAGGGAAATCCTAGGCGCTTACAAATGTTGTTGCCTATTCTAAGACCCTGTTTATAAGACAGAAAATAACTTTGAATAGTGATAAAAATAAGTCACTGAAATCACTCATATCAGGACAAGATTTACTACAAGATTTCCAAATTTATTAAGACTATAGTATAAAATATACTTTTAAATATTAATAAAACGTGCTATTCTAATAGTTTGTTTTATTTTATTGTAGGTTTTGCAGACATCTAATAAATATTCCGGACTTGACAATGAAGGATCGGAATAAAATATTTGTGTTTCTTATAAATAATAAATAAAAATAAAGAAAACATATATGAATATATGATATAATAATTTACAACCAAATATAAAGTGAGTCATTGGCATTGTTAATAAACGTAAAAAGATATTACACTCTTTCGGTAAACATTTCAATAAATAAAATATTTCTTGCAGTATATCACACTTATATGGTATACATAAGGTACACTTTTATTTAGCGACTTAAATCAGCACAATAACCACTCATTCGCAAAACATTTTTTTTTTAAACTTTAAAAACCAAAAACATCTGGTAAACACAATAACTGGAGCAGTATGGCTGTTTTTGAAATATGGGAGTCTAAAAATGAAATCGAACAATTTTTTCTTTTACGTGAGGGCGTAACGTTTGGTATTTTGCAGCCGTTAGAGTTGCAAATAGGCACTATTAAAACGGTACCAGTAACGGGTATAAAAATGAGAAAGATCTAGGAAAGCTCCTCGCCCATCGGACACCTGTTACTCGTCTAATGGGAGTGCACAGGGTAAGACGGTCATGTCAAGATCTACTTGGCTAGTTATTAAGAAACCATATATAATACTAATTTCACTAAGCCTCTTATTCTATTTAAGCTTACGAGTATCTCAATCATTATCTGAATCATCACCAACCAAAAGTGTACCTGTACAGAACCTCGCCAAGAAATATCGCCATGAATAGAAGTAAGCTTTGTTGGACAACGACGACGTGCCTGAACAAATCTCCAAGCGCCACTTATTTCCATACTTTAAAGCAACGATCTGGTAAAATGTACTGGCCTATTCGGTTCCGCGTAGTTTCACTGACCAAGGACAATGTAAAAAACAAATTTCGGAAAACTAAAGACTATACTTACCAACTTAAAAGCAGCAAGGGTAACCAAGTGAAAATAAAACGATCTAAATCTAACGTTCCTATTGACGAAATAGTTCGAGCTCTGGAATTAACACCCATTTTTCAAAAGGAGCCTTGACTCATATGGGGGTGCTTAGTAAATAGCTTGTGTTTTCAATGTAGCCAAGGAAATTCGTAGGTGCTTTACACCATGGAAAAATTTCGAGTTTTTCGGTTCACTTCATTTTTAATCTGTCACACCATTTACATCGCAAAATATCAGTTGAGCCACACAAACGTATTAAAGATCTTAGTCAAACTAATTTTTTAACGTATTGTGCCTTACATTTAACAAAATTTAGCATCATCTCGAATAACTAATTTGGATTTGAGGCACAGCATGGTACTATTAGAACTGCTTTAGATGCATCTCAGACGTTCGACAGAGTTTGGTTGGAAGGTATAATCTAAATCATTTTTTTCCCGCTGCCACACCTTCTGCCTATGGTACGGCTTGATATACGTGATGAAGAAATCTGTAAAAAAAACGAAAAAATATATTAAAATAAGAAAAATCGAATAATGTGTTAAAATAGTTAGTAAATGCCGCTTATAAATCGTTAGAGAGTATTATAGGCAGAACATAATACTCTGTAATCTTAGTAAGATATAAAGTTATTTAAAATTATAAGTATATAGATGTTTAAAAGTTTAGCCAACTAACTAAAGTTATAAGCTTACACATAGATCCATTTAAGTTTTTTAAGTTAACCCTGCACCATTTTTGAAAGCTGTCTAGATCGAATTGTTAGTCCGAATGGCAATAAATGTCCTTATACTGCAGACTAAGGACAGACTACCTAAGGGAAGGTCATAAATAAATGTATCCTGCCATAACTATAAATCCAATTTAAAAGATCAACCAGGAAACCTTCTAAATCGAGTTTTCTTACCAGAAGTAATGATTAAAAGTCACATTCTTGACTAAGTCAGTGTTCGAAGGTTATTTTTAAAGCCCTTTGTTATGAAGAAATTCAACTAAATTAGAGTTTTGCGGTTGTTGATCTGGGTTTTATAAAACCGTGACATGGTTATATATTTGCCCTACAAAAGTACTGCAAATGGGGAGTAACATTTTCCAAAAGCTTAGAGATAGCCGATAATTTAGAGATATATTTTATCAATACTTCCAACAAAATTGTTACCTTTTTTATAGAGAGGAATCACAAACAAAACCTTCCATAGATGGGAAAATTTAAAGGATTTCGCATAGAACCATCAGTACATAGACAGGAATTCCTTCAGGACAGGCTTATACAGGCCTAACACGCTGAACTATTAATGGTTATATATTTGCCCTACAAAAGTACTGCAAATGGGGAGTAACATTTTCCAAAAGCTTAGAGATAGCCGATAATTTAGAGATATATTTTATCAATACTTCCAACAAAATTGTTACCTTTTTTATAGAGAGGAATCACAAACAAAACCTTCCATAGATGGGAAAATGTAAAGGATTTCGCTTAGAACATCAGTACACAGACAGGAATTCCTTCAGGACAGGCTTATACAGGCTTAACACGCTGAATTATTAAGTTTGACTTAGATACCGCGTAAGAAAAATGCTGTTCATAATAAGGTAACGTAGAATACGTTGTTTAAAAAACCGACCAATAAGAATGTTAAAATGTAGCAAAGTACTTTTTTTGTAGAAAAGATACACTGAGAAACACAGCCTTTATGAAAATGAAATAAATCAAATAATTTAATTTAAGATTGCGATAAATAATTAAAGTCTGCTAAATATCTACATTTGTTTTCAGACACACATTTTGGACTCTTAAATGTCACACAACCAAACACGGCCAAAACAGGAGCACATCATCTGACCAGATGCTCTTGCATAGCTGGCAAACACAGCACGTTTGCGTGGTCGCTATAAATATTCAACTTATGCTGGTCTTAAAATTTGTTCTAAATTTAAAATTGTTTTTAGTTCGTATTTATGATTAGCAAAATACAGGGCGTGCGCATAATTATAGCTAGTAGGTCCCAAAACTAGTGTTTTACCATATATGTTAACTGATAACAATGATGATGCCATCCGGCGATTTCCCTTCCCCCCTGCTTCGTGGTATTCACTCTTTACATACAAACGGGCAGTCGTTTCCCAGCCTAAAAATCTTGTGCCGCCCATTTCGGCTGCTCCTGATACATCTGCGGACATAATTTATATACATTTTTGTATTTTTTTTTATTACACTAATTTTTATACGACAACAAATACATTCGCTAGCTTTGGATTTAGTTATGTTAGGGAATTATAACTCACCCTAAAAATATGTGGGAATAGTTTCAATAGGACGCTTTGCGGGTACTCATTGGTCTCCCGGTGACCCTCCGCCTGCGTGTGCATAGGCAGTTCCCTCGTTCCACTCTTCGTCGACCCTCCGCCTTTCGTTCTCAGCCTGGCAATCTCAGTTAATTAGATCCCGTCGACTTGGCATCTCGAACTTCCTTGCACCCTTGTCCAGCCTTCTCTCATTGCCCTGCACCTTCTTAAACTCAGCCTAGTAGACTCTGTCGTTCAGCGTATTGACGTGGCATCTCCATCATACTTGTGCCCTGCTCCAGATTCCTCTTATCTACCTTCCGCTTTCCTGACGTGACAGCTCGATCCTCGCGGATCTTGATCTGCTCCAGCCTCCCATCTTCTGCTGTTATCTGCTCCTCGTCACCAGCTCTGTATTTGAGCATTCAGCCGTCCTTTGAAGTTCATCAACTTTCGTGTCTGGCAACTCAACCGAAACTCACTCGAACTTGTCTCATCTAATTTGGCGACCGTCGTTGCCACTTGCCGTATCCTTGGTCCTTTGTACCGAGGCTCTAGATTGCGAGAAATACCAGTGGCGGCAGGCTCATTCTCCACTAAAATAAGATCATCTTTATACATAGTCGGTGGCTTATGTTTGGCATCATAGTATAGTTTTGCTTGGGCTTTGTTCGTGTTGCTTGTTAGTTCGTGTTGAGGCATCTTATCGAAGTTATTGCAACTCATCGTCTTAGTGCTGTGGCGTTATCGTCTTGTAATGCATGGTGTGAGGAGTTAAAACTCCGCACAAATGCGAATAGTGATCGCATAAGGAGGGCCTGCCGTTGCCAGTTACGCAACAAGGCAAAGCGTAGTAACGGTAGTGCGAAGCCCGCAGAAAGAGAGTTTGGAGACTCTAGAGGAAGAGAGTTTGGAGTCTCGGGAAGTGGAGAGAGAGAAGATGGAGACTCCGGACTTGCTGAAAAGAGAGTTTGGAGAGTCAGCAGGCTCAAAGGCCTATATAAACATGCCGAGCGCTGGAAGCAGGACCGACAGTCGAGGAGAACAAGTGTACGAGTTAACAACGTTAGAACGAAGTCAGCAGAGGAGCTACGACCGTGATAGTCACCAAGGAGCAAGATCGCTACGTCAAGACGTTCGGGACGAGAAGGTCTCCGAACTGAGACGCAGGTAGCTGAGGTCCAAACGACGAAGCACGAGTAGCCAGGAGGCAAACAACAGGAGAAGCGGCAGGGATTTTGGTGTAGACCCGGTGGACTGTGTAGGAGATCGCGTGCTTGAACCAGGCGATAGCCTGGTGTGTCCGTGCAATCCAAGCAGGCGTGGTACCGGCGCCACCAGTCCGAACCAGACGTGGGGTTGACGTGTTGCTGTTCCACAGGCGTTTGCCTTCGGGATCACAGCCGTGAGCTTCCGTGAGTCTGCGTACGACAACCATTCTCAGCCCACGCGACGAGCGCCCAACAACGAAGGTCCGCGCCACCCAGGACGACGAAAGCGGTAAGACAGTGGAACCAGGCCGCCGAGCAGGACATCCAGGTCCGACCGCACCGGCAGGAGAGAAAAGGTAGGGTGGAACGTTCGTCTTTCACTGGGCGTCTTGCTACAGGGACTGCGGCGAATCCGGGCGATAGCGCGGTGCATCGGAAGGAACTGAACAAGCGTCTGGCGGGACCGGCCGGGACAGAGCAAGGGACAAGAGGTTGTGGCTAGCGAGGCGTATGCCTTTGAGAGCCCGCCAATTGTTCACCCTAGTCTGGGAACGGTGACGCTTCCCTAAGCCCTTGACCTTCCTTCTCGCGCGTCAGCGGCAATACCAGGCGAATGTCCGACGCTACGACGAGACAGCAGAGGCGTCCGGACGATTGAAGTACATTGTAAACTGAGCTCAAATAAAGACCCGAGAACGAAACTGCGAGTGTTATTACTGGTAACCGGGTGATCACGTTATTCTATAAATTTGGTGGGACGAACGCACAAACTCTACTGAGCTAGCCGCACGTATTCCGTAGCGAGCAGACAAACAAAATCAGTTCGTTACAATGGATAAGCTTGTTCTGCAGAATGTCAAGTGGTTCGAATCCATAAAAAAGTTGCATTGTGTTGATAGAGCTCAGCTTATCATACCAACGCTTGTCGTTGTCAACAGTCGGAATAACATCCGATTCGCTCGTTTGGTCCATCCGCTCGAGTTACCCTATATACCTCGATCTACCGCAGCCTTCGAGAAAGTTCTTGCCGCAGCTAAAATCTTAGCGACGCCAAAAACCTGGTGCCGCTATCTATTTAAAAACAACATTCGCCCTCAAAATCGCCACGAATTGGATATGTCTGGAGGAAATACTGTAAAATACCATATGTATCGCCTTGATTGTAAAGAAAATAAAAACACATACGATGCATTTTACAGGAGCTCGCCTGAACGAGACTACACTTTCGAGCAAACGGACGTCTTGCGAAAGCTTAACGTGAAAGTCTTGTTGTTTACGTTGTTGTGCCGGAAAGTGATAGCTGCTATTCTGCAAAATAACACGGTGGATTTGTGCCATAGATCTGCGCGTAACCTAGGCGTGCTGAATGAACGCGTGTTGCAGGTGGCTGGCATAAATCTATATTGCAATATCTGGATCTGTCAGCGCTGCCAACTTATCTCAGAGGGCGATCTTGAGCGAGTGGCGTTGCCAGACGAACGGTTAGATCAGTGCAGTTCGGCGCGCAATTTCAAAATTAAATGTAAAATTTTAAATTAAATTTGATACTGCTTCGTTGTGAGCGTAACATTCTTTATTAGTTGAACAGGCTTATTGTTAAACGATTTTACACACACAAGATTATGGTTAATTTCGCATTTCATATCAAAATACCCCCTTCCGCTCTTTTTATACCCGTTACTCGTAGAGTAAAAGGGTATACTAGATTCGTTGAAAAGTATGTAACAGGCAGAAGGAAGCGTTTCCGACCATATAAAGTATATATATTCTTGATCAGGATCAATAGCCGAGTCGATCTGGCCATGTCCGTCTGTCCGTCCGTCTGTCTGTCCGTCTGTCTGTCCGTCTGTCTGTCCGTCCGTATGAACGTCGAGATCTCAGAAACTACAAAAGGTAGAAAGTTGAGACTAAGCATACAGACTCCAGAGACATAGACGCAGCGCAAGTTTGTCGATTCATGTTGCCACGCCCACTCTAACCCCCACAAACCGCCCAAAACTGCTACGCCCACACTTTTAAAAAATGTTTTGATATTTATTCATTTTTGTATTAGTCTTATAAATTTCTATCGATTTGCCAAAAAACTTTTTGCCACGCCCACTCTAACGCCGACAAACCGCACAAATCTGCCACGCCCACATTTTTGAAAAACGTTTTGATATTTTTTCATTTTTGTATTAGTCTTCTAAATTTCAATCGATTTGCTAAAAAACTTTTTGCCACGCCCACTCTAACGCCCACAAACCGCCAAAAACTAGCAGTGCTGAAGACTCTCCTTCGCACTTCCACTAGCTGAGTAACGGGTATCAGATAGTCGGGGAACTCGACCATAGCGTTCTCTCTTGTTTAATAACGCATCTGAGAGCAGTTGGCAATATCTTATGCGAATATTACGTACAATACCTGTTGCAAAGATTCCTATTTTCTTGTAGACAACACTCCTCCATGATCCAAGACGAGTCTGGGAAAGCTGCAGAGGGCAAGTGGCTAACTCTAGCTGAACGGTCCGTGACGTGGTAACGCAGAGCGACCACGCCTTGACTTGACACCGGAAGGTGCGTTTTGGAGAGGGCACAGAAGAATGGCAGGGCAAGCATGGGACACCAGGAATATCGATGACGACATGCTGGCATACTAAATCGGTTCCCTGGTAATACCAACTGGCGATGCAGAAAGTATGGGGGCTGACCTCATAAATATGCTCGTCACAATTTACGATGAAACCATGACAAGGAAGAATAAGGCACAGCACAAACCACCTGCATATTGGTGGAGTTCCACCCTAAGTCAACAACGGTCTGAATGCCTGAGGGCTAGAAAAACGGCGCAGTAGCCACCACGTTGAGCTCATGGAGGTCTTTAGAAGAAAACGCTTGGAGCTCAAGCATGGCATTGCGGCTGCCAAAGCGCGTGCCTATAAGGAACTGCTAAATAGCGTAGACGAAGATACCTGGGGCCTTGCCAAGAAGCGAAGGAAGAGAGGGGTAACACCATCGGACCTGGGGTCCTGGCTAACACTGTAGGGGAACTATTCCCAGTGCAGGCCACATTATAGCGGCCAACAGTCAAAGAACTGGAAGTCGGCAGACATACAGGATAAATGTAACGCTACGATTGGAGGTGCCATCTACTGGCTCGAGAAAGCCGGGCTGGCAATCGCGGGGCACAATACTGAGGCAGTTCTCCTAAGCACCACGCGTTCTGTAAGCCACCCTTGTGGAGGGAGGTTGTCCTCGTGGGCAAGCAACCGACCTCCAGACTGTGGACCTCGGTGCTCCATTTGTGGCACTGCTGCAGGCAGGCCAGGAAATCCCTGGACCAGTCAGCGTAAGAAGAGGCTAGCCTATCAGCAGGTGTCCTGGTGTCAGAGCCTCTCCATCGTTGGGGTGGTAGCCAGTCGACGCGCAGGAGTGGCGTAGAGCAGCACTAATTCCGGGCGGAGTAAGAGGCTCGAAGAGGCAGCACGGTAGGTCTTCGAGGTCCTGAAAGGAGAGAAGAGGCGGTGAGAAGCGTCAGGATCAAAAAGTGGGAAATCTTCGACGGCGACCAGAACGAACTAGCCGTAGAGGATTTCGTCTTCCGGGTAGAAAGGCAGTCTAGGTGTTCTCGGGACAAGGTGCTGGGTAGCTTCTACCAGCTGATGCGAGGCCAGGCCGCCAAGTGGTACTGACAATACGTCCCTCCGCAGACGTGGGAGGACCAAAAAAAAGCCTGGTGGCGAGGTTTAGGGGCATCGGAAACAAAAACAATAGGTTAAGATATTTACCAGCACAGGAGCGGATGCAGAGGTACCTCGAGGCTCGGAACCGGATTTTTGCCAACCACCAGATAGACGGGATGCGGAGCGTCAGCGGAAGGCTTTTAAAGGCCAGAGGCAGATTTCGGCAGAGGCATCAGACGCGACGTGCCGTGGTGGAAGCTAAATCGCTAAAATCTTAGCTACGCCAAAAACCTGGTGCCGTTATCTATTCAAAAACAACATTAGCCCTCAAAAACGCCACAAACTGGATATGTCTGGAGAAAATATTGTAAAATACCAAATGTATCGCCTTGGTTGTAAAGCAAATAAAAACACACACGAAGCATTTTACAGGAGCTCGCCTGAACGAGTCTACACTTTCGAGCAAACGGACGTTTTGCGATAGCTTTACGTGAAGGTCTTGTTGTTTACGTTGTTGTGCCGGAAAGTGATAGCTGCTATTCTGCAAAATAACACGGTGGATTTGTGCCATAGATCTGCGCGTAACCTAGGCGTGCTGAATGAACGCATGTTGCAGGTGGCTGGCATAAACCATATTGCAATTTCTGGAGCTGTCAGCGCTGCCAACTTATCTCAGAGGGCGATCTTGAGCGAGTGGCGTTGCCAGACGAACGGTTAGATCAGTGCAGTTCGGCGCGCAATTTCAAAATTAAATGTAAAATTTTAAATTAAATTTGATACTGCTTCGTTGTGAGCGTAACATTCTTTATTAGTTGAACATGCTTATAGTTAAACGATTTTACACACACAATATTATGGTTAATTTCGCATTTTATATCAAAATACCCCCTTCCGCTCTTTTTTAACACCGCATCTGAGAGCAGTTGGCAATATCTTATGCGAATATTACGTACAGTACCTGTTGCAAAGATTCCTAACACTCCTCTATGATCCAAGACGAGTCTGGGAAAGCCGCAGAGGGCAAGTGGCTAACTCTAGCTGAATGGTCCGTGACGTGGTAACGCAGAGCGACCACGACTTGACTTGACACCGGAAGGTGCGTTTTGGAGAGGGCACAGAAGAATGGCAGGGCAAGCATGGGACACCAGAAATATCGATGACGACATGCTGGCATACTAAATCGGTTCCCTGGTAATACCAACTGGCGATGCAGAAAGTATGGGGGCTGACCTCATAAATATGCTCGTCACAATTTACGATGAAACCATGACAAGGAAGAATAAGGCACAGCACAAACCACCTGCATATTGGTGGAGTTCCACCCTAAGTCAACAACGGTCTGAATGCCTGAGGGCTAGAAAAACGGCGCAGTAGCCACCACGTTGAGCTCATGGAGGTCTTTAGAAGAAAACGCTTGGAGCTCAAGCATGGCATTGCGGCTGCCAAAGCGCGTGCCTATAAGGAACTGCTAAATAGCGTAGACGAAGATACCTGGGGCCTTGCCAAGAAGCGAAGGAAGAGAGGGGTAACACCATCGGACCTGGGGTCCTGGCTAACACTGTAGGGGAACTATTCCCAGTGCAGGCCACATTATAGCGGCCAACAGTCAAAGAACTGGAAGTCGGCAGACATACAGGATAAATGTAACGCTACGATTGGAGGTGCCATCTACTGGCTCGAGAAAGCCGGGCTGGCAATCGCGGGGCACAATACTGAGGCAGTTCTCCTAAGCACCACGCGTTCTGTAAGCCACCCTTGTGGAGGGAGGTTGTCCTCGTGGGCAAGCAACCGACCTCCAGACTGTGGACCTCGGTGCTCCATTTGTGGCACTGCTGCAGGCAGGCCAGGAAATCCCTGGACCAGTCAGCGTAAGAAGAGGCTAGCCTATCAGCAGGTGTCCTGGTGTCAGAGCCTCTCCATCGTTGGGGTGGTAGCCAGTCGACGCGCAGGAGTGGCGTAGAGCAGCACTAATTCCGGGCGGAGTAAGAGGCTCGAAGAGGCAGCACGGTAGGTCTTCGAGGTCCTGAAAGGAGAGAAGAGGCGGTGAGAAGCGTCAGGATCAAAAAGTGGGAAATCTTCGACGGCGACCAGAACGAACTAGCCGTAGAGGATTTCGTCTTCCGGGTAGAAAGGCAGTCTAGGTGTTCTCGGGACAAGGTGCTGGGTAGCTTCTACCAGCTGATGCGAGGCCAGGCCGCCAAGTGGTACTGACAATACGTCCCTCCGCAGACGTGGGAGGACCAAAAAAAAGCCTGGTGGCGAGGTTTAGGGGCATCGGAAACAAAAACAATAGGATAAGATATTTACCAGCACAGGAGCGGATGCAGAGGTACCTCGAGGCTCGGAACCGGATTTTTGCCAACCACCAGATAGACGGGATGCGGAGCGTCAGCGGAAGGCTTTTAAAGGCCAGAGGCAGATTTCGGCAGAGGCATCAGACGCGACGTGCCGTGGTGGAAGCTAAATCGCTAAAATCTTAGCTACGCCAAAAACCTGGTGCCGTTATCTATTCAAAAACAACATTAGCCCTCAAAAACGCCACGAACTGGATATGTCTGGAGAAAATATTGTAAAATACCAAATGTATCGCCTTGGTTGTAAAGCAAATAAAAACACACACGAAGCATTTTACAGGAGCTCGCCTGAACGAGTCTACACTTTCGAGCAAACGGACGTTTTGCGATAGCTTTACGTGAAGGTCTTGTTGTTTACGTTGTTGTGCCGGAAAGTGATAGCTGCTATTCTGCAAAATAACACGGTGGATTTGTGCCATAGATCTGCGCGTAACCTAGGCGTGCTGAATGAACGCATGTTGCAGGTGGCTGGCATAAACCATATTGCAATTTCTGGAGCTGTCAGCGCTGCCAACTTATCTCAGAGGGCGATCTTGAGCGAGTGGCGTTGCCAGACGAACGGTTAGATCAGTGCAGTTCGGCGCGCAATTTCAAAATTAAATGTAAAATTTTAAATTAAATTTGATACTGCTTCGTTGTGAGCGTAACATTCTTTATTAGTTGAACATGCTTATAGTTAAACGATTTTACACACACAATATTATGGTTAATTTCGCATTTTATATCAAAATACCCCCTTCCGACCTTTTTTAACACCGCATCTGAGAGCAGTTGGCAATATCTTATGCGAATATTACGTACAGTACCTGTTGCAAAGATTCCTATTTTCTTGTAGACAACACTCCTCTATGATCCAAGACGAGTCTGGGAAAGCTGCAGAGGGCAAGTGGCTAACTCTAGCTGAATGGTCCGTGACGTGGTAACGCAGAGCGACCACGCCTTGACTTGGCACCGGAAGGTGCGTTTTGGAGAGGGCACAGAAGAATGGCAGGGCAAGCATGGGACACCAGGAATATCGATGACGACATGCTGGCATACTAAATCGGTTCCCTGGTAATACCAACTGGCGATGCAGAAAGTATGGGGGCTGACCTCATAAATATGCTCTTCACAATTTACGATGCAACCATGACAAGGAAGAATAAGGAACAGCACAAACCACCTGCATATTGGTGGTGCCACCCTAAGTCAACAACGGTCTGAATGCCTGAGGGCTAGAAAAACGGCGCAACGATCCAGAGGCAGTAGCCACCACGTTGAGCTCATGGAGGTCTTTAGAAGAAAACGCTTGGAGCTCAAGCATGGCATTGCGGCTGCCAAAGCGCGTGCCTATAAGGAACTACCAGCTGATGCGAGGCCAGGCCGCCAAGTGGTACTGACAATACGTCCCTCCGCAGACGTGGGAGGACCAAAAAAAAGCCTGGTGGCGAGGTTCCGGGGCATCGGAAACAAAAACAATAGGATAAGATATTTACCAGCACAGGAGCGGATGCAAAGGTACCTCGAGGCTCGGAACCGGATTTTTGCCAACCACCAGATAGACGGGATGCGGAGCGTCAGCGGAAGGCTTTTAAAGGCCAGAGGCAGATTTCGGCAGAGGCATCAGACGCGACGTGCCGTGGTGGAAGCTAAATCGCTAAAATCTTAGCTACGCCAAAAACCTGGTGCCGTTATCTATTCAAAAACAACATTAGCCCTCAAAAACGCCACAAACTGGATATGTCTGGAGAAAATATTGTAAAATACCAAATGTATCGCCTTGGTTGTAAAGCAAATAAAAACACACACGAAGCATTTTACAGGAGCTCGCCTGAACGAGTCTACACTTTCGAGCAAACGGAAGTTTTGCGATAGCTTTACGTGAAGGTCTTGTTGTTTACGTTGTTGTGCCGGAAAGTGATAGCTGCTATTCTGCAAAATAACACGGTGGATTTGTGCCATAGATCTGCGCGTAACCTAGGCGTGCTGAATGAACGCATGTTGCAGGTGGCTGGCATAAACCATATTGCAATTTCTGGAGCTGTCAGCGCTGCCAACTTATCTCAGAGGGCGATCTTGAGCGAGTGGCGTTGCCAGACGAACGGTTAGATCAGTGCAGTTCGGCGCGCAATTTCAAAATTAAATGTAAAATTTTAAATTAAATTTGATACTGCTTCGTTGTGAGCGTAACATTCTTTATTAGTTGAACATGCTTATAGTTAAACGATTTTACACACACAATATTATGGTTAATTTCGCATTTTATATCAAAATACCCCCTTCCGCTCTTTTTTAACACCGCATCTGAGAGCAGTTGGCAATATCTTATGCGAATACGAGTATTACGTACAGTACCTGTTGCAAAGATTCCTAACACTCCTCTATGATCCAAGACGAGTCTGGCTGTTATTCGATGTTTACATTTCTTATCTAAATTTACAAATTTCAACAAGTAGTTCTTCTCTAAGTTAACTACTGCTCCAACATTCCAGCTGCATTGAAGGTCCTTTGGTCGCTGCAAATTGGCAGCAACGCAAGTTTGTGGATGGACCGCTTAATGACGCCTCCAGACGTCATAATTTCTGAAACACGCGCTCTACCATCCTCACCGAGCGTTGTTGCCACCACGCGTTCTGTAAGCCACCCTTGTGGAGGGAGGTTGTCCTCGTGGGCCATCACCAAGCAACCGACCTCCAGACTGTGGACTTCGGTGCTCCATTTGTGGCACTGCTGCAGGCAGGCCAGGAAATCCCTGCACCAGTCAGCGTAAGAAGAGGCTGGCCGATCAGCAGGTGTCCTGGTGTCAGAGCCTCTCCATCGTTGGGGTCGTAGCCAGTCGACGCGATGGTACGAGAATTAAGCAGAGGCTCTACCTCTACCAGGAGGGTACTCAATTCGTCTGCTGTGAGCTTGGCGGTCGGCAACGCCTCGCAGCAACCGAAGCTTGGCGACCTTGACGGCTGCCTCCCATAGTCCCCCGAAGTGTGGTGATCTCGGCGGTATAAATGACCACTCGACGCCTTTCTGAGCTGCGTACCCTCTCAGTTGATCCTGATTGCGGTGAAACTCTAGGTGCAAATCTTCTAGGATCTTGCTGGCTCCAACGAAGTTGGTGGCGTTGTCGCTGAAGACTTTCTCCGGCAGACCTTTTCTTCCGACGAACTTTTTAAAAACAGATATAAAGCTGTCAGGGTTTCCTCGAGATGATGACCATGATAAATGAGGTTGTCCAGCCGCTGAAACAAACCGCAGCCGCCGTGCAGGCGATGCAGCAGCGGCGATACAAGGCGAATCCGGAGGTGGTCACCGGCAGGGAGGATCAAACGGACGCCAGAAGGCAACGGACGCGTATTCCAAGTCCAAGCCAGAGGGATTGAACCCTTGGACTCCACCCAAACCTCCAAGGGCACGCGACGTACCCACGGAGAGGGATGGCGACGGAGGTGGATATCCGGGAGAGCGGCAGCGCAGGAGTGGCGTAGAGCAGAACTAATTCCGGGCAGAGTACGAGGCTCGAAGAGGCAGCACGGTAGGTCTTCGAGGTCCTGAAAGGAGAGAAGAGGCGGTGAGAAGCGTCAGGATCGAAAAGTGGGAAATCTTCTTCGACGGCGACCAGAACGAACGAGCCGTAGAGGATTTCGTCTTCCGGGTAGAATACCTACAGTCTAGGTGTTCTCGGGACAAGGTGCTGGGTAGCTTCTACCAGCTGATGCGAGGCCAGGCCGCCAAGTGGTACTGACAATACGTCCCTCCGCAGACGTGGGAGGACCAAAAGAGAGCCTGGTGGCGAGGTTCCGGGGCATCGGCGGCGAGTTCGAGCGCGGATCGACGACAGCAGCAGGGCAAATCCGTGGAGGGTTATTTCCGAGCGATGCGGCGACTCGGAAACAGACTGGTGGCTCCGATACCGGAGGCGGAAATGATCCGAGTTGTTAAGAAGGGATCGCCCTAAGGGTGTTCAGCGTGGATCAGCTGCGGGAGGAGTGCCTCGAAGTGGAGGAGGCCTTCATGAAGCGTGAGCGGGACAGCCGAGCCGCATACCGCGGGATTCCGTGATTGCGCATCATTGGAGCGGAAAATCTTCTGCTACCGATGTGGAAAGCCGTAGGTGGTCACTCCAAACTGCCCGGTATGTGCGGGAAACGGGAGGCCCAACCGCTTATAAGCCTTCCACCGAAGCACTTTACCTCGGAGTCGATTTCTGGAGGCGATTCGGCTTGGCACCGGCTATCCTCCGCACCGGCACCGGCTATGCCAACAACGAACCGAAGGCGAACGTGAAAGAAGTGTGGGACGCGACAAATTAGAAGCGGTAAAGAAGGAGTTCCCATCTTTCGAGGACGTCGGTCTGGGCAAAACGTCGGTGGAGACACATAGAATCCAGCTCGTGGAAAGCGCAGAACCTTTCCAGGATCGGCATTATCTACAGTCGCCAGCGATGCAGGAGATTGTGTGGGCCGAAGTGGATAAGATATTGGAGCTTAGCGTGGTCGAGGTCAGCGAGAGTTCGTGGAGTAACCGCACGACAGTAGTGCGTAGGCCGGACAAGAACAGATTCTGTTTAGACGCACGGAAGCTGAACAACTTCACCGTGAAAGACGCTTATCCGCTGCCATGCATAGAAGGAATTCTGTTTAGAATCGAGCAGGCACACTATATTTCAAGTGTTGACTTGAAGTTCGCATTATGGCAGGTGGAGCTGGATCCCGAAAGTCGTCCATACACGGCGTTTACGGTTGCTGAAAGGCCTTTGTACCAGTTCGCCATGATGCCGTTCGGCCTGTGCAATGCGGCGCAGAGGCTATGTCGGCTGATGGACAAGGTGATTCCAGCGCAGTTGAGATCGAACGTCTTTGTTTACCTGGACGACCTGCTGATCATCGCACCAGACTTCGAGACCCATCTGAAGTATCTCCGGTTGGTAGCGGAATGCCTTAAAAAGCAAATTTGACGATAGGTCTGAAAAAGTCTACATTTTGCTACAATGCGTTAATATACCTCGTATTTATTATCGGTGGAGGGACCCTTCGGATGGATGTGGACAGGATCGTCGCAATGCAAAAGATTCCTGAGCCGAAATCTTGAAGGAGCTACGAATCTTCATGGGAATAGCGGGATGGTATCGCCGGTTCATCAAGGACTTCGCAACCATGGCGGCCCCGCTCATCGACGCCCTGAAAACGGGAAAGAACACCCGATTAATGCTGAACGACGAGGCCCTGAAGCGATACAGGAACTGAAGACGGCACTTACCTCGGCCCCTGTCTTGGTCCACGCCGATTTTAGACGACCGATTTATGTCCAGTGTGACGCGTCTCACTATGGAGTTGGAGCAGTCCTGTTCATGTACGACGAGCAGAAGAACGAGCGTCCGATCGTAAACACCAGATAAATTATTCAGTTACGGAGAAGGAGTGCTTGGCAGCAGTACTTTCCATAGAGTGCATCCACGCACACTGATATGGGTCAAGAGCACTGGCCTTGAAGTCGGTTCTCGACCTATAGAAGGGAGAAAAGGAGGAAATAGAAGTAGGAAAGGGAACGGTCAGAACAGAACCCATATATAGGGCAAGGTGACCACCATGTGGGCCAGTGAAAATTGGCAAATCGGACGAACCGCTGTCCGCGACTGCGATACTAACGGCCGTGTTTAAAATCGTGGGGCGCAAATAAACTTCGGCCGGTCTTCTGGAGGCGAAAGTTCCAATATAATCGTTAGTGATGTCTTTTGTTGTAGGGAAATTATTCAGGAAAAAAAAACCCGATCCCGAGATCGACGAGGAGAAGAAGGCAGGAACAGGAAGATACCAACCAGGAGGAAGGAAAAAAAAGTGAGTCCGTTCCAAAAGGGAACATAATTAGGAATAAAATATATCTGGGTTTTAGAAGGGCGGAAACGCATTTCCTCGGCCCCGGGATATCCTTATTCTGGACCCGGGAAGACCTTTTTCTTAGATCCGAGATCCTTTTTCTCGAACCCGTGGCCTTGTGAATCGATTCCAACCTCAAGCCCCACTCTGAAGCGAGCAAACCCGCCCGGGAGAAGTTCGGCCAAAATTTAAAATAATTAGGATAGTTATTTATTTCTTTAGTTAATCCACATTTATACCAGATACATTCACCTTATTTCATATTTATTTATTGAACTTAATTTATTTACTTATTTAATTTATTTAAGTGTTATTTATTGTTATATATGTTATATTTATTATTTATAGCACTTGTGCTAAAATTTTTCGCGAAAATATTTGAACTATTCGTCTGTGTGTAATTACTTCTTTATTTATTTTGGTGGCTAGTAACATGCCATACGAACACACGCGTATTTAAAAAAAGGCAATAGAATCTTAAAATAGCACGTAAACGTTGATTAAAACCGAAGGCACGTAACACGATAATTGATTAAATATAATTACGACATATAAAACATAAAACTCAACACAAAAACAAATATGTAATCCAAGCCCGGGTCCAAGCAAATTAAAACCTAAATCCAAAATATACTACATACGCGGAAGACTAGGCCGGTCTTGTGTAGGGGGAACCTTTTCTTAAGCAACAAGACCCGTCTCAGCCCCTGATCCTCATTGGAGCTCCATTTAGGCAGGAAAATCTGAAGGAATATGAAGGTCAATTGATTTTTTGAATATATAAGTTATGCAACCCATGGTTGCTAGGGGGTGTGACGAGCTCTTGTCACTGAATAGCTCACCTAGTGAGTGTAATCAACATCCTTGTTATTCTACAAATGGTAAAGGTGGCGATCTTCAGAAATAGACGAGACGATGTATTTCAACGTAATAAATTCGCTTTATTGTAATATTCTTAGAGAGATAACTCGATTTTATAATTGCTGGATTACTGTCGGCTCCGTTCTGGTGTCAGGAAAAGACTGACTTCTGCCGCTGGGACTGGTTCGCACTAGAGCTACGGCTCCAGAGTCGTGGGAAGTGTTCGCGGCCGGTGCGGGGTGAGGGGCGACTCCGCAAAGCAGTTGGGTAAGCGGCCGTAATTTGAGCCATGCCAAGCCGGCGGTCGCTTATCCAACGTCCGGCGGTTCTGCCGCTCCGCAACAAGAATTGCAGATGCAGCAGTTTTTCGGCAGCGCGATCGCGACCAACAACAAGAAGTGTCGCTGGCTGGCGTAGCAGTCGGCGCGATTGTAGCTAAGTGTCGCCTGCCGACGCAGCGCATCGCAGCCGGCGGGTCATTGAATACACTGTTGCGTTGCTGGATGAGGGAGGGGGCGAAGTCAGCGTTTTGAAGTGGGCATAGCGGAGTTGAGTGACCGTCAAGCGACGTAAGAGGAGGAAGCGCGTGTTAGGCAGGCTGGTGGGAGGGGGTAAGACAAAGGGAAAGGGAAGAGGGTTTATAACTCCTCCCCCCTCAAGATCTGCGTCCCGCAGATTATTGGGCCATGGGTGCTGTGAGGAGTCTTAAAACTCCCCACAAATCCGGGTGCAGCAGATCGGCGTAGCAACAGCGAAGACGGCTGGAATGCGAGAGGAGTCAAGGGCGGTCAGGTCAAACGGTAAATAATAGACTTTGGACCCCGGCAAAGCGGAGAGACCGTGAATTAACGGTACAGCGCTGGACCAAGCCAGCCAAGGGCACAAAGGTCGAACGGTAACGGTGCGTACTTTGGACAAGCACAAAGAGGACACACCGTGAACTAACGGGACATGTTTTGGACCTTGTACCCGAGCGAGCCGTGTGCAAAAAGAGAAATAACGGGATTCCCGCAGCCGATACGGAAAGCTAAGAAGTACGCGAAGAGTCGATACCGAGTGACAGTGAAACGGCGGGAACACAAGTGCGTCAAGCGGGCATCCAGAGTGGATCGCCGCACGTGAAGATCAGCGAAGGACGAGCAAACACAAGGACCTAGCGTGGTCAGAAAGGGACGGTGGAGTCAGTGGTCGCAACGGTGGTTCAAAGGAGAGCGCTAGCTTAACTCGCGGACGATACACCCTGCCCCATAACATCCTAAGCCCCGGTCGAGCCCGCAGGTTATCCTTCGGCGAGGGCAACAAGTGCCTGGCACACGCAGGAAGGGACGGTGGAGTCAGTGGTCGCACGGTGGTTCGGAGTGGAGCGCTAGCTTAGCTCGCGGACGATACACCCTGCCCCATAACATCCTAAGCCCCAGGCGAGCCGGTGCGGATCCCCGTCGGCAGCGACGCAGGCGTACGACGGAAGGACGACGAGGGAGCAACGACGTGCATCCAGCGGCGAGGATCACCGAATCCTGTTCAGCAAGTGACGCTAAATAAAAGTGGTTAAATCTGAGAATCTGTCTTCTTCTTGGTCGGGCAATCACACAAATCATAAATTTGGTGGGACGAACAAACAAAATCTCTGAGCTAGCCGTTGCATTTCGTAGCGAGCAGAAATAAGAAAAACAGTTCGTTACATCTGGCGCCCAACCGTGATTGTCCTGATCAAAAAGAACAGAGGAGAAGATGGGGAAATCGTGGATATACAGCCTGAAGAGGGATGACTTTCCCGCAATAGCAAGCGCCCTAGGCATTAAGCTCGAAGGGTTGGTCGAGGATATGCGGAGGACGCTGTCCGAATTTATCCAGCAGACCACAGACGAGCCCGAAACAGTCGCCATACTGGAGGCGTTGGAAAGGGAATACGCAAGGAGACCGGCCCCGGAAATCAAAGTCACCGGTGTGGAAGGCCTGGTGGGGAGCCTCGATGTCCACAGCATGATGGAGGCCAGCGGGAGCAGACCCGAAAGGCAGGAAACCGGGAGTGAACGGCGGGAAAGCAGCCGCGAGAGAAGGGAGAGGCGGGAGCCCAGCCGCGATCGGCGAGACATCGCAAGGGTAGCCCCTCCGGATTACGCAAAGGTGGCGAAACAGGTGCGGGAGTGGAGCTTCCGGTACGACGGTCACGACAAGCCGTTGGAGTTCCTGGAACAGGTGGAGTGGTCAGCAATGACGTACGGCCTGGATATCAACCAAATCCCACGAGCGATGCCGGAACTGCTGAAGGGCAGGGCCCTAAAGTGGTTCATCGCCAACAACAGATTCTGGGAGCCATGGGCAGAGTTCATCCATAGCTTCCAGGAATTCTTCCTGCCCAGAGGCTTCATGACGAAGCTGGCAGACCAGGTCAGGCAGAGAAAGCAGCGGCATGGCGAATGCTTCAAAGATTACATGGTGGACATGCAGACCCTAATGCGGCCCTTGGGGATGTCCCACAAAGAGATCCTGGAGAGGATAAGGGAGAACAGCACTCCGGCTCTACGGATGTTTGTCCGCCCATACGAGTGCCGAAACCTGGATGCTCTGATGGTCCTGGCCGACGAATTCGAGGAACTGGACTCCCAGAGGGAGCGGTTCGAGTCAGAGCGGACCCAAAGAGCCCGCCACCAGCGGGATTTCCAAAGAGGGGAACAGCACACGGTGTGCAGAAGGTGTCAAGAGGAGCCCACAGGACCGTCGAGGCACGAGACGAACGGGCGAGGCGGGGGTTTGTGTTAAACCCAGCGCAAGCCTGCCATAGGTGCGGAAGCCAGGAGCACTGGATGCGGGAGTGTCGGAACCGACCGATCACATTTTGCTGGTCGTGCGGGAGAATCGGCCGGAAGACCGCAGAATGCAGCCCAAGATCGGGAAACGCCACGCGACCCCAGCCTCAGAGAGGCAACCAGGGTTCGCAAGGTGCTGCCCCTCAAAATTAATGGGCAAGCTGAAGGCGGAATAAAGGCAACTGTCCGCTACAGTGCTCATAGACGGAATGGAAGTTAAGGCCACGATGGATACCGGAGCCACAGCAAGCTTTATTAGCGAAGAGTTGGCGGACAGGTTGCGGGCAGTGGGAGAGGTCGTAGCCACGAGAAGAGAGGTGCGGATGGCTGATGGACGGTTCGAGGAGGTCACATCGCTGCTCGAAGTGGACGTAGGACTGGGAGAGAGGACCGTAAGAATGCAACTGCTAATCCTCGTGGAAAGGACGACCGACTTTGCGGAGGAAGATATAGACGGCTTCCTGAAGGCAGAGCTAGCAGAATTGGGAAGAGTCCAAGGGACGTCAACGGTGGCGGTGCACAGAATCACGATGAAAGACGATCAACCGGTCAAACAGCGCTACTACCCGAAGAACCCGAAGATGCAGGTGGAGATCAACGCCAAGGTCGACGAGTTGCTACAAAAGGGGTGCATCGAGCCGTCTAGGAGCCCGTACAGCTTTCCCATAGTGATGGTGAAAAAGAAGACGGGTCAGTGGCGCTTGTGTGTGGATTTCCGCCAAATAAACGCAAAGTCCGTGAAGGATGCATACCCGATGCCAATGATCAACTACATTCTGGATCAATTAAGGGAGGCGAAATACATAAGCAGTCTGGATTTGAAGGACGGGTACTGGCAGATTCCGTTGGCAGCGGCAAGTCGGCAATATACGGCATTTACGGTGCCGGGAAAGGGCCTGTTCCAATGGAAAGTAATGCCGTTCGGACTGCACTCCGCATCGGCAACGTTCCAGCGGGCGTTGGACCAGGTGATAGGACCAGAGATGATGCCACACGCATTCGCGTACCAGGACGACATAATTGTGATCGGACGGACACTACAAGAGCACAAGCGTAACCTGAAAGAGGTGTTCCGGAGGCTGAGGGCGGCAAACCTGAAAGTTAACGCAGATAAGTGCAAGTTCTTTCGAAAGGAGCTACAATACCTGGGCCACCGGGTGACGGATCAGGGCATCGGAACGGATCCGGAGAAGGTAGCGGCAATAGCTCAGCTAAAGCCCCCGGGAAACGTTAAGGAGCTGCGACAGTATCTAGGAGTGGCGTCGTGGTACAGACGTTTTGTACCGGATTTTGCAACGTTGCAACATCGTCGCGGACGCCCTATCGAGGCAGCCGCTGCAGGAAACGAGCCGCAGGATAACGGTGAAGGAAGATGGGCAACCGGACGAACTGCAGGAGTGCAAGTGGATAGATGGGATGCGGAGGAAAATGAAGCAGGAGCCCCAAAAGTACCCGGACTACCTGGAGGAGGCCGGCCAATTGTTTAGGCACATTCCGCACCGGGCAGGACACGAGGATGTTGTGTCATGGAAGCTGTGTGTACCAACCAGGGAGAGACAGCGCGTCATGGCCGAGAACCACGACATGCCGACGGCGGGACACCTGGGAAGTCGGAAGACTATGGCGAGGGTGGCAGCCAGGTACCACTGGCCAGGAATGCACCGAGACGTCAGGAAATACGTGAGGAACTGCGAGAGCTGCATGAGATACAAGCCCAACCAGCTGCAAGCAGCCGGGAAAATGCTGACACAGGTGCCGGAAGAACCGTGGGCCACCGTATGTGCGGACTTTGTGGGCCCTTGTCGAGGTCAAAGCACGGCAATTCGATGCTGCTGGTCCTGGTGGACAGGTTCTCCAAGTGGACCGAGATCGTTCCGATGCGTAGGGCGACCACCGAGACGCTACGAAAGGCCGTGCGAGAGCGGATAGTGGCCAGGTACGGAGTGCCAAAGGTCATAATCACGGACAACGGAGTCCAGTTCACGAGCAGGGCATTCAAGAGGTTTTTGGAGGAGCTGGGTGTAAAACACCAGCTCACGGCTCCATACACTCCACAAGAAAACCCGACCGAAAGGGCCAACAGGACCGTGAAGACGATGATCGCGCAGTTCACGGGGGCCGATCAGAGGACATGGGACGAGAACTGGCCAGAGCTGCAGTTGGCGGTGAACACGAGCGTGGCAGAAACCACTGGATACTCGCCGGCATTTATAACGCAGGGAAGAGAACCGATGCTACCGAATGCGTTGTTCGATGAACAGACGGGCGGAACGGGCAGATGTCTACAGACGCCGGCGGAAAACGCGGGAAAACTGAAGGAGATCTTCGAACTGGTGCGAAGGAACATGGAAAAGGCAGCGCAGGATCAGGCGCGCCACTATAATCTCCGGAGGAGGCCGTGGAAACCCAAGGTGGGCGAAACTGTGTGGGCCAAGGAGCACCACCTATCAATAGCAGCTGAGGGCTTCGCGGCAAAGCTGGCACCGAAGTTCGACGGGCCGTTCAAAATAAAGAAATTCACGTCGCCGGTGATTTGTATTTTGGAACACGCCACAACGAAGAAGACAAAAACGGCTCATATTAGCGATTTGAAGCCGGGAAGCGCGGGCGCCGGCGGGCCAGAGGACAACGAGAGCGACACACCACAATAAAACCCTTTCGCGAAGAAGGGGGGAAGACGATACAGGGTATCGAGAAGTCGGAAGTCGCAGTTAATCACTCACACACACACACACACACACACACAAAAGGCCCGTTGGAGCGCGAGAGCGGGACAGGGAGGGTACACAGCCGGAAAACCGTTAACGGCTAACGCACACATTTGCGAATTCCGTAGGAGGCAGGTGCACGGAGGAGAATCCCGTTACCGGTACAGGCCCCGCGGAATAACGGCGGAAAGGAGTAAATCGAAAACCGAGGACGCCCTGAAAACGGGAAAGAACACCCGATTAATGCTGAACGACGAGGCCCTGAAGCGATACAGGAACTGAAGACGGCACTTACCTCGGCCCCTGTCTTGGTCCACGCCGATTTTAGACGACCGATTTATGTCCAGTGTGACGCGTCTCACTATGGAGTTGGAGCAGTCCTGTTCATGTACGACGAGCAGAAGAACGAGCGTCCGATCGTAAACACCAGATAAATTATTCAGTTACGGAGAAGGAGTGCTTGGCAGCAGTACTTTCCATAGAGTGCATCCACGCACACTGATATGGGTCAAGAGCACTGGCCTTGAAGTCGGTTCTCGACCTATAGAAGGGAGAAAAGGAGGAAATAGAAGTAGGAAAGGGAACGGTCAGAACAGAACCCATATATAGGGCAAGGTGACACCATGTGGGCCAGTGAAAATTGGCAAATCGGACGAACCGCTGTCCGCGACTGCGATACTAACGGCCGTGTTTAAAATCGTGGGGCGCAAATAAACTTCGGCCGGTCTTCTGGAGGCGAAAGTTCCAATATAATCGTTAGTGATGTCTTTTGTTGTAGGGAAATTATTCAGGAAAAAAAAACCCGATCCCGAGATCGACGAGGAGAAGAAGGCAGGAACAGGAAGATACCAACCAGGAGGAAGGAAAAAAAAGTGAGTCCGTTCCAAAAGGGAACATAATTAGGAATAAAATATATCTGGGTTTTAGAAGGGCGGAAACGCATTTCCTCGGCCCCGGGATATCCTTATTCTGGACCCGGGAAGACCTTTTTCTTAGATCCGAGATCCTTTTTCTCGAACCCGTGGCCTTGTGAATCGATTCCAACCTCAAGCCCCACTCTGAAGCGAGCAAACCCGCCCGGGAGAAGTTCGGCCAAAATTTAAAATAATTAGGATAGTTATTTATTTCTTTAGTTAATCCACATTTATACCAGATACATTCACCTTATTTCATATTTATTTATTGAACTTAATTTATTTACTTATTTAATTTATTTAAGTGTTATTTATTGTTATATATGTTATATTTATTATTTATAGCACTTGTGCTAAAATTTTTCGCGAAAATATTTGAACTATTCGTCTGTGTGTAATTACTTCTTTATTTATTTTGGTGGCTAGTAACATGCCATACGAACACACGCGTATTTAAAAAAAGGCAATAGAATCTTAAAATAGCACGTAAACGTTGATTAAAACCGAAGGCACGTAACACGATAATTGATTAAATATAATTACGACATATAAAACATAAAACTCAACACAAAAACAAATATGTAATCCAAGCCCGGGTCCAAGCAAATTAAAACCTAAATCCAAAATATACTACATACGCGGAAGACTAGGCCGGTCTTGTGTAGGGGGAACCTTTTCTTAAGCAACAAGACCCGTCTCAGCCCCTGATCCTCATTGGAGCTCCATTTAGGCAGGAAAATCTGAAGGAATATGAAGGTCAATTGATTTTTTGAATATATAAGTTATGCAACCCATGGTTGCTAGGGGGTGTGACGAGCTCTTGTCACTGAATAGCTCACCTAGTGAGTGTAATCAACATCCTTGTTATTCTACAAATGGTAAAGGTGGCGATCTTCAGAAATAGACGAGACGATGTATTTCAACGTAATAAATTCGCTTTATTGTAATATTCTTAGAGAGATAACTCGATTTTATAATTGCTGGATTACTGTCGGCTCCGTTCTGGTGTCAGGAAAAGACTGACTTCTGCCGCTGGGACTGGTTCGCACTAGAGCTACGGCTCCAGAGTCGTGGGAAGTGTTCGCGGCCGGTGCGGGGTGAGGGGCGACTCCGCAAAGCAGTTGGGTAAGCGGCCGTAATTTGAGCCATGCCAAGCCGGCGGTCGCTTATCCAACGTCCGGCGGTTCTGCCGCTCCGCAACAAGAATTGCAGATGCAGCAGTTTTTCGGCAGCGCGATCGCGACCAACAACAAGAAGTGTCGCTGGCTGGCGTAGCAGTCGGCGCGATTGTAGCTAAGTGTCGCCTGCCGACGCAGCGCATCGCAGCCGGCGGGTCATTGAATACACTGTTGCGTTGCTGGATGAGGGAGGGGGCGAAGTCAGCGTTTTGAAGTGGGCATAGCGGAGTTGAGTGACCGTCAAGCGACGTAAGAGGAGGAAGCGCGTGTTAGGCAGGCTGGTGGGAGGGGGTAAGACAAAGGGAAAGGGAAGAGGGTTTATAACTCCTCCCCCCTCAAGATCTGCGTCCCGCAGATTATTGGGCCATGGGTGCTGTGAGGAGTCTTAAAACTCCCCACAAATCCGGGTGCAGCAGATCGGCGTAGCAACAGCGAAGACGGCTGGAATGCGAGAGGAGTCAAGGGCGGTCAGGTCAAACGGTAAATAATAGACTTTGGACCCCGGCAAAGCGGAGAGACCGTGAATTAACGGTACAGCGCTGGACCAAGCCAGCCAAGGGCACAAAGGTCGAACGGTAACGGTGCGTACTTTGGACAAGCACAAAGAGGACACACCGTGAACTAACGGGACATGTTTTGGACCTTGTACCCGAGCGAGCCGTGTGCAAAAAGAGAAATAACGGGATTCCCGCAGCCGATACGGAAAGCTAACACAAGGACCTAGCGTGGTCAGAAAGGGACGGTGGAGTCAGTGGTCGCAACGGTGGTTCGGAGGAGAGCGCTAGCTTAACTCGCGGACGATACACCCTGCCCCATAACATCCTAAGCCCCGGTCGAGCCCGCAGGTTATCCTTCGGCGAGGGCAACAAGTGCCTGGCACACGCAGGAAGGGACGGTGGAGTCAGTGGTCGCACGGTGGTTCGGAGTGGAGCGCTAGCTTAGCTCGCGGACGATACACCCTGCCCCATAACATCCTAAGCCCCAGGCGAGCCGGTGCGGATCCCCGTCGGCAGCGACGCAGGCGTACGACGGAAGGACGACGAGGGAGCAACGACGTGCATCCAGCGGCGAGGATCACCGAATCCTGTTCAGCAAGTGACGCTAAATAAAAGTGGTTAAATCTGAGAATCTGTCTTCTTCTTGGTCGGGCAATCACACAAATCATAAATTTGGTGGGACGAACAAACAAAATCTCTGAGCTAGCCGTTGCATTTCGTAGCGAGCAGAAATAAGAAAAACAGTTCGTTACATCTGGCGCCCAACCGTGATTGTCCTGATCAAAAAGAACAGAGGAGAAGATGGGGAAATCGTGGATATACAGCCTGAAGAGGGATGACTTTCCCGCAATAGCAAGCGCCCTAGGCATTAAGCTCGAAGGGTTGGTCGAGGATATGCGGAGGACGCTGTCCGAATTTATCCAGCAGACCACAGACGAGCCCGAAACAGTCGCCATACTGGAGGCGTTGGAAAGGGAATACGCAAGGAGACCGGCCCCGGAAATCAAAGTCACCGGTGTGGAAGGCCTGGTGGGGAGCCTCGATGTCCACAGCATGATGGAGGCCAGCGGGAGCAGACCCGAAAGGCAGGAAACCGGGAGTGAACGGCGGGAAAGCAGCCGCGAGAGAAGGGAGAGGCGGGAGCCCAGCCGCGATCGGCGAGACATCGCAAGGGTAGCCCCTCCGGATTACGCAAAGGTGGCGAAACATGTGCGGCTTCATGACGAAGCTGGCAGACCAGGTCAGGCAGAGAAAGCAGCGGCATGGCGAATGCTTCAAAGATTACATGGTGGACATGCAGACCCTAATGCGGCCCTTGGGGATGTCCCACAAAGAGATCCTGGAGAGGATAAGGGAGAACAGCACTCCGGCTCTACGGATGTTTGTCCGCCCATACGAGTGCCGAAACCTGGATGCTCTGATGGTCCTGGCCGACGAATTCGAGGAACTGGACTCCCAGAGGGAGCGGTTCGAGTCAGAGCGGACCCAAAGAGCCCGCCACCAGCGGGATTTCCAAAGAGGGGAACAGCACACGGTGTGCAGAAGGTGCCAAGAGGAGCCCACAGGACCGTCGAGGCACGAGACGAACGGGCGAGGCGGGGGTTTGTGTTAAACCCAGCGCAAGCCTGCCATAGGTGCGGAAGCCAGGAGCACTGGATGCGGGAGTGTCGGAACCGACCGATCACATTTTGCTGGTCGTGCGGGAGAATCGGCCGGAAGACCGCAGAATGCAGCCCAAGATCGGGAAACGCCACGCGACCCCAGCCTCAGAGAGGCAACCAGGGTTCGCAAGGTGCTGCCCCTCAAAATTAATGGGCAAGCTGAAGGCGGAATAAAGGCAACTGTCCGCTACAGTGCTCATAGACGGAATGGAAGTTAAGGCCACGATGGATACCGGAGCCACAGCAAGCTTTATTAGCGAAGAGTTGGCGGACAGGTTGCGGGCAGTGGGAGAGGTCGTAGCCACGAGAAGAGAGGTGCGGATGGCTGATGGACGGTTCGAGGAGGTCACATCGCTGCTCGAAGTGGACGTAGGACTGGGAGAGAGGACCGTAAGAATGCAACTGCTAATCCTCGTGGAAAGGACGACCGACTTTGCGGAGGAAGATATAGACGGCTTCCTGAAGGCAGAGCTAGCAGAATTGGGAAGAGTCCAAGGGACGTCAACGGTGGCGGTGCACAGAATCACGATGAAAGACGATCAACCGGTCAAACAGCGCTACTACCCGAAGAACCCGAAGATGCAGGTGGAGATCAACGCCAAGGTCGACGAGTTGCTACAAAAGGGGTGCATCGAGCCGTCTAGGAGCCCGTACAGCTTTCCCATAGTGATGGTGAAAAAGAAGACGGGTCAGTGGCGCTTGTGTGTGGATTTCCGCCAAATAAACGCAAAGTCCGTGAAGGATGCATACCCGATGCCAATGATCAACTACATTCTGGATCAATTAAGGGAGGCGAAATACATAAGCAGTCTGGATTTGAAGGACGGGTACTGGCAGATTCCGTTGGCAGCGGCAAGTCGGCAATATACGGCATTTACGGTGCCGGGAAAGGGCCTGTTCCAATGGAAAGTAATGCCGTTCGGACTGCACTCCGCATCGGCAACGTTCCAGCGGGCGTTGGACCAGGTGATAGGACCAGAGATGATGCCACACGCATTCGCGTACCAGGACGACATAATTGTGATCGGACGGACACTACAAGAGCACAAGCGTAACCTGAAAGAGGTGTTCCGGAGGCTGAGGGCGGCAAACCTGAAAGTTAACGCAGATAAGTGCAAGTTCTTTCGAAAGGAGCTACAATACCTGGGCCACCGGGTGACGGATCAGGGCATCGGAACGGATCCGGAGAAGGTAGCGGCAATAGCTCAGCTAAAGCCCCCGGGAAACGTTAAGGAGCTGCGACAGTATCTAGGAGTGGCGTCGTGGTACAGACGTTTTGTACCGGATTTTGCAACGTTGCAACATCGTCGCGGACGCCCTATCGAGGCAGCCGCTGCAGGAAACGAGCCGCAGGATAACGGTGAAGGAAGATGGGCAACCGGACGAACTGCAGGAGTGCAAGTGGATAGATGGGATGCGGAGGAAAATGAAGCAGGAGCCCCAAAAGTACCCGGACTACCTGGAGGAGGCCGGCCAATTGTTTAGGCACATTCCGCACCGGGCAGGACACGAGGATGTTGTGTCATGGAAGCTGTGTGTACCAACCAGGGAGAGACAGCGCGTCATGGCCGAGAACCACGACATGCCGACGGCGGGACACCTGGGAAGTCGGAAGACTATGGCGAGGGTGGCAGCCAGGTACCACTGGCCAGGAATGCACCGAGACGTCAGGAAATACGTGAGGAACTGCGAGAGCTGCATGAGATACAAGCCCAACCAGCTGCAAGCAGCCGGGAAAATGCTGACACAGGTGCCGGAAGAACCGTGGGCCACCGTATGTGCGGACTTTGTGGGCCCCTTGTCGAGGTCAAAGCACGGCAATTCGATGCTGCTGGTCCTGGTGGACAGGTTCTCCAAGTGGACCGAGATCGTTCCGATGCGTAGGGCGACCACCGAGACGCTACGAAAGGCCGTGCGAGAGCGGATAGTGGCCAGGTACGGAGTGCCAAAGGTCATAATCACGGACAACGGAGTCCAGTTCACGAGCAGGGCATTCAAGAGGTTTTTGGAGGAGCTGGGTGTAAAACACCAGCTCACGGCTCCATACACTCCACAAGAAAACCCGACCGAAAGGGCCAACAGGACCGTGAAGACGATGATCGCGCAGTTCACGGGGGCCGATCAGAGGACATGGGACGAGAACTGGCCAGAGCTGCAGTTGGCGGTGAACACGAGCGTGGCAGAAACCACTGGATACTCGCCGGCATTTATAACGCAGGGAAGAGAACCGATGCTACCGAATGCGTTGTTCGATGAACAGACGGGCGGAACGGGCAGATGTCTACAGACGCCGGCGGAAAACGCGGGAAAACTGAAGGAGATCTTCGAACTGGTGCGAAGGAACATGGAAAAGGCAGCGCAGGATCAGGCGCGCCACTATAATCTCCGGAGGAGGCCGTGGAAACCCAAGGTGGGCGAAACTGTGTGGGCCAAGGAGCACCACCTATCAATAGCAGCTGAGGGCTTCGCGGCAAAGCTGGCACCGAAGTTCGACGGGCCGTTCAAAATAAAGAAATTCACGTCGCCGGTGATTTGTATTTTGGAACACGCCACAACGAAGAAGACAAAAACGGCTCATATTAGCGATTTGAAGCCGGGAAGCGCGGGCGCCGGCGGGCCAGAGGACAACGAGAGCGACACACCACAATAAAACCCTTTCGCGAAGAAGGGGGGAAGACGATACAGGGTATCGAGAAGTCGGAAGTCGCAGCTAATCACTCACACACACACACACACACACACACACACAAAAGGCCCGTTGGAGCGGGACAGAGCGGGACAGGGAGGGTACACAGCCGGAAAACCGTTAACGGCTAACGCACACATTTGCGAATTCCGTAGGAGGCAGGTGCACGGAGGAGAATCCCGTTACCGGTACAGGCCCCGCGGAATAACGGCGGAAAGGAGTAAATCGAAAACCGAGGTTTCGTTGCGGCGGAAAAAGCTATAGGCTTTCTTTTAAGATCAAGTCGGCACAAGATGAGTAGCAACGCACAGAACAACCGGGAGGTGAGGGTGACCGGCACTGGGGAACAGCCCGGAGCGATATGGAGGGCGGACTCCGAGTCCTACCTCCAGCTTCTGGCGTCACCCTTGGTGTCGCGATCCCCATCCCCGGTCCAAGAGGACACGGAGGAGGTGCCCGACACGGAGCTGTCGGAGGACGAGGCGATGGCCGAAGAACCCGTGGATTATGTGTCCCTCTCTTCGGAGAGCGAGGAGGACGACGGTGGTGTCCTCGGAAGAGGACGAAGGAGGCCGGAGCGCGAGGGCGAGGATGGCCTACCGCAGCGTGCGGCGGGCGACACAGGGCCACGGTCGGATTCGGCTTGGAGAGGCGATGCCGTCGAAGGACCCGCGGGAGATGCGCGAGTTCGCGGACGCACGGATCGCCACGCTGCGGCGGTTCGAGCGGATGGTGGTGGAGCGGAAGGCAGCCGCCGCCAAGGCCGCGTGGCAAAAACGCCTATCGGAGTGGCAAGAGGAGGAGGAGGCGCTGTGGGTGCCCCACTCACCGTCGTCGTTGCCACCGCGGCAGCCACCGCTGCCACCGGCACCACCGCCGCCGTCGCAGCCATCGCCACCGCCACCACCAACGCAGCAGCAGCAGGAGCAGCCGCAGCCACCGACGCCGCAGCCACAGCCGCCGCTGCCGCCACCGGCGCAGTCACAGCCGCCGACGCAGCAGCAGCAGGAGCAGCCGCAGCCGCCGACACCGGAGCCGCAGCACCCAGAGATGCCGCAGCCACCGACGCCGCAGCCGCAACCGCAACCGCCGTTGCCGCAGACGCCGCCACCGGCGCAGCCGCAGCCACCACCGCCACCACGCACGCCAACACCGCCGCCAACACCACCGACGCCGCCGCCACCACGCACGCCAACACCGTCGCCAGCACCACCGACGCCGCCGCCCGCCGCGCACGCCGACGCCGCCACCCCAGGATGAGGAGGGGCCCCGGTGCGAGCGGCAGCAGTCCTGGGAAGTGGACCAGGCGCACGTCGCGCAGACGCTATACAATCGGCCTGGGCGGCCGCCGGTGGCACCAGCAAACGGTGACATGGACATGGCCCGCACCGCCGGAGGACACGCCGGAGGCCCGCGTGTGGGAGGAGGTGGGCGCGGTCGGATGGAGGCCGGTGGAGAAGCGAGCGCGCGACCCGCAAGTTCGCGCACGGATAGAGGTCGGAGACTCGGAGGAGAACCCGGAGAAGGGTCCGTGGGTGTGGCCCGCACCACCACCACCGAAGCTCGCGCGGCAGGAGTCGTGCCCCGAGGCAAGACAGCCACCGCAGCGACCCTGCCTCCGCAGGCAGCAGTCGCTGTGCGAGAAGCCGTGGAGGGAACTCAAGCGCGCGGAGTGGCCACCCAAAGTGGTCGAAGAGGCCGAGGCCCAGGCGGGCAGAAGCCACAAGGACCGCTGGGCCAAGCTGTTCGTGTTGGACGGCCAGCGGTTCCGGCTGAAGGTGCGTCGCGGCGGGGACATTCGAGTATATGTTCCTTAATAAACACAGACAGCGAAAACGATACTCAGAGAGTTGTGGGTCAGGGGAGGGTAAGGGCACACATTGCTCACAGTAAAAAAAAAGGGTGCGAGTCATCTGCAGCAGCCAACAGGCAAGCGGGCCAGCGAGCGGACGCGGGGCCAGGCACGCGGGCCAGCAATCGGACGCGGGGCCAGGCACGCGGGCCGGCAAATCGACGCGAGGCTGCCGCAGGCGCGGAGACGGAAGAGGAGGCCTCCAGGGCGCTTGAGGGCCAGGAGCAGCCGCCCGGAGCATGTAGGGGCGTGCATCTGAGATCCCTGTTGAAGGGCCTCCAGGGTGCCCGTGTCCAGGGCCGGCAACCCTGGAGCATCAAGGGGCATCATGGCATGTCCGAGGAGCTGAAATGAAGAGAGGATGAGTAAATATGGCGGTTTTTACACTAAATTCCGTAACTTACCTCCATTGAGCTGCAACTCCGAAATCCACGTGTCTGGAGAAAATCGGGATGGGGGCGCTACGATAATAGCGGTCGATAGGGAGCAAAAAAATACTGGATATTATATTGATTTTCAACACGCTGTCACACTATTGGCAGCAATCGGCACGACATCGGAATATCGGAACAGGAAGTGGCAACGCCGGTCGCCAATATCGATAACTCGATCGCGCAATCAGCGATGGGACAACATCGGTAGGAATCGGAGGTGGCAACGCCGGTCGCCAACATCGATAAGTCGATCATGGTGAGTATCGGTGGAGTTGCCAGGGATGTGAAGCGATGAAGAGGCGGGAAATTTAAATGCGGAGCTGGTGACAAGAAGCGGACGGCAACAGATACAGGAGGCTGGAGAAGGGCGCAAATATCAAGATGCCGAGTCGAGACGTCGAACGACAGGGTCTACTAGGCTGAGGCTGCCGGGCTGAGATCAAGGAGGCGCAGGTCGACGTGAGGAGAATGGAACGTTGAGGATCAAGATGCCACGTCGAGATACTCGAATAGGCTGAGACGTAAGGATGCATCCAGCGGCGAGGATCACCGAATCCTGTTCAGCAAGTGACGCTAAATAAAAGTGGTTAAATCTGAGAATCTGTCTTCTTCTTGGTCGGGCAATCACACAAATCATAAATTTGGTGGGACGAACAAACAAAATCTCTGAGCTAGCCGTTGCATTTCGTAGCGAGCAGAAATAAGAAAAACAGTTCGTTACAGTGCCCTGTTAGCTTCTTGTACCTCCAGGTCCAATGTGCCGGCTCTTATGATTGGGATCCCCGTGGTCGATGTTAGCTTCCTCCATGCGGTGTATAGGGCCACATCGACAACCAAGGCGACCATTGCTTCCACCAGGAAGGAGAAAGAGACCTTCTAGGACATACTCTTCAGGTTCTCCATATTAAAGGCGTTGACGTAGTGCAGTGAAGGCGCGTATCCCGTGGCAGTTATTGAAGTGAGTACTGCCGGCATGACAGTAAAGTGCGTTGAGGAGTAGGTCGTGTAAGTTCTTCCGGCCACACTGATCGTCTCATTTGCGAAGTGGACTGTGTAAGTTCCGGCCAAGTGGAGGGTCCTGAATCCGACTTCCATCGTCCAGTTGAAATTAGACAGAAACATTGTCCCATCTTCGACCAGTTCTATGCGCGCCTCGTTGTTCCTGAGAAGTTCGCATTTAGCCTTACCGCCCTTTAACAGCTTGGCGTTGCATCCGTTCTCGTCTAGCTTCAGAAGACTTTTCTACGGGCAATCAGTCGTGATCCCCATGGAGAGGCAGTCGTCTACTACGGCGTAGGTCTCTTCGGTGGTTACAGCGACTTTGTCATGTTTGACCATGACTTGTTTCCCTCCATGCGTTGCCGGAAGAAGAAGAAAAAGGCGGTAGTCCTTAGGGGCGACCTTGTGCATAGACAAGATGTATAGCAGCGCCGTTCCAATTGTTAAATTCCAGTGATTCTACTGTATTCTGGTACGGCAAGTTCCTGACCTCGGTCAAAATGTTTTGTACCTCCACGTGGTCAAGTAAGCGGGAGTTTACAATTCCTGTCATAGCCAATTGGCAAGCTTGGGTCAGCTCGCCGACCTGACTATCGATGATCAGGGCCTTGTGCAGTAGCGTCGTTGCCGTGTGTACATCTCCATCGATGGCATTGACCCTCGCAGCTACTTCGTTCAATTGTCTCAGGGACTCATGTGAGGCGTCGAACAGGCCAGCGTTTATCCTTACTTGCTGGTCGGCCGTTTTGACGACGTTTTCCTGCGCACGAAGTATGGCGTCCCAATCCGATGCGTCCGGAGAACCCGCAATCCACTTCCACGCGGACCCAATCCAGTCCAGTGAACGACGTCCGCGCCGCGTGCCCATCAGTCTTGACAGGCCCTCCCGCGATTCTTAGAGGTAGTGCGTTACCAGCGCTTCAATCCTGGGATCCATTAGTAGCTTAGCCTCGCGTTGAACCTCCTAAACCAGTGCCTCGAGCCTTGCCAAGTCGATTACATGCGCCAGTTTGAATTGACCGTTGACCCGCCAGACTGTGCCCTCCTGCAGCGGCACAACCGGAGCTTCATACTTGAAAATGTCCGCAGCTCCCACCATTTGGGCCACGATGATGCTTGCAATTAAAAAATGTAGCTTGCAGTATTAAGTAAAAATTTTTTGGGGTGGGTGTTTGATTCCTTATTGTGTGTTATGTGCTTAGGGTTACGTGTAGTAAGGGAAGGGCACAAAGTGTGTGCGTGTAAGAAAGTTTGTGAAACACACATGTACTGCCCAGCGCTTTTTTATTTTTACCTTTTTTTTATATTTATTTTTTTATTATTATTATTATGATTTTTTTATTATTTCCGCAGATCGGACTTATCAAAAATTTTGCCTGTCTTGGTTTTAATCGTCACGTTCCTATCCTCAGCAACCTCTTCTTAATTTGTTTATTGGCGACAAATACCCTGTCTCCCTGATCGTAAGACACGGGTTCAGAACGGGTCTTATTGTGGGCCGCGTTTGTGAGTTTCTGCCTATACTCTATTAAGCCTCTAACATCCTCTAGGACCTTTGTCCTGAAGTTAGTCAGATAGTTGATCCTGGCCGAGCGCTCGAAGAACAGGTCCGCCGGCTTATTCCCAGTCACCGAGTGAATAGAATTGTTGTATCTGTCCACTGCTATAGCGACCAATTCGTTGAACTTGAAGTCAGGGTGTTCACCTTTCAAACATCGGTAAATCTCAAGGAAGGTGGAGTGAAACCTCTCGATTTTTTTGGTCGGAGTATTGTAGAGCGCAATCCCCAGCGTACGCAAATAGTTCAGTACCGTCGGGCACAGGAGGCCTCTCTCATTGTCTGAGACCAATACCTTCGGGACGGTGAAATAATGAAGCACCTCTACTAGTCTTTCCCGTAGATGAATCGAAGATTTTCATTCTAATGGGAAGAGCTTGGCAAATTTGGTGAACTTGTCTATACAGCTCAAGTAGATTTTCTTTTCTAAGGTGAAAATATCGATGTGAAGGATTTCGCATGGATATTTTGGGATAGGTGTCGATTGAAGGAGTGGTTTATTGGGGTGTCTCTCGTACTTGTAGAGTTTGCAACACTCGCACGACGAGAGTTGCTTGCGGATGATGCTGGCCATCTGAGGGAAATAAAATTTCTCCAAAATTTGCAGGCGCACCTCCTTAGCGCCCCTGTGAGCTCTGCGATGTTCTTTTTCAATAACTTCGCAAACCTCCTCGGGATCCGACAAATCTGTCACCAACCTTTGCGTTATTCGTTTTTTGAACGAGGCAAAATTCTCTAAGCATTGATGTTGGAATGATGACAGGTAAATTTCCGGAATCTTAACCCCGTTGATCACCGATGGCTTGAGATATTTTCCCAGGGTAACGACCTAATCGGATAAAAGACCAACTCCAACCGGGATGAGATGACGCACGAAGCCCCTGTGCGGTTGCTCGCACAAATATTCCGATCGGTTGGGATCGAAAACTAATTGGTTGCGGTATACATTAATGGGAACTTCTACGTGGTTGAGTAGGTGAGACGAGTCTTCGTCCGCGCTATGAATGGTTCAGTAGCCGATGCAGTGTCCGAACGGCACTCATCAAGGTAATGGTTAATCTGAAGTATACGGGACAAGGCGTCGGCAACGACGTTCGATTTACCAGGCTTGTAAATGAGTTCGCAGTTGTACTCCTCAATTCTCGCTTTCCAACGTTTCAATTTGGCATTGAAATTTCTGCTCCCTAGCGCAAACGTCAAAGGTTGGTGGTCTGTATAAACCTTAACAAATGCAGCGCCATACAAATAGGACCTGAGGTTGTCCAGTGCCCATACTTTAGCAAGCATCTCCTTTTCTATAGTGGCATAGTTTTGGTTCAGTTTTGGACAGAGTGCGCGAGATGTAAGCTATGGGGCGGTCTTTTCCCTCAATGTCTGGCGACAATACAGCTCCCAGAGCATAGTTAGACGCATCTGTGGTCAAATGGAATGGCTTGCCGAAGTCTGGGAAGGCAAGGACTTCTGAAGAGGATAAGGTTGCTTTGAGGTCAAAAGCCTGTAAGGCCGTGTCATCGAGCTCGACCGGGACTTTTTTAGATTGGTTCGCCTTAACGCGAGCGGATTCCCCGCGGGTCAAATTGGTCAGAGGTTTGGCGATTTTTGCATAATCGCGAATAAACTTTCTGTAGTAGGATGTCAATCCAAGGAAGCTTTTCAGTTCCTTGATATTGCCAGGGGGTTTCATTTTTGATATAGCTTCGACCTTTTTAATGTCCGCTCTGATACCGTCATGACTGACGATATAACCGAGAAACTCAACCTGGATGGACAAGAATTGATTCTTGGTCAGATTAACCTGAAGCCGGGCCTTTTCAAGGCATTCAAAGACCAGGCGAAGGTTTTCCCAGTGGTTTTCATAGTCGTTACTAAAGACGATGATGTCGTCAATATATACATAACAAATTTTGCCGATGTGTTCCCGAAGGACATCATCGATCATGCGCTGGAAGATAGCCAGGGCGTTTTTCAAGCCGAAGGGAAGGCGGAGGAACTCATATTTCCCGTTAAGGGTGGAAAATGCTGTTTTCACGGTGTCGGATGGTTTCATGTGTATTTGGTGAAACCCCGAAGTAAGGTCAAGTGTTGTAAAATATTTGGCTCCGCCGAGGCTAGCTAGTGTGGAATTGTGGAAATTGTGACCGCATTCAACCGTTTGAAGTCGATGACTTTTCGCCATCCGGTTTCGGCTTTTTTAGTACTATTCACACCGGAGAGTTATACGGACTTTTAGACGGACGTATGATACCCTCACTCAGGAGTTCTCTGATTTGCCTATCCACTTCAGACCTCAAGTTCGCTGGGTAGACCTCAAGAGCTGCGAGTACTCATCAATTAAGGCCTTTAAGGTTTGTTTTACACCATCCGGATGTGTTGGATCTATCAAAGCATTGACGTTGGGGGACCTTTTAGCAAGAAGGGGGATCTTTATCCCAGGGGATATAACCAAGTAGTTGTTCTTCCTGTCTACTAAGGCCTTTAGATCTTTGAGTGTGTCGTCCCCTATGATACCATCGAGGGTATTCAGTCCGGGGAGGACAACGAAGGTAAGGGTCAAGTTGTTTCCTAATTTCTTAAAAAACTTCCCGGCTACGCAGCGCGTTATTGTAACAGAGCCCATAGCCGATTGGACGCGGAAGGGGATAGGAAGGACAATCGACCCGGCGGCGATTCTGGGGCTGATGGAATTCTTGTTTGCGCCGGTATCGATCAGAAATTGTAATTTAGCCCCATCTTTCCCTTCGTATTCTAGGTATGGGACGCTGGAGAGGCCTCGGTCATAAAATGTGGGCCCTCAGTTCCCATCTCAGGGTCGTCCCAATCTTCCATAGCCTACTGGCGAGGCATCCTAGCGTTCTCAGTACCGAGCTGATCGTAGTAGGGGTCAGTTGGAAGGACCTCGCTATGCTCAACAGGAATTGTAATAGAATGGTTGGGTATGGGTTCCATGTGGTATAGCTTTCTTGCCCTTTGGAACGGGTTCTGGTATTCGGACGATGTTCGCTTTATTCCAGAACCCTCGCTCTGGGGGGACCTATAATCTGAGCGGTGGGATTGGCCCGACCGGTTCGACTCCATTTTTATGGCTGGTCTCGGGCCCTGGAAGCGGTTGTTGTTTTGGGGCCCACCATATCCCGAGCTTGATGAAGGTCTACCGTTTCCCTGATAGGGGGAAGAAAAGCGAGGAGCGTTTGGCAGCCGGTAGAACCGGGTATTTGGTACGAAACTCGCCGGCGCGGAGGACTGGGTAAAGTGACCCCCTATTGGGGCAACAGCCTGTATCTCCTTGCAAAAGAAGTATGCTTCTTGTAAATCTTTTGGTCTGCGCATGACCAGTAGCCTAGAGGCATTATTGCCGAATCCCCTGATAAAGACGTCAAGAGCCTTGTCCCTCGAGTGCTCTGAGAGGGCCCTAACTGCCTCCATTGGATAACCCATAGCCTTCAATCCGTTGAGGATAAGGGAAAGGTGCTTATTCATCTCCAAATAGTATTCCTCTAGAGTTTTATTCCCCTGGGTCAGTTGGCCAAGCTGATATTCCAGCGTAGGCACATCGCGCTTGTCCGCGTAGTGCAGTGCCAGAACTCTCTTAATTTCCGGCCAGTCGTCGTCTTGAACCCCATAAGAGTCAAGAGCTTCCTCAGCCTCACCTCTTATTTTTTGCCTAATGTGACATACTATGGCGCGGAACAGAGGTGCCCTTTGATAACTTCGTAATCGTTTAGAATTGCCTGCGCACGGTTAACCCAAGAAACGTATCTCTCGGCTTGACCTTCGAATGTTTGAAGTTCCTTGACGCAATCTGGAAGCGTAAAGACTTCCTTCAATTCGTATTCAGTGACCACCGGATTCAACCTTCGTTTTCGGTTTCTAGCGTACTGAGCCTACCATTTATCTTTTCATAACATCCTGCAACCCGGTCAACTGAGCAAGGAGCGCGTTAAGGGATTATTTAATTTCTTCCATTATTACGAGCGTGGGGGTATCGGAAGTAGATAGGATCGAACAGGTTAACCAAGAGTTCATTCACTTGATATTTAGAACGTATTTTTATTTTTTATTTTAGAGAGTCAATATTTAGGGCGTATTTTATTTTTTATTTTAGAGAGTCAATATTTAGGCCCTATTTTATTTTTTATTTTAGAAAATCAATATTTAGAACGTATTTTATTTTTTTATTATAGAAAATCAATATTTAGAACGTATTTTATTTTTTATAATAGAAAATCAATATTTAGAACGTATTTTATTGTTTATTATAGAAAAGCGCAAACTGGATGTAGATATGGTTTCACTCACCCTTGACAATTGATGTATGCGTGTTGAGGTGTATTGTTGTCTGTTGTGTACTTCTTAAAATCTGAGGAAAGATAAAGATGTTTCTTTTAGAAAATTCTAGTAGTAATTGTGGGCAATGGCTTATCGTTTTTTATATTCGTTTATGTTTCATGTTTTATTCTTTTTTCTTTCATGTGGTTTTGGTTTTTTTGACAGTGACGAGTGAATTTAGTGAACAGTTGAACTTTTGGCCTTGGCCTACTAATGGTACGGCTGCCACACAATCTACTAGGCAGCTTCCTCGGGTGCTTCCACCCCACTCAGCTTATCCAGCAGATTACCGCACATTTTAGTTAGAGTTTATCTGGTGATTATTTCATCTTTTCATTTTATTTATTCCTTTTTTTCCTTCGGCACATTGCACTCGCGAATAGGTTACAGCGAGTGTAGGCAAATCGCCGCAGTGGGTCATTACATAGGCCTTCACTATTATTTTTTATGAAGACGCTTTTGCGCCCGCGTATATTGCTCCTGGATGGAGACAGTATTAACGCTGTGGCGGGAGGTCTTTTCAGTTAGTTATGTGCGACTTTTTTACGCCCGTGCAGATTGTTGTTCCCGCTACAGACTGTAGGGGCATTCTCACCGCGGCGGATGGTCGTTTTTATTGTTTGATTGTTCACTGTCACATCACATCACTGTCACTCTAATTTTTCAAATTTTTCCACATTTCCACATTCCATTTTTTTCTTTTTTTTTTGTTTTAATTTCGTTTATTTCGATGTGAAGGATTTCGCACTGATATTTTGGGATAGGTGTCGATTGAAGGAGTGGTTTATGGGGGTGTCTCTCGTACTTGTAGAGTTTGCAACACTCGCACGACGAGAGTTGCTTGCGGATGATGCTGGCCATCTGAGGGAAATAAAATTTCTCCAAAATTTGCAGGCGCACCTCCTTAGCGCCCCTGTGAGCTCTGCGATGTTCTTTTTCAATAACTTCGCAAACCTCCTCGGGATCCGACAAATCTGTCACCAACCTTTGCGTTATTCGTTTTTTGAACGAGGCAAAATTCTCTAAGCATTGATGTTGGAATGATGACAGGTAAATTTCCGGAATCTTAACCCCGTTGATCACCGATGGCTTGAGATATTTTCCCAGGGTAACGACCTAATCGGATAAAAGACCAACTCCAACCGGGATGAGATGACGCACGAAGCCCCTGTGCGGTTGTTCGCACAAATATTCCGATCGGTTGGGATCGAAAACTAATTGGTTGCGGTATACATTAATGGGAACTTCTACGTGGGGGAGTAGGTGAGACGAGTCTTCGTCCGCGCTATGAATGGTTCAGTAGCCGATGCAGTGTCCGAACGGCACTCATCAAGGTAATGGTTAATCTGAAGTATACGGGACAAGGCGTCGGCAACGACGTTGGATTTACCAGGCTTGTAAATGAGTTCGCAGTTGTACTCCTCAATTCTCGCTTTCCAACGTTTCAATTTGGCATTGAAATTTCTGCTCCCTAGCGCAAACGTCAAAGGTTGGTGGTCTGTATAAACCTTAACAAATGCAGCGCCATACAAATAGGACCTGAGGTTGTCCAGTGCCCATACTTTAGCAAGCATCTCCTTTTCTATAGTGGCATAGTTTTGGTTCAGTTTTGGACAGAGTGCGCGAGATGTAAGCTATGGGGCGGTCTTTTCCCTCAATGTCTGGCGACAATACAGCTCCCAGAGCATAGTTAGACGCATCTGTGGTCAAATGGAATGGCTTGCCGAAGTCTGGGAAGGCAAGGACTTCTGAAGAGGATAAGGTTGCTTTGAGGTCAAAAGCCTGTAAGGCCGTGTCATCGAGCTCGACCGGGACTTTTTTAGATTGGTTCGCCTTAACGCGAGCGGATTCCCCGCGGGTCAAATTGGTCAGAGGTTTGGCGATTTTTGCATAATCGCGAATAAACTTTCTGTAGTAGGATGTCAATCCAAGGAAGCTTTTCAGTTCCTTGATATTGCCAGGGGGTTTCATTTTTGATATAGCTTCGACCTTTTTAATGTCCGCTCTGATACCGTCATGACTGACGATATAACCGAGAAACTCAACCTGGATGGACAAGAATTGAGTCTTGGTCAGATTAACCTGAAGCCGGGCCTTTTCAAGGCATTCAAAGACCAGGCGAAGGTTTTCCCAGTGGTTTTCATAGTCGTTACTAAAGACGATGATGTCGTCAATATATACGTAACAAATTTTGCCGATGTGTTCCCGAAGGACATCATCGATCATGCGCTGGAAGATAGCCAGGGCGTTTTTCAAGCCGAAGGGAAGGCGGAGGAACTCATATTTCCCGTTAAGGGTGGAAAATGCTGTTTTCACGGTGTCGGATGGTTTCATGTGTATTTGGTGAAACCCCGAAGTAAGGTCAAGTGTTGTAAAATATTTGGCTCCGCCGAGGCTAGCTAGTGTGGAATTGTGGAAATTGTGACCGCATTCAACCGTTTGAAGTCGATGACTTTTCGCCATCCGGTTTCGGCTTTTTTAGTACTATTCACACCGGAGAGTTATACGGACTTTTAGACGGACGTATGATACCCTCACTCAGGAGTTCTCTGATTTGCCTATCCACTTCAGACCTCAAGTTCGCTGGGTAGACCTCAAGAGCTGCGAGTACTCATTAATTAAGGCCTTTAAGGTTTGTTTTACACCATCCGGATGTGTTGGATCTATCAAAGCATTGACGTTGGGGGACCTTTTAGCAAGAAGGGGGATCTTTATCCCAGGGGATATAACCAAGTAGTTGTTCTTCCTGTCTACTAAGGCCTTTAGATCTTTGAGTGTGTCGTCCCCTATGATACCATCGAGGGTATTCAGTCCGGGGAGGACAACGAAGGTAAGGGTCAAGTTGTTTCCTAATTTCTTAAAAAACTTCCCGGCTACGCAGCGCGTTATTGTAACAGAGCCCATAGCCGATTGGACGCGGAAGGGGATAGGAAGGACAATCGACCCGGCGGCGATTCTGGGGCTGATGGAATTCTTGTTTGCGCCGGTATCGATCAGAAATTGTAATTTAGCCCCATCTTTCCCTTCGTATTCTAGGTATGGGACGCTGGAGAGGCCTCGGTCATAAAATGTGGGCCCTCAGTTCCCATCTCAGGGTCGTCCCAATCTTCCATAGCCTACTGGCGAGGCATCCTAGCGTTCTCAGTACCGAGCTGATCGTAGTAGGGGTCAGTTGGAAGGACCTCGCTATGCTCAACAGGAATTGTAATAGAAGGGTCGGGTATGGGTTCCATGTGGTATAGCTTTGTTGCCCTTTGGAACGGGTTCTGGTATTCGGACGATGTTCGCTTTATTCCAGAACCCTCGCTCTGGGGGGACCTATAATCTGAGCGGTGGGATTGGCCCGACCGGTTCGACTCCATTTTTATGGCTGGTCTCGGGACCTGGAAGCGGTTGTTGTTTTGGGGCCCACCATATCCCGAGCTTGATGAAGGTCTACCGTTTCCCTGATAGGGGGAAGAAAAGCGAGGAGCGTTTGGCAGCCGGTAGAACCGGGTATTTGGTACGAAACTCGCCGGCGCGGAGGACTGGGTAAAGTGACCCCCTATTGGGGCAACAGCCTGTAACTCCTTGCAAAAGAAGTATGCTTCTTGTAAATCTTTTGGTCTGCGCATGACCAGTAGCCTAGAGGCATTATTGCCGAATCCCCTGATAAAGACGTCAAGAGCCTTGTCCCTCGAGTGCTCTGAGAGGGCCCTAACTGCCTCCATTGGATAACCCATAGCCTTCAATCCGTTGAGGATAAGGGAAAGGTGCTTATTCATCTCCAAATAGTATTCCTCTAGAGTTTTATTCCCCTGGGTCAGTTGGCCAAGCTGATATTCCAGCGTAGGCACATCGCGCTTGTCCGCGTAGTGCAGTGCCAGAACTCTCTTAATTTCCGGCCAGTCGTCGTCTTGAACCCCATAAGAGTCAAGAGCTTCCTCAGCCTCACCTCTTATTGTTTGCCTAATGTGACAGACTATGGCGCGGAACAGAGGTCTCCCTTTGATAACTTCGTAATCGTTTAGAATTGCCTGCGCACGGTTAACCCAAGAAACGTATCTCTCGGCTTGACCTTCGAATGTTTGAAGTTCCTTGACGCAATCTGGAAGCGTAAAGACTTCCTTCAATTCGTATTCAGTGACCACCGGATTACGACCTTCGTTTTCGGTTTCTAGCGTACTGAGCCTACCATTTATCTTTTCATAACATCCTGCAACCCGGTCAACTGAGCAAGGAGCGCGTTAAGGGATTATTTAATTTCTTCCATTATTACGAGCGTGGGGGTATCGGAAGTAGATAGGATCGAACAGGTTAACCAAGAGTTCATTCACTTGATATTTAGAACGTATTTTTATTTTTTATTTTAGAGAGTCAATATTTAGGGCGTATTTTATTTTTTATTTTAGAGAGTCAATATTTAGGCCCTATTTTATTTTTTATTTTAGAAAATCAATATTTAGAACGTATTTTATTTTTTTATTATAGAAAATCAATATTTAGAACGTATTTTATTTTTTATAATAGAAAATCAATATTTAGAACGTATTTTATTGTTTATTATAGAAAAGCGCAAACTGGATGTAGATATGGTTTCACTCACCCTTGACAATTGATGTATGCGTGTTGAGGTGTATTGTTGTCTGTTGTGTACTTCTTAAAATCTGAGGAAAGATAAAGATGTTTCTTTTAGAAAATTCTAGTAGTAATTGTGGGCAATGGCTTATCGTTTTTTATATTCGTTTATGTTTCATGTTTTTTTTATTCTTTTGGTTCGGGCGCAAGCTATGCAACCCATGGTTGCTAGGGGGTGTGACGAGCTCTTGTCACTGAATAGCTCACCTGGTGAGTGTAATCAACATCCTTGTTATTCTACAAATGGTGAAGGTGGCGATCCTCAGAAATAGACGAGACGATGGATTTCAACGTTATAAATTCGCTTTATTGTAATATTCTTAGAGAGATAAATCGATTTTATAATTGCTGGATTGCTGTCGGCTCCGTTCTGGTGTCAGGAAAAGACTGACTTCTGCCGCTGGGACTGGTTCGCACTAGAGCTACGGCTCCTGAAGTGTTCGCGGCCGGTGCGGGGTGAGGGGCGACTCCGCAAAGCAGTTGGGTAAGCGGCCGTAATTTGAGCCATGCCAAGTCGGCGGTCGTTTATCCAACGTCCGGCGGTTCTGCCGCTCCGCAACAAGAATTGCAGATGCAGCAGTTTTTCGGCAGCGCGATCGCGACCAACAACAAGAAGTGTCGCTGGCTGGCGTAGCAGTCAGCGCGATTGTAGCTAAGTGTCGCCTGCCGACGCAGCGCATCGCAGCCGGCGGGTCATTGAATACACTGTTGCGTTGCTGGATGAGGGAGGGGGCGAAGTCAGCGTTTTGAAGTGGGCATAGCGGAGTTGAGTGACCGTCAAGCGACGTAAGAGGAGGAAGCGCGTGTTAGGCAGGCTGGTGGGAGGGGGTAAGACAAAGGGAAAGGGAAGAGGGTTCATAACTTATATGTATATTTGTACTGACATACCCGTGCAATAGTTTCGTGTCCTCGTCGTCTTCTTCCTGATCGATAGTCATCTTTGTTGTTATTGTTTGCTTTGGCCCAGGGCCAACTAATATAAAGTTTGATATATAAGTAAATATTATAATTAGGATGAAGTGCTAGAGTCTATTATTTTGGGGGGGAAAGATGAGCGGATGATCCGGTAGCCTGGAAGAAGCCAACGGACACATGCCAGGGAGATCCCAAAATGAAACAAGTCCGGATCTCAGGCAGGGAGGGTGCGTAAAAGGGTTGTTAACATCAACACCCCGAGCCCACGTTCAAGAGATCGAAGTTCGTGTTAGCTTTGTCGTATTTCAGTTGTAATTATTTCTTGTTTGATGTACATCGCGGCTGATATGTAGTTTGTTGTAGTTTTGTGGATTCAATGTCGATTGGAATGTATGGTGCGACCTGTGGGCACAAAGGAAAAGTCCGCCCTGATGATGACTGGTAAGCAAAACAGAGTATGCGTAAATCAATGGAAAGTTATCAAATAAAGTTAAAACAAGTTTGAGAACTGAATTTTGTAAAATGGTTTTGATTAATAAATTTCTGTATAATATAGACAAATTAAAAACCTAGATCAAATAGAAAGTCTAGTAATGAATGGTCATCTTTGTCATCCATTATTCGTAAATATATGTTGGGTTGACTTGGCTCGATGAACTGATCAAAGATATGATCATCATCAGGAAACTTATAGATTATAGTGTGTAGTATATCCAAATCGAAATGCTGTGCACATTTCATATAAGATCATCGTCCTGCGTTGCCGCTCCAAAAGGAAAATCGCTCCACTCAAGAGACGCAAATTCCCTTCCAATGTTTGTAGTGGGTGTAATTGACATAGAAGGGTCTAATACTCCTCTTAAGAATCGATCTACCGAATCCTCTAAGTCGGTAGCCTCCACATAATCTTGCTCCGAGCCTTCAACTATTACGACATCAGTGTCTTGGGTTAATGGAAGATCCATTGGTATGCAGTGCTGAGGTATTATAAGAACAGACTCTGTGCAATTTAAGGGGATCCATTTTTATGCACGAGGATTAGAGAGTTTGACATCTACAGGTGGTGTCTACTCTTAGAATCCACCTGATTGGATCTCGAATTAAGGAGCCTTCACAGACTGCAGACTGCAATGTGAAAGTCAGAAAGGGAGGGCGTGCTATGGGTTTGGATGCAGGTAAATAGCCGCTTGACTTTCTCGATAATATCTTCAAAGATTCATAAATATTTGATTTTATTGGGTCTCCTAGCGTAATGAAAATGGAGACAGATCACAGATAATCTGAAATACATATCTCAGTAGGGAATTATATCGGATGACCGCAGCCAGGGCTCAAGAAATTTTTGATGATTACTAGTCATTGTTACTTTATAAGTAACATTTTGCAAGGCATACATTTAAAACGTGGATAGCCTTAAGCTTAAAGTCTGTATGACTTCAGATTGTTTAGATTTTCTTCTCTCTATATATACGTATACACGACCCTATAACCAGTTTGTATGATATTTCTAAATATTTCTCAACAAATGTTCCAACCACCAGTTACCTTCCCAGAAAATTAAGCATAGAGTAATTTGCATATCCTTGAACAAAAATCTCACCCCCCACCCTTACGATCATCCTTATGACTGCTTGTGCGCGCAGGTACACCTCCTTCCAATATTGCTTGTGCGCGAAGAAGTGCAATTGTAATTTAGAGAGTTTTTATGAAAAGTCGTATTTGTAAATTGAAAATCATACCATTGGAAAGGGCTTGAAAAATCCTTTCCAATGACACCGAATTTATTATTTTATTTTTTTTGAGAGAGGTATTCCCATAGCATATACCGACTCGGCGGTTTTGAATGAGTGCAGTTGGCAATTTCTGATGCAATTTTTACGTTCAGTAACTGTTGAAAAGATTCCTATTTCCTTCAACGAAATCAGAAACCTTACTGACGTAAACCAATTATTCAAATATAGTTTAATATTGTTATCTTTGGGAAAACTTTTTGCCAAATATAAAACAACATCAGAAGATATTTACAAGCCATAAGAAGGACAAGTGGCTTCTCCCACATAGCCCCGTTCCACTTTTCCGGATTCGTCCAGGGGAATAAGTCTATTGTATTTTATCGCTATTGTTATGGGTTTTCTTTTAAAGTATATTTAGAGGTATCATCGCTAGGAAGCGGATATGTGCGATCTCTAGCTAGAATTGGCTGATCATTCTGTTTGTAACATGTGAAGTGAATAAACTAAAACTTGAAACGAGAAAATTCATCGTCTTCATTATTGGAAAAGCCGATCTGCCTCAGCACGACAGCGGCCTGCCCCAACATTTGGTCCTTAGAGCCGGATTTCCACACTATAGTTAGCATCGGCGCTATACAAGATAAGTTCCAGGTCGACTTTTTTTTTTTTTAATCAGGTTTATTATTGTGGGTGGATATTAATATGTACAAGTTGTAATGGTGTGGGGGGGGTAAGAGGGTGTTGTGTGTGTGTGGGGGGGGGGGGCTGGCAATTAAAAATGATGTGCTCAGCCGTCTCGTCGACGACGCATTCTGAGCAGTGGCTGTCGTCGTCGTGGCCAAACCTAGCCAGGTCGCTCCTGAAGCATCCATGCCCGCTTAGCATTTGGGTGAGCCAAAAGTTTACCTCCCCATGCCGTCTTCGCGTCCATGCGACCACATCCGGGATGATCCTAAAGGTCCATCGTCCCTTCGTCGACTGCTGCCACCGTCTTTGCCACCTTTCCAAGCTGTTGGTTCTGGCGTTGGCTTTTATGGCTCGCTTCTGGGCCGAGCTGCACTGTCCCACAATCTTCTTCACCTCGTGGTGTATTTCTTTCGCCTCCAAGGCCAGCAAGTCTATGGGCAGACTTCCCGCTATGACTTGGGCTGCGTCGTCTGAGATTGTCCGAAAGCCGGAGCACACCCTTAGGGCGCACAGCCTGTGCGTCGATTCCAGGCCCCTTATGTAGGACCACTTCTCCGCAGCTTCCGCCCATATTGGGGCTGCGTACAGCGCTGTTGCCCTGCAGACGGACTGTAGGAGTAGTCTGCGTCCCTGTCTTGGGCCCCTGCAGTTGAGCATTATTCGCGCTAGAGCCCTAGCGACGCTCGACGCCTTCCTGTTCGCTTCCGCCAGATGCTCCTTGAACGTTAGCCTAGTGTCTAACAAGACCCCTAGGTATCGAATCGCTCGCGCCGACGTGACCGTGGTGTCTCCGACTCGGATGGTGGCTGTCTCTACCTGCTTGCGACTAGATATAAGCACTGCCTCCGTTTTGTGGTGAGCAATGTCCAGGCCGACCGCTAGGAGCCACTCCACTATGATGCCGATTGCTGCATTCGCGAGGCTCTCGGCTTCATTAACGGTTTTTGCTACGATTACCACGGCAATATCGTCAGCGAAGACAATCACTTTGGTTCTTCCTGGTAGTGACAGCCGTAGCACACCATCGTACATTGCGTTCCACAGCAGCGGCCCGAGTACCGAACTTTGGGGGACCCCGCAGGTCACCCTGTGCTCAAGTGTGCCTCCGTCTGTGTCGTACAGTAGCACTCTGTCGCTGAAGTAGGCCTTGACTATGCCCACCAGAGCGTCCGGTACCCCTAGGTACTGTAATGCTCTTATGGTGACGCCCCATCTCGCTGTGTTGAACGCATTTCTAATATCCAATGTTACTACCAAGCAGTACTCCTTGCTGCCTCCGTGCCATATTGTGCCTTCAATTGCCTTCGAGGCGAACCCCTTGACCGTTGCTATAGCGTCCACTGTCGATCTTGCCTTCCTAAAGCCGAACTGCATTTCTGAGGTCCCCTGCAGCGAAGATGGCCTCTTGCAGTCTAAGGCTGATACAGCGTTCGATAGCCTTGCCCATGTGGTCGATCAGGCATATCGGTCTGTATGAGGATGGGTCCTCGGGAGGCTTGTTAGGCTTGGGGAGCAGTACCAGCTTCTGTCTCTTCCAGCGCTCTGGAAAGAAGCCTTCCGTGATACACTGGTTGAAGACGGCAGCGAATGCTTCCGGGTGTTCGTACATTCCAAGCTTGACGGCGATATCTGGGATACCGTCCGGCCCTGGCGCCTTTCCCGAAGGCATATCCTTTGCGACCTCGCGTATTTCCTCCGGTCGGAGCGCTATCTGCGACAAGTCGCCTGGAGCCGCGTGAGGAGGTTGCGGATCCGAGGGCACTATTGGAAACAGGTGTTCCACGATCGCTGTCATCGTGGCCGCGTCGCCTGTTTTTAGTGGTTTCGCCTTTAACTTTTTTACCACTATTTTGTAAGCTGAACCCCAAGGGTCCTGCTCGGCTGAGTCGCATAGCTCCAAGAAGCATCTCCTCTTCGACTGCTTGATGAGTCTCTTTAAGGCCCTTCGATTGTTAGCGTATTCTTGCCTCAGAATCTCGTTGATGGGGTGGCCGTGCTCCCTTTGCTGCCGCCGTTTTGCCCGAAGGCAGGTTCTGCGAGCCTCCGCGATCTCGTCGGTCCACCAATAGACTGGTTCCCGGTGGCGGTGGTGGCTCCTTGACACCCTCATGCTTGCTATGCATGCCCTCTCGACTGCTCTAGTCAGGCTGATTGCGCTTGCCGCTGCGTTCTCACCGATGTCGGGGCTCCCAAATTCCCTCAGGAACGCGTCCCGCTGGAGCGTCTTTGGGTTGAAGTGCCTCTTCGCTGATAGGGCTGTGAAAGATCCTCTGCTGGTGATGTCGCAGATAATCGCCTTGTGGTCACTTGCCGTATATGCATCGCTGATGGACCATTGTGCGCGCTGGAAAAGCGAGCCACTGCAGTAGGTCAGGTCTACTGCCGACCCTGCTCCAGCTCGGCTGAAGGTGTGCTCCGTCCCCGTGTTCAGGAGAGCTACGTCCATAGACGCGAAGGTTTCCTGAAGGATTCGCCCTCTTGCGTTCGTGTGGACTGAGCCCCACTCCTCTGCCCAGGCGTTGAAGTCCCCAGCGATGACCACGTTTCGCTCGCCTCTTGCGTCGTTAGCCAGCTCATCAATAACTGCCGAAAATTCCGGAAGTGAAAGGCGTGGTGGTGGATAACAGCTGTACAGGCACAGGTCGCCAACCAGCCCCCGTACAAAGAATGAGCCAATGCGCAGGTTTCCTGGTCGGCTTGTCCCGTTGATTAGGATCGCGGCGCTTCCTGTACCGTCCAATATGTAGTCAGGCCCGGGGGTTTTTCTGTACGGCTCGCTTATTAGCGCTACGTCGGCTTGGACTTCGCGCATGGTTTGGCTCAACAGGTGGTGCGCCGCTTCGCAGTGATTTAGGTTAATCTGGACGATCTTCATTTCCTCGGTGGCTTGGTGCTCATAGGACATCTTCTGCTACCCGCAATATGCCTAGCGTCGGCTCTCCTGGTACTGGTGCATAGGAAGCACTTGGCCTCTTGAGTGCAGCTAGCGATCTTGTGCCCGGTTTGCCCGCACTTGAGACAGCAGTCGCTGCGATTTGCAGGGCTCTTGCAATACGCTGCAATATGGCATCCCACCTTCAACTTTCCCTTGGCAAGGACCGCCTGTGCCTCGCTGCACGGCAGGCCCACTACTGAAGTTTGGGTGTCCCTGAAGGAAGGTCGGAGGCTTTTCAGCTTAATCGAGCCTGCCTCAACTTGGAACTGGTCCACCAACGCCTTTAACAGGTCCTCTTTACAGACTAATGGGTCCAAGTCGCAGATCGAGAGGAATTGCAACCTCGAGTCTTGCGTCAGTGCTCGCACAGATGCGACTCCATCCAGCACCGCCTCCAGATCGCTCTTCATAAGCGATGCGCTCTTTTCTCCATCCCTGCTTAGCTCGAGCAGTAGGTTTCCACTAGCTATGCAGCGAACCTTGTGCACGTTCCTCCCCAACTCCTGCAGTTGTCCGTCGCTTCGCCTGGTGACCAAAGCCAAGACCTCGCTGTAGGTTTTTCCCTTCGCTTCGACTATAACAGCGTCGGGTCTCCGCGATAGGTGTGCCTTCTTCCTAGTCTCCGCCTTCGTCCACGTGTCCGGCTTCCCACGACTTGGGACCCCCGCTGGCTGAGCCGGGATTTGCTCCGCTACTTTCGCCTTCCGTCTTGGGGGGCTCGCTCTCTTATCCCCAGGCTTCTTTCCCTTTGACGTTTTTTCCGTTTGCGCGAAACTGTCCCTTTTTCGCCTGGAGGTGGTCTGCTGCGACTTTTGCTCGGATTTCACTCGTTTGTCCCCACACTTGGGGCACCCTGGGAGGGCGTGGCGCTGTTCGTCCTCCATGTCCAGCTCCCGGCTGGCGTCTTTTTGGAGGGCCTTCATCCTGGCGAACATCGCCTTCATCTGCACGTTTATGTGCCTCACCTGCTTCACGTTGGTCAGGTTTATCAGCTGATCCAGGACCCGTCCGATTTCCGATAGCTTGTCGGCGCAGCGGATTTGCCCATCCGCCTTCGTCCTCTTTGGAGGTGTACTGCGGCTCGAGCCGGAGGGGCTGCTCGGGGTCCTTGCCCGCTTCGGCGTGTCCTGTCCATCTCCCATCTCAGCCAGGACTGACCCACCAATCTGTGGTGGCCAGGTGATCTTGGCAGGATCGGCGAACGCAAGATCTTTTTGCTGCTTTGAAAAGCTACCGCGTTGTCCATTTCGCTATAGTGTTTGCTTGTTGCGATCACTGTCGAGGCGGCCAAGCTTGCCACCACCTCGCCAGGTTGGTTTAGAACGTGGTTTGGGGCCTCCAGAATCCGTGCCCCTGCCATGGGATTAACCACGGGTGGATTTCAAACTAAGTGGTTGCCACCTGGAGTAGTAATGTTAGTTACCGACATTCCTCACTTGGATGCATTTTATACCCACTGCCAGGTTTATGTTGCAGATTTATCCCTTCTGCCAGGGTTGGATTTACTGCCGGCCACTATGGCGCAGACGCAGACCACGTAGCCGCCCACTCTGGGTCAGACGCTCCGTGGATTTTTGGTGAGAGGGGTGTGAAGGGGAAAGGGTTTTATTCGGTGGGAGTTATACCGCTCCTGCTCGGTCGCCAGAGCCCCGTTTTTCGGTGTACCGCGTTAGCGGCGGGGTTGGCTGTTGGTCCGCTCCTTGACCTTTGACACCTCTTATTCCTAGCCCCATCTTGTTGGTGCTATTTTCGCAATTAGCTTCTGACCAGTAGCATTTCCCTAGAAGCGCCACCTGTGGTTGGGGTCGCCTTCGGCTGTGCAGCGCTGCCAGACCGGTAGCCTGAGTCGTTTTCCAACACTGGTTTAGCAGCTGAGAGTGAGATCAGCTGGTGTGACAGTGCATCTCTAGTTGCACACAAGGAAAAGCGGACGAAAGAGAAAAACCGGAAGAGAAAGCTTCGAATTTTCTCACCCTGACCTGTCCCATGGGCCTGGAGATTGGGTCCGGCTGGCAGTCCATGGACCTCTGGAGAGCAGTCTTCCGCGGGTAAGTGACCGGGGCCGTGACGCCAGTGCACGCCGTCACCCATTGGCGCGTCCACGCTGGCTCAACGCGGAAATATTGGGGTCTTTCCCAGGTCGACTTGTGTATATACGTGTGTGCACTTAATTTGGACATTTACACACATATATACATAAACTCGTACACATCCATACACACCTATATACACCCACATATCTAAATATCCGCACACACCCATACACAGCCATATATAAATACACATATATATACATAAATTCGTACACATCCATACACACCTATATATACACCCACATATCTACGAGGACATTTTGGGCATTATGAACTCGAAAATAGCGGTACTGCTATCAGCTTTTGAGACGCCACGCCACGTTACCCGGGAAACTAAGGGTGTGATTTCGGAGATGGCAGCTCTAAATGTCAGAGCAATACAGCTGCAGGAGGCCATAGTAAAGGAGGCCCCATCAAAGAGCACGGCAACCCAGACGGAAGCGCAACTCAAACCACCGAGCACCCTGGCAGCCAGCAAAAGGAGCGTCCCAGTGAAGCCGCCCCCGAAGAAGCTCCCCTCTAGCAAGGACGTGACATTGCAGACGTCGAGTTGTTGCTCGAAGTGGAAGGGAAAGCTGCTGCAAGCATGCCCAAATACAGAGGAGCTATTGAAGAATGCCTTCGGGAAATATCTGCGGACCGCACGGGCGCGCGGAGAATGGCGCTAACGTGCAGCGGCATGGATGAGGCGACGACACCAATGGAGCTTTATAACTGTATGGCCTCTCAATTCGTAGGGATGCAGATGAAGCCAGAAGATGTGCGTGGGCTGTGCAAAATGCGAGATGGGACCCAAGTGGCGACGGTTACGCTTAGCGTTAACGACGCAATTGGCGTCCTGAAAGGGGGGTCGGTAAACGTTGGGTGGTCTCGCTGTCGCATCATCCAGGACACACGCCCCACCAGATGCTATAAATGCCTGGGTTACGGTCACAGTGCCATCAACTGCAAGGAGCCTGATCGCTCGGACTGCTGTCTTCGGTGCGGCGAACGAGGGCACAAAGCGAAGGGCTGTGACAATCCGCCGATTAGCCTGATCTGCAACAGCGATGTAGATAGGAATCACCCGACAGGTAGTTTTACATGCCCTACCTTCAAAGCAAGCATAACAAAAGTAGTCTTGAGTCGCCGCGTTGATGATTAACAATACAGCTAAATGTCAATTACTGCGCAGCTGCACAGAGCCTTCTGTCCCAGACAGCGTTAAAACGAAATGCTGACGTCATGCTCCTGAGTGAACCGTACGCACCTGGTGTGGAAGGAGTGCTCTTCGACTCTACACTAAGGCGGCAGTCATATGCTGCAGAAACCTCTACATAGAGGACCAAGAAAGAGTGCCAATGCGTGGAATTGCGAACGCTAAAGTGAAGGGTGTTCACCTGTATAGCTGCTATGCCCCGCCTAGTGACAGTCCGGACCTCTTCGAGGAACTGTTAGACCATCTAATACACCACGCTAGAGGACGCAAGCCTGTAGTCATTACAGGTGACTTCAACGCCTGGGCAATTGAATGGGGAAGCCGGACATCTAATCTCCGAGGAAGGGCCGTTTTTGATGCCATGAACCAGCTGGATCTGGTGCTGTTGAACGATGGTGCAAGCCGACGTTTAACAACGACAGAGGTACATCATTCATCGATGTCACCTTTGATAACAGAAGTCTAGTCTCCACTGCTAATTGGATGGTTCAGAAGGACGTAACGCTGAGCGATCATGCCTTAATTACATTCAGCGCCCGCTCGTTGTGCATCACACAACGACAGGCAAGGAGTACCCTTGGGCAAGCATGGGACATCTGGACAAGGACATGCTGGCTTTCAGCATCGAGCAAATGGAGCCCACAAATGGACAGGCGGAAACCATGGTGGCTACGTTCATGAAAATGCTGGAAGCTGCAGCTCTCGCGAAGCCGCGAAAGAAGAAAAAGCAAGGAGACAGGCGCAACGAGCCAGAGGACATCTTCAGCACGCCGATCTACATGAGGCGTACAGATCGAAACGTGCGGAGCTTCGAAATGGCATAGCTGCTGCAAAAGCAAATGCTTTTAGAGAGGGTCTGGCGAGTGTAGACAAAGACTCATGGGGTATCGCCTACAAAATGGTTAGTATTAAACTGAAAGCCGCTGAAGGAGGAACTCCACAGGACCCACTCCTACTGTCAAACATCGTGGAGAAGCTATTCCCAAATTAGCATGCTAAGTTAGAAATGATAGATGGTGTCTTCCCATCCCGTTGGAAGAACATAAAGCTGGTACTGTTGCCGAAAGGAAAGGGACCAACTAATGCTGCAAGAAGTTTCCGCCCACTTTGGCTTCCGGAAAGGAAAAAGCACTCTCGACTCTCTCACTGCCATAAGAGATCTGGGCAAGACCGCTCTCGATGGTGACGGATGGCTAAGTGGCAGCAAGGAGTATTGCGCCATCATCACGCTTGATGTAAAAAATGCGTTTAACACGGCTGGATGGCCAAACATCCTCGGGGCCATGCGCAACATGGGTATACCTCGTTACCTTAGGATCATCAATGGCAGCTCCTTTAGGGACCGTATACTTTGGTACGATACTGATGCCGGGCCAAGAAATCACCACGTCTTCGCAGGTGTCCCACAAGGGTCGGTTCTTGCAAAGACATTAGAATAACAAGATGCGTAACGCCATACGATTTTTTTGCACACGATTTTTTCGTCGTGGCACTGTATTAGTGCACACGTATGCACATGCATTGTAAAAATGACAAAATATGCCCTTGATCTTAGAAGTTCTTAGACTTTAAATCTATATTATTTTTTATAAATTGACACCACTTAAAAACTCTAGTCTTGCATTGCCTTAACATAACCATTATTCAAATTCAACACAGAAATAAAAATAGCACAATCTATGTACATAATAATGCATAATAATATTAAAATATGACTTTATATTAGAATAATTGTCATTAGAGTATTCAGCGTGCGACGTGTGAAAAATTTAAGAACACAATGATTCTTCGGTGTTTCTGTCCGCACTTCGTGCTTCAAGAAATCAATTTTGCAATAAACAGATTCTATATTTATACCCGTTACTCGTAGAGTAAAAGGGTATACTAGATTCGTTGAAAAGTATGTAACAGGCAGAAAGAAGCATTTCCGACCATATAAAGTATATATATTCTTGATCAGGATCAGTAGCCGAGTAGATTTGGCCATGTCCGTCTGTCCGTCCGTCTGTCCGTCTGTCCATCCGTATGAACGTCGAGATCTCAGGAACTACAAAAGCTAGAAAGTTGAGATTAAGCATACAGACTCCAAGGACATAGACGCAGCGCAAGTTTGTCGATTCATGTTGCCACGCCCACTCTAACGCCCACAAACCGCCCAAAACTGCCCCCCGATCGACCTAGAGATAGACCCCCAATAGCTAAATCGAGAAGGTATTTCTGGGAAAGAGATCGCTGACTGGCTTTATGAAGTGTGGCAGACTAGGTGGCATGACTCGCAACAAGGGTCGTGGACCTACCAGCTGATCTCAGATCTTGCTGAGTGGGAAGGATGCGAACACAAAGTGGTGGACTACCACTTGACCCAATTCCTCACCGATCACGGTTGCTTCCGGGGTTACCTGTTCAGGTTTCGTCATGTGGACTCAGCCCTTTGCCTGTTCTGCAGCGTCTATTTCGTCTCCAACTCTCAGAATGTCCTATTAGGAACCGAAGTGAATAATATCTGTCATCGTGGAACACGCTTTAAGGCTCGTGCTTTGATCGACTCCGGATCTGAGGCGAGAAGTTATGTCACTTTGATATTGGCTCTCCATCCAAACCTCGCATCAAGATCGAAGCTTCGGCCTTCGTCTTGCCTCAGCTGGCTGGCAATCTTCTATCGTATCCTCCCAACTTCGTAAATCAAATTCCTGATTTACCACTGCACTCCGCGTCGGCCACATTTCAACAGGCCCTGGATCAGGTGATTAGACCGGAAATGTCGCCACATGCATTTGCGTATCAAGATGACATCATCGTGATTGGTGGCACCCTAGAGGAACACAAAAGAAACCTCAGGGAAGTGTTCCGGCGTTTGAAGAGCGCGAACCTAAGAAATGCCTTCGAGGAGGTAAAAGCCAGACTAGTTACCGACCCAGTCTTGGCGTGCCCCGACATCGGAAAAATGTTCATCCTGCAAACGGACGCCAGTGACTACGGGATTGGCGCTATCCTCACACAGGACACAGAAGATGGCGAAAAGGTCATTTCATACTCCAGCCGGACCCTAAACGGAGCCGAAAAGAACTACTCAACAACAGAGAAAGAGCGCTTGGCAATTCTGTGGGCTATTCGGAAGCTGAAGCCGTACCTGGAGGGCTACCACTTTAAGGTAGTGACGGATCACATGGCACTGAAGTGGTCGAACCACATAGAAAGCCCTTCGGGAAGAATTGCCATATGGGTGTTGGAGCTACAGCAGTATGACTTCGAGGTCGCATATAGGAAATGCGAGAGAAGATAAAAGCGCATCCTCAAAAGTTCGCAGACTACGTATGGGAGGGTAGCACCCTTTACAGGCAGATTCCGCACAGAGCAGGGAACGAAGATGTAGTGACCTGAAAGCTATGTGTTCCGCGGCAGCTGAGGGAAACTGTCCTGCGCGAAAACCACGACTCCCCGGCAGCAGGTCATGTAGGCAGTCGGACGACGATTGCGCGGCTTGCAGCCCGGTACTATTGGCCAGGAATGCAGAGAGATTCGCAAGGTTCAAACCGAATCAGCGGCAGGAGGCGGGAAAGATTTTGACACATATCCCGGAATTCACCTATCAAGATCGAAGCATGGAAACAATATATTGTTGGTGCTGATGGACAGGTTTTCAAAGTGGACGGAGTTGGTGCCTTTGCGAACAACCACGGCGGAAACGTTGCAGAATGCGTTCAGGAAACGCATAGTCCATACACCATTTGGAGTACCGAAGGTGGTGAGAGAGAGATATTCCCATAGCATATACCGAATCGGCGGTTTTGTGCGTGAGTGCAGTTGGCAATTTCTGATTCGATTTTTACGTTCAGTACCTGTTGAAAAGATTCCTATTTCCTTCAACGAAATCAGAAGACTTACTGACGTAAACCAATTATAAAAATATAGTTTAATATTGTTGTCTTTGGGAAAACTTTTTGCCAAATATAAAACAACATCAGAAGATATCCAACATATAGTGTTCAAGCCCCGTTCCACTTTTCCGGATTCGTCCAGGGGAATAAGTCTAGTGTATTTTATCGCTATTGTTATCGGGTTTCTTTTAAAGTATATTTATAAGTATCATCGCTAGGAAGCGGATATGTGCGATCTCTAGCTAGAATTGGCTGATCATTCTGTTTGTCACATGTGAAGTGAATAAACCAAAACTTAAAAAAAAAAAAATTCATCGACTTCATGGCTCGAATTACGGCCGCTTACCCAACTGCTATGCGTAGTCGCCCCTCACCCCGCACCGGCCACGAACCCTTCCCACGACTCTGGAGCCGTAGCTCTAGTGCGAACCAGGCCCAGCTGCAGAAGTCAGTCTTTCCTGACACCATAACGGAGCCGGCAGCAACCCAGCGATTATCGATCCAAGTTAGAATATTTCAATAAATCCAATTTATAACGTTAAAGTCCATCGTCTCGTCTATTCTTGAGGATCACCACCTTCACCACTTACAGAATAACTAGGATGTTGATTATACTAACTAGGTGTGCTATTCTGTAACAAGAGCTCGTCACACCTTCAAGCAACCATCAATTGCATAACTGGCGCCCGAACCAAAAGAATAAATAAAACAAATAAATGAAATTAAAACAAAAAAAAAGGAAAAAAAGATGGAATGTGGAAATGTGGAAAAATTAGAAAAAAAAAGAGTGACAGTGATGTGCTGTGAACAATCAAACAATAAAAACGACCACCCGCCGCGGTGAGAATGCCCCTACAGTCTGTAGCGGGAACAACATTCTGCACGGGCGTAAAGAAGTCGTACATAACTAACTGAAAAGACCACCTGCCACAGCGTTAATACTGTCTCCATCCAGGAGCAATATACGCGGGCGCAAAAGCGTCTTCATAAAAAATAATAGTGAAGGCCTATGTAATGACCCACTGCGGCGATTTGCCTACACTCGCTGTAACCTATTCGCGAGTGCAATGTACATAGTGCCGAAGGAAAAAAAGGAATAAATAAAATGAAAAGATGAAATAATCACCAGATAAACTCTAACTAAAATGTGCGGTAATCTGCTGGATAGGCTGAGTGGTGTGGAAGCACCCGAGGAAGCTGCCCAGTAGATTGTGTGGCAACCGTACCATTGTAGGCCAAGGCCAAAAGTTTAACTGTTCACTAAATTCACTCGTCACTGTCAAAAAAACCAAAACCACATGAAAGAAAAAAGAATAAAACATGAAACATAAACGAATATAAAAAACGATAAACTATTGCCCACAATTACTACTAGAATTTTCTAAAAGAAACATCTATATCTTTCCTCAGATTTTAAGAAGTACACAACAGACAACAATACACCTCAACACGCATACATCAATTGTCAAGGGTGAGTGAAACCATATCTACATCCAGTTTGCGCTTTTCTATAATAAAAAATAAAATACGTTCTAAATATTGATTTTTTATAATAAACAAGAGAGAACGCTATAGTCGAGTTCCCCGACTATCTGATACCCGTTACTCAGCTAGTGGAAATGCGAAGGAGAGTCTTCAGCACTGACAGTTTTTGGCGGTTTGTGGGCGTTAGAGTGGGCGTGGCAAAAAGTTTTTAAGCAAGTCGATAGAAATTTAGAAGACTACGACAAAAATGAAAAAATATCAAAACATTTTTTAAAAGTGTGGGCGTGGCAGTTTTGGGCGGTTTGTGGGCGTTAGAGTGGGCGTGGCAACATGAATCGACAAACTTGCGCTGCGTCTATGTCTCTGGAGTCTGTATGCTTAGTCTCAACTTTTTACCTTGTGTAGTTCCTGAGATCTCGACGTTCATACGGACGGACAGACAGACGGACAGACAGACGGACATGGCCAGATCGACTCGGCTATTGATCCTGATCAAGAATATATATACTTTATATGGTCGGAAACGCTTCCTTCTGCCTGTTACATACTTTTCAACGAATCTAGTATACCCTTTTACTCTACGAGTAATGGATATAAAAATAAAATACGTTCTAAATATTGATTTTCTATAATAAAAAATAAAATACGTTCTAAATATTGATTTTCTATAATAATAAATAAAATACGTTCTAAATATTGATTTTCTATAATAAAAAATAAAATACGTTCTAAATATTGATTTTCTAAAATAAAAAATAAAATACGCCCTAAATATTGACTTTCTAAAATAAAAAATAAAAATACGTTCTAAATATCAAGTGAACGAACTCTTGGTTAACCTGTTCGATCCTATCTACTTCCGATACCCCCACGCTCGTAATAATGGAAGAAATTAAAGAATCCCTTAACGCGGTCCTTGCTCAGTTGACCGGGTTGCAGGATGTTATGAAAAAGATAAATGGTAGGCTCAGTACGCTAGAAACCGAAAACGAAGGTCGTAATCCGGTGGTCACGCCTCCGGTGCCATTGGCGCGTGCGCGCAATGAATACGAATTGAAGGAAGTCTTTACGCTTCCAGATTGCGTCAAGGAACTTCAAACATTCGAAGGTCAAGCCGAGAGATACGTTTCCTGGGTGAACCGTGCGCAGGCAATTCTGAACGATTACGAGGTCATCAAAGGGAGACCTCTGTTCCGCGCCATAGTCTGCCACATTAGGCAAAAAATAAGAGGTGAGGCTGAAGAAGTTCTTGACTCTTATGGGGTTCTAGACGACGACTGGCCGGAAATTAAGAGAGTTCTGGCACTGCACTACGCGGACAAGCGCGATGTGCGTACGCTGGAATATCAGCTTGGCCAACTGACCCAGGGGAATAAAACTCTAGAGGAATACTATTTGGAGGTGAATAAGCACCTTTCCCTTATCCTCAACGGATTGAAGACTATTTGATATCCAATGGAGGCAGTTAGGGCCCTCTCAGAACACTCGAGGGACAAGGCTCTTGACGTCTTTATCCGGGGAGTTGGCAATGATGCCTCTAGGCTACTGGTCATGCGCAGACCAAAAGATTTTCAAGAAGCATACTTCTTTTGCAAGGAGTTACAGGCTGTTGCCCCGAGAGGGGGTCACTTTACCCAGTCCTCCGCGCCGGCGAGTTTCGTACCAAATACCCGTTTCTACCGGCCGCCAAACGCTCCTCGCTTTTCTTCCCCCTATCAGGGAAACGGTAGACCTTCATCAGGCTCGGGATATGGTGGGCCCCAAAACAATAACCGCCTCCAGGGCCCAAGACCAGCTATTAAAATGGAGTCGAACCGGTCGGGCCAATCCCACCGCTCAGATTATAGGTCCCCCCAGAGCGAGGGTTCTGGAATAAAGCGAACATCGTCCGAATACCAGAACCCGTTCCAAAGGGCAACAAAGCTATACCACATAGAACCCATACCCGACCCTTCTATTACAATTCCTGTTGAGCATAGCGAGGTCCTTCCAACTGACCCCTACTACGATCAGCTCGGTACTGAGAACGCTAGGATGCCTCGCCAGTAGGCTATGGAAGATTGGGGACGACCCTGAGATGGGAACTGAGGGCCCACATTTTATGACCGAGGCCTCTCCAGCGTCCCATACCTAGAATACGAAGGGAAAGATGGGGCTAAATTACAATTTCTGATCGATACCGGCGCAAACAAGAATTTCATCAGCCCCAGAATCTCCGCCGGGTCGATTGTCCCATCTGCCCCAGAATCGCCGCCGGGTCGATTGTCCTTCCTATCCCCTTCCGCGTCCAATCGGCTATGGGCTCTGTTACAATAACGCGCTGCGTAGCCGGGAAGTTTTTTAAGAAATTAGGAAACAACTTGACCCTTACCTTCGTGGTCCTCCCCGGACTGAATACCTTCGATGGTATCATAGGGGACGACACACTCAAAGATCTAAAGGCCTTAGTAGACAGGAAGAACAACTACTTGGTTATATCCCCTGGGATAAAGATCCCCCTTCTTGCTAAAAGGTCCCCCAACGTCAATGCTTTGATAGATCCAACACATCCGGATGGTGTAAAACAAACCTTAAAGGCCTTAATTGATGAGTACTCGCAGCTCTTGAGGTCTACCCAGCGAACTTGGGGTCTGAAGTGGATAGGCAAATCAGAGAACTCCTGAGTGAGGGTATCATACGTCCGTCTAAAAGTCCGTATAACTCTCCGGTGTGGATAGTACTAAAAAAGCCGAAACCGGATGGCGAAAAGCAATGGCGGTTAGTCATCGACTTCAAACGGTTGAATGCGGTCACAATTTCCACAATTTCACACTGGCTAGCCTCGGCGGAGCCAAATATTTTACAACACTTGACCTTACTTCGGGGTTTCACCAAATACGTGCCGAGGAAGTTTGCGAAGTTATTGAAAAAGAACATCGCAGAGCTCACAGGGGCGCTAAGGAGGTGCGCCTGCAAATTTTGGAGAAATTTTATTTCCCTCAGATGGCCAGCATCATCCGCAAGCAACTCTCGTCGTGCGAGTGTTGCAAACTCTACAAGTACGAGAGACACCCCAATAAACCACTCCTTCAATCGACACCTATCCCAAAATATCCATGCGAAATCCTTCACATCGATATTTTCACCTTAGAAAAGAAAATCTACTTGAGCTGTATAGACAAGTTCACCAAATTTGCCAAGCTCTTCCCATTAGAATCAAAATCTTCAATTCATCTACGGGAAAGACTAGTAGAGGTGCTTCATTATTTCACCGTCCCGAAGGTATTGGTCTCAGACAATGAGAGAGGCCTCCTGTGCCCGACGGTACTGAACTATTTGCGTACGCTGGGGATTGCGCTCTACAATACTCCGACCCAAAAAAGCGAAGTCAATGATCAAATCGAGAGGTTTCACTCCACCTTCCTTGAGATTTACCGATGTTTGAAAGGCGAACACCCTGACATCAAGTTCAACGAATTGGTCGCTATAGGAGTGGACAGATACAACAATTCTGTTCACTCGGTGACTAGGAATAAGCCGGCTGACCTGTTCTTCGACCGCTCGGCCAGGATCAACTATCAGGGTCTGACTAACTTCAGGACAAAGGTCCTAGAGGATGTTAGAGGCTTAATAGAGTATAGGCAGAAGCTCACAAACGCGGCCCACAATAAGACCCGTTCTGAACCCGTGTATAACAATAAACAAATTAAGACCAAAGAAAAATCGCGCTTCAGGGCCAAAGAGGTTGCTGAGGGTAGGAACGTGACGATTAAAACCAAGACAGGCAAAATTTTTCATAAGTCCGATCTGCGGAATTAAAAATACAAAACTAATACAAAAATGAAAAAATATCAAAACATTTTTCAAAAGCGTGGGCGGTTTGGACGGTTTGTGAGCGTTAGAGTGGGCGTGGTAACATGAATCGACAAACTTGCGCTGCGTCTATGTCTCTGGACAGATTATGCTTAATCCCAACTTTCTAGCTTTTTCAGTTCCTGAGATCTCGACGTTCATACGGACGGACAGACGGACGGACAGACGGACATGGCCAGATCGACTCGGTTATTGATCCTGATCAAGAATATATATACTTTATATGGTCGGAAGCGCTTGTTACATACTTTTCAACGAATCTAGTATACCCTTTTACTCTACGAGTAACGGATATAATAATAATAATAATAAAAAATAAAAAAAAATATATAAAAAAAAGGGTAAAAATAAAAAAAGCGCTGGACAGTACATGTGTGTTTCACAAACTTTCTTTACACTCACACACCTTGTGCCCTTCCTTTACTACACATAACACTAAACACATAACACACAATAAGGAATCAAACACCTACCCCTAAAAAAATTTTACTTAATACTGCAAGCTACATTTTTTAATTGCAAGCATCGTCGTGGCCCAAATGGTGGGAGCTGCGGACATTTTCAAGTATGAAGCTCCGGTTGTGCCACTGCAGGGAGGGACGCTGATTCAGGAGGTTCAACGCTACTAATGGATCCCAGGATTGAAGCGCTGGTAACGCACTACCTGGAAGAATCGCGGAGGGCCTGTCAAGACTGATGGGCACGCGGCGCGGACGTCGTTTACTGGACTGGATTGGGTCCGCATGGAAGTGGATTGCGGGTTCTCCGGACGCATCGGATTGGGACGCAAGCAAGTAAGGAAAAACGCTGGCCTGTTCGACGCCTCACATGAGTCCCTGAGACAATTGAACGAAGTAGCTGCGAGGATGGAGATGTACACACGGCAACGACGCTACTGCACAAGGCCTTGATCATCGATAGTCAGGTCGGTGAGCTGACCCAAGCTTGCCAATTGGCTATGACAGGAATTGTAAACTCCCGCTTACTTGACCACGGGGAGGTACAAAACATTTTGACCGAGGTCAGGAACTTGCCGTACCAGAATACATACAAGCACTGGAATTTAACAAATGGAACGGCGCTGCTATACATTTTGTCTATGCACAAGGTCGCCCCCAAGGACTACCGCCTTTTTCTTCTTCTTCCGGCAACGCATGGAGAGAAACAAGTCATGGTCAAACATGACAAAGTCGCTGTAACCACCGAAGAGACCTACGCCGTAGTAGACGACTGCCTCTCCATGGGGATCACGACTATTTGCCCGTAGAAAAGTCTTCTGAAGCTAGACGAGAACGGATGCATCGCCAAGCTGTTAAAGGGCGGTAAGGCTAAATGCGAACTTCTCAGGAAAAACGAGGCGCGCATAGAACTGGTCAAAGATGGGACAATGTTCCTGTCTAATTTCAACGGGACGATGGAAGTCGGATTCAGGACCCACCACTTGGCCGGAACTTACATAGTCCACTTCGCAAATGAGACGATCAGTGTGGCCGGAAGAACTTACACGAGCTACTCCTCGACGCACTTTACAGTCATGCCGGCAGTACTCACTTCAATAACTGCCACGGGATACGCGCCTTCACTGCACTACGTCAACGCCTTTAATATGGAGAACCTGAAGAGACTCTCCGGTATGTCCGAGAAGGTCTCTTTCTCCTTCCTGGTGGAAGCATTGGTCGCCTTGGTTGTCGGTGTGGCCCTATACACCGTATGGAGGAAGCTAACATCGACCAAGGGGATCCCAATCATAAGAGACGGCACATTGGACCTGGAGGTACAAGAAGCTAACAGGGCACCCATGGCCCAATAATCTGCGGGACGCAGATCTTGAGGGGGGAGGAGTTATGAACCCTCTTCCCGCACCCTTTGTCTTACCCCCTCCCACCAGCCTGCACGCGCTTCCTCCTCTTACGTCGATTGACGGTCACTCAACTCCCGCTATGCCCACTTCAAAACGCAACAGTGTATTCAATGACCCGCCGGCTGCAATGCGCTGCGTCTGCAGACGACACTTAGCTACAATCGCGCTGACTGCTACGCCAGCCAGCGACACTTCTTGTTCTTGGTCGCGATCACGCTGCCGAAAAACTGCTGCATCTGCAATTGTTGTTGTGGAGCGGCAGAACCGCCGGACGTTGGATAAGCGACCGCCGACTTGACATGGCTCGAATTACGGCCGCTTACCCAACTGCTATGCGGAGTCGCTCCTCACCCCGCACCGGCCACGAACCCTTCCCACGACTCTGGAGCCGTAGCTCTAGTGCGAACCAGGCCCAGCTGCAGAAGTCAGTCTTTCCTTTCATAACTAGGATGTTGATTATACTAACTAGGTGAGCTATACTGTGACAAGAGCTCGTCACACCCCCAAGCAACCATGAGTTGCATAACTTATATATGTCGGAGAATGGAATATTCTTGATCGGAATTTCTTAGTATTAGAATTTGGTCGTCAGAGAACTTATAAATTCTTAGTATTAGGGTTTGAGCGTCGGACAACTTCTAATTTCGTAGTATTTGAATTTGCTCGTCTCTCTGTTCCTTCGTTTCGAGGAACCATTGGAGCAAGGCGACGGTGGCGCGTCGCCTATGTAGCGGTGCAAGAGTTACCACAAATGTGGCGCGACATCGTCGTCGAGTGCGGTTCAAGGAATCATATAAAAAGAGGTAGTAGTTTGAGGACGATGAGTTAGTCTTGATCGATCGTCGCTACCGTAAAGAACGAAACGCGCTGTGCCCCTATGGATCCTGAACGTAATTCGACATCAGAAGTGGGATCTGGCCCTCTACCTTCATCAGTAGATGGACCATGGCGTGCCATATTGGAACTACAAAATAAAAACTTAATTGAACTAGTGCGGGCCATACAAACAACGACCCCTGACTCAGTGCAAAGTAAATCGGTTCAACTTCCCAAATATAACCCAGATAAGACTGGCGCCATCGCTTCATCATGGTGTACTACAGTTGAAATTATTTTGAAAGAAAATCCATTAAAAGGCAGTGCGTTGGTAGTGGCCTTAAGTTCTGCATTGGAGGGTAGTGCTTCGCAATGGCTATCCCAAGTATGTTACGCCGATATAACCTGGCTCGAATTCAAGGAAATATTTATACAACGCTTTGACACAAAAGAATCTGATAAGAAGACATTCATCCGGGAAAAGCGAGTGGAGCAGTGCAGCGTTGCAGTACCTTTATGCAAGCCCTATATTGTTAGTAAAAAAAAAGAACGGTTCTGATTGTGTTGACTATAGAGAGTTAAATTCAAACACAATCGCCGATAAGTACCCGTTACCACTTATACAGGACCAAATAAATAGACTTCGGGGAGTTAAATATTTCACATGCTTAGATATGGCCAGCGGATACTATCAAATTCCATTAAATTCTGAATCCATTGAGTATACAGCGTTTGTGACGCCAGATGGCCAATATGAGTTTTTGTCGATGCCATTCGGGCTTAAAAATGCGCCCTCTGTTTTTCAACGCTTAGTAATGCAGGCTCTCGGTGATCTAGCCAATTCTTATGTCATTGTCTATATGGATGACATTATGATAACTGCTGCAAATCAATGTGAGGCTTTAGAAAGGTTAGAGATTGTTTTAAATATTTTGATAGATGCTGGGTTTTCATTCAACATAACAAAGTGCTCTTTCTTAAAAACATCGGTTCAATATTTAGGTTTCTGTGTTAGTGCTGGGGAAATTCGTCCAAACCCTCAGAAAATTGTAGCATTGACTGCTCTTCCGCCTCCACAGTCAGTTACGTCACTTAGGCAATTTATTGGATTGGCATCCTATTTCCGACAATTTATAAAGGGATTTTCGCAGTTGATGAAACCGTTATATTTCTTAACTTCAGAGAAAAATTAATTTATTTGGAAAACAGAACATGAAGAAATACGGAGGACTGTTATTTTTACCCTTACTGATAAACCAGTCCTTGTTATTTTTGACCCCAACTATCCAATTGAGCTGCATACAGATGCAAGTTGCAGTGGATATGGTGCAATCTTATTGCACAAAATTGATAACAAACCCCAAGTAATAGAATACTATAGTAAAACTACTTCACCTGCAGAGTCGAGATACCACTCATATGAGCTGGAAACCTTAGCAGTAGTAAACGCTATTAAACATTCTCGACATTATTTGTTGGGTAGGAACTTTACTGTTTTTACCGACTGTAACTCACTAAAGGCCTCAAGAAATAAACAAGATTTGACCCCTAGAGCGCAGCGCTGGTGGGCTTATTTACAGTCATTTACATTCGATATTCAATACAGAGAAGGAAAAAGAATGGCCCATGTTGATTTTTTGTCGAGAAATCCCATATCTACAAAGCCAACTTCTGCCGCTAAGGTTACTGAAGAGAAGAGAGTTAATTTGGCCGAAATTTCTAGCAATTGGCTCATTGCTGAACAGCGGCGAGACTCTGACATAGCGGAAATTGTGAATAGATTAAAAGAGTTTTCTCTTGCTGAAGATATCGCAAAAACCTATGAACTAAGGGCAGAAGTTCTTTATCGGAAAATACAGAGAAATGGCAGAACACGTTGTTTACCAGTAGTGCCACGTGCGTTCAGATGGTCTGTCATAAACCAAGTTCACGAGTCAATAATGCATTTAGGCTTTGAAAAGACACTTGATAAAGTTTACGATTTTTATTGGTTCGATAATATGTCAAAATACATCCGAAAATTCGTTGACAATTGCATCACTTGTAAAATGTCCAAATCCACCTCAGGAAAAATTCAGGCTGAACTGCATCCAATCCCGAAAATTAATATTCCTTGGCACACCATCCACATCGACATAACAGGGAAATTAAGTGGCAAGAGTGACCAGAAGGAGTACATTATTGTTCAGGTAGACGCGTTTACTAAGTATGTCTATCTATATCATACCCTTAAGTTGGACAGTGAGAATTGTATAAACGCTGTTAAATCCTCTGTTTCATTGTTTGGAGTACCAAACCGAATAATAGCTGACCAGGGAAGGTGTTTTTCCGGAGCGAAGTTTAGTCAATTCTGTTCTGATCACAAAATAAACTTGCACTTGATTGCCACCGGTGCTAGTCGGGCTAACGGTCAAGTGGAACGGACAATGAGCACGTTGAAAAATATGTTAACGGCGGCAGAGACAGGAACGCAGTCTTGGCAGGATGTGCTAGGAGATGTACAGTTAGCAATTAATTGTACAACTAACCGTGTAACAAGGGCTAGTCCTTTAGAAATGTTATTGGGAAGGGTAGCTCGGCCTTTAGGCCTACTTCCACCTAGTGATCTAGAAAATGATGTTGATCTGAAAAACGTAAGGGAACAGGCTGAAAAAAATGTTTAGCCACTGCAGTTTACGACAAAGAACGATTTGATAAAAACAAGGCAAAAATACTTAGACACCAAGTAGGAGATTTTGTATTACTTAAAAGCGAAGAAAGGCATCAAACCCAAAGTTTAAAGGGCCGTTTGAAATTACACAAGTTTTAGAGGGCGACAGATACATCTTAAAATCCTTAACCAATAAAAGAAAATACAAATATGCGCATGAAGATTTACGAAAATTGCCAGAAGGGGAAGTACCTGAGGAGTTGAATGTGTTTGATGATTATAATAATAATTTCGAAAGTAAAAATGAAAATAATGTTGAAGATGAAAGTGAAAAAGAAAATATTGAAGATGTTGAAGTAAATGTTGAAGACGAAAGCGAAAAAGAAAATATTGAGAATGTTGAAGTAAATGTTGAAGACGAAAGCGAAAAAGAAAACATTGAGAATGTTGAAGTAAATAAAGAATGTGAAGCACACCAATAAGGGTGATGAAATGAAGAGTATTAGAAGCAATATAATGCAAGCACAAGTGCAAAACTTACTAGAGTCTGTTTTGATCATGGCGTGTGGGGCATTTTATTGAGTTATTCTAATGTTGAATAAAGAATGTTGAATAAAGAATGTTGAAGAAAGAAGGTGAAATGATGAAATAAAAGAAAAATAAGAAAGAAACGAAATACCATAAGATCAAAGAGAATGGTATAGATTATGTTTAAATATGAAGGTTTGTCACTATAATGTTAAAGGATAACTAATTAAGGAAATAAAGTTTATTGTGCTATGGACAAAAAAAAAAATAAATGAATAAAAGTAACTTGAATTATGGAACTTTATACACGAGGTCGTGTTAGAGTCAGGATGGCCGTGTCGGAGAATGGAATATTCTTGATCGGAATTTCTTAGTATTAGAATTTGGTCGTCAGAGAACTTATAAATTCTTAGTATTTGAGTTTGAGCGTCGGACAACTTCTAATTTCGTAGTATTTGAATTTGCTCGTCTCTCTGTTCCTTCGTTTCGAGGAACCATTGGAGCAAGGCGACGGTGGCGCGTCGCCTGTGTAGCGGTGCAAGAGTTACCACAAATGTGGCGCGACATCGTTGTCGAGTGCGGTTCAAGGAATCATATAAAAAGAGGTAGTAGTTTGAGGACGATGAGTTAGTCTTGATCGATGATCGCTACCGTAAAGAACGAAACGCGCTGTGCCCCTATGGATCCTGAACGTAATTCGACATATACATAAATTCGTACACAGCCATACACACCTATATATACACCCACATATCTACGAGGCAATTTTGGGCATTATGAACTCGAAAATAGCGGTACTTCTATCAGCTTTTGAGACGCCACGCCACGTTACCCGGGAAACTAAGGGTGTGATTTCGGAGATGGCAGCTCTAAATGTCAGAGAAATACAGCTGTAAAGGAGGCACGGCAACCCAGACGGAAGCGCAACTCAAACCACCGAGCACCCTGGCAGCCAGCAAAAGGAGCGTCCCAGTGAAGCCTCCCCCGAAAAAGCTCCTCGCTAGCAAGGACGTGACATTGTAGACGTCGAGTTGTTGCTCGAAGTGGAAGGGAAAGCTGCTGCAAGCATGCCCAAATACAGAGGAGCTATTGAAGAATCCCTTCGGGAAATATCTGCGGACCGCACGGGCGCGCGGAGAATGGCGCTAACCTGCAGCGGCATGGATGAGGCGACGACAGCAATGGAGCTTTATAACTGTATGGCCTCTCAATTCGTAGGGCTGCAGCTGAAGCCAGAAGATGTACGTGGGCTGTGCAAAATGCGAGATGGACCCAAGTGGCGACGGTTACGCTTAGCGTTAACGACGCAATTGGCGTCCTGAAAAGGGGGTCGGTAAACGTTTCTGGTCTCGCTGTCGCATCATCCAGGACACACGCCCCACCAGATGCTATAAATGCCTGGGTTACGGTCACAGTGCCATCAACTGCAAGGAGCCTGATCGCTCGGACTGCTGTCTTCGGTGCGGCGAACGAGGGCACAAAGCGAAGGGCTGTGACAATCCGCCGAATTGCTGATCTGCAACAGCGATGTAGATAGGAATCACCCGACAGGTAGTTTTACATGCCCTACCTTCAAAGCAAGCATAACAAAGGTAGTCATGAGTCGCCGCGTTGATGATTAACATAATACAGCTAAATGTCAATTACTGCGCAGCTGCACAGAGCCTTCTGTCCCAGACAGCGTTAAAACGAAATGCTGACGTCATGCTCCTGAGTGAACCGTACGCACCTGGTGTGGAAAATTCAGGAGTGCTTCTCGACTCTACACGAGACGGCAGTCATATGCTGCAGAAACCTCTACATAGAGGACCAGGAAAGAGGGCCAATGCGTGGTATTGCGTACGCTAAAGTGTATGGTGTCCACCTGTATAGCTGCTATGCCCCGCCTAGTGACAGTCCGGACCTCTTCGAGAAACTGTTAGACCATCTAATACACCACGCTAGAGGACGCAAGCCTGTAGTCATTGCAGGTGACTTCAACGCCTGGGCAATTGAATGGGGAAGCCGGACATCTAATCTCCGAGGAAAGGCCTTTTTTTGATGCCATGAACCAGCTGGATCTGGTGCTGTTGAACGATGGTGGCAAGCCGACGTTTAACAACGACAAAGGTACATCATTCATCGATGTCAGGAGGACGTAACGCTGAGCGATCATGCCCTAATTACATTCAGCGCCCGCTCGTTGTGCATCACACAACGACAGGCAAGGAGTACCCTTGGGCAAGCATGGGACATCTGGACAAGCACATGCTGGCTTTCAGCATCGAGCAAACCATGGTGGCTACGCTGATGAAAATGCTGGAAGCTGCATGCGATGCAGCGATGCCGCGAAAGAAGAAAAATAGCAAACGCAAACCTCCGGTCTACTGGCGCAAGGAGATAGGCGCAACGTGCCAGAGGACATCCTCAGCTCGCAGATCTACATGAGGCGTACAGATCGAAACGTGCGGAGCTTAGAAATGGCATAGCTGCTGCGAAAGCAAACGCTTTTAAAGAGTGTCTGGCGAGTGTAGACAAACCCCATGGGGTATCGCCTACAAAATGGTTAGTAATAAACTTAAAGCCGCTGAAGGAGGAACTCCACAGAACCCAGTCCTACTGTCAAACATCGTGGAGAATCTATTCCGAAATTAGCATGCTAAGTTAGAAATCTTCAAGGACGCCTTTCAACAGTGCCTGATAGATGTTGTCTTCCCATCCCGTTGGAAGAACATGAAGCTGGAACTGTTGCCGAAAGGAAAGGGACCAACTAATGCTGCAGGCAGTTTCCGCCCACTTTATCTGCTGGACATTATGGGAAAGCTCTTCGAACGCATCATATACACGCGTATTGAGGTGATCACCGAGAGTTCCGATGGCCTACAAAGACAGCAGTATGGCTTCCGGAAAGGAAAAAGAACTCTCGACTCTCTCACTGCCATAAGAGATCTGGCCAAGATCGCTCTCGATGGTGACGGATGGCTAAGTGGCAGCAAGGAGTATTGCGCCATCATCACGCTTGATGTAAAAAATGCGTTTAACACGGCTGGATGGCCAAACATCCTCGGGCCCATGCGCAACATGGGTATACCTCGTTACCTTAAGATCATCATTGGCAGCGACTTTAGGGACCGTATACTTTGGTACGATACTGATGCCGGGCCAAGAAATCACCATCACCAATCAGGTGTCCCAAAAGGGTCGGTTCTTGAACCAATCCTGTGGAACATAATGTATGACGGGATATTGTCCATTAGCAACTTCGTACATCACATTCCTGATTTACCACTGCACTCCGCGTCGGCCACATTTCAACGGGCCCTGGATCAGGTGATTGGACCGGAAATGTCGCCACATGCATTTGCGTATCAAGATGACATCATCGTGATTGGCGGCACCCTAGAGGAACACAAAAGAAACCTCAGGGAAGTGTTCCGGCGTTTGAAGAGCGCGAACCTAAGAAATGCCTTCGAGGAGGTAAAAGCCAGACTAGTTACCGACCCAGTCTTAGCGTGCCCCGACATCGGAAAAATGTTCATCCTGCAAACGGACGCCAGTGACTACGGGATTGGCGCGATCCTCACACAGGACACAGAAAATGGCGAAAAGGTCATTTCATACTCCAGCCGGACCCTAAACGGAGCCGAAAAGAACTACTCAACAACAGAGAAAGAGTGCTTGGCAATTCTGTGGGCTATTCGGAAGCTGAAGCCGTACCTGGAGGGCTACCACTTTAAGGTAGTGGCGGATCACATGGCACTGAAGTGGTCGAACCACATAGAAAGCCCTTCGGGAAGAATTGCCAGATGGGTGTTGGAGCTACAGCAGTATGACTTCGAGGTCGCATATAGGAAAGGCCAGTTGAACGTGGTAGCAGATGCATTGTCGAGGCAGCATGCTGAGAAAAACGCAGGACACAGAGGCCGAGTGGGAGGGTAGCACCCTTTACAGGCAGATTCCGCACAGAGCAGGGAACGAAGATGTAGTGACCTGGAAGCTATGTGTTCCGCGGCAGCTGAGGGAAACTGTCCTGCGCGAAAACCACGACTCCCCGGCAGCAGGTCATGTAGGCAGTCGGAAGACGATTGCGCGGCTTGCAGCCCGGTACTATTGGCCAGGAATGCAGACAGACGCAAGGGCCTACGTTCGGAAATGCGAGGACTGCGCAAGGTTCAAACCGAATCAGCGGCAGGCGGCGGGAAAGATGTTGACACAGATCCCGGAAGAGCCCTGGGCGACAGTGTGCGCCGATTTCGTCGGACACCTATCAAGATCGAAGCGCGGAAACAATATGTTGTTGGTGCTGATGGTCAGGTTTGGTGCCTTTGCGAACAGCCACGGCGCAAACGTTGCAGAAAGCGTTCAGGGAACGCATAGTCGCACGATTTGAAGTACCAAAGGTGGTGAGAGAGAGGTATTCCCATAGCATATACCGAATCGGCGGTTTTGTGCGGGAGTGCAGTTGGCAATTTCTGATGCGATTTTTACGTTCAGTACCTGTTGAAAAGATTCCTATTTCCTTCAACGAAATCAGAAGACTTACTGACGTAAACCAATTATTAAAATATAGTTTAATATTGTTGTCTTTGGGAAAGTTTTTTTCAAATATAAGGCAACATCAGAAGATATTTACAAGCCATAAGAAGGACAAGTGGCTTCTCCAACATATAGTTTTCAAGCCCCGTTCTACTTTTCCGGATTCGTCCAAGGGAATAAGTCTAAGGTATTTTATCGCTATTGTTATCGGTTTTCTTTTAAAGTATATTTATAAGTATTGGCTGATCATTCTGTTTGTCACATGTGAAGTGAATAAACCAAAACTTGAATCGAGAAAATTCATCGTCTTCATTATTGGAAAAGCCGATCTGCCCCAGCACGACAGCGCCCTGCCCCAACATTTAGTCCTTAGAGCCGGATTTCATCGGCGCTATATAAGATAAGTTCCCGGTCGACTTCTGTATATACGAGTGTGCATTTAATTTGGACATTTACACACATATATACATAAATTCGTACACATCCATACACACCTATATACACCCACATATCTAAATATCCGCACACACCCATACACAGCCATATATTAATACACATATATATAAATAAATTCGTACACATCCATACACACCTATATATACACCCACATATCTAGGAGGACATTTTGGGCATTATGAACTCGAAAATAGCGGTACTTCTATCAGCTTTTGAGACGCCACGCCACGTTACCCGGGAAACTAAGGGTGTGATTTCGGAGATGGCAGCTCTAAATGTCAGAGAAATACAGCTGCAGGAGGCCATAGTAAAGGAGGCCCCATCAAAGAGCACGGCAACCCAGACGGAAGCGCAACTCAAACCACCGAGCACCCTGGCAGCCAGCAAAAGGAGCGTCCCAGTGAAGCCGCCCCCGAAGAAGCTCCCCTCTAGCAAGGACGTGACATTGCAGACGTCGAGTTGTTGCTCGAAGTGGAAGGGAAAGCTGCTGCAAGCATGCCCAAATACAGAGAAGCTATTGAAGAATCCCTTCGGGAAATATCTGCGGACCGCACGGGCGCGCGGTGCAATATCTTTTAGTTGGGATAGGTATATATGTAGTAGATGTAATAGATTTGGTTTTGGAGCTCAGAGCATCTGCTCTGTTTGAATCGGTTTATTCGAATGAATTCATATTGCTGTTCTTGGGTACAGCTACCCGTACATGGTGTGCTTAAGACTATGTGTTTGTTATATTATATACATATACATGTGTATGCAGAGGGCATACATATGTTATGTATAGCTTGACCAGTTGAGCTGCTAAGTGCATGCTCAGCATTCTCACGCTCCGCGGTCGGCTTATGTATAAGCGTTAGATCGTATTTCAAGAGCTGGAGTGTTCATGTAAGTGTTGGTGGTCTTTTGATATTATTTATGTTTATTATAATTTATGTGACAAAGTGTCACAATGTATATACTTTACTTACATATTAAATCTACTCTACATATTGAGGGTAGATACACTACACCTCCCTTTTTAAAGAAATGAAGAAATGGCTCGGCGGTAAGAGATTCGGGTCAAATGAAGAGGTCATCACAGAAACAAACGACTATTTTGAGGGCCTTGAGAAAACCTATTATTTGGAAGGAATAAAAAAATTGGAAAAACGCTGGACTAAATGTATAGAGCTAAAAGGAGATTATGTTGAGAAATAAAACGCTTCTTTGACGAAAAAAATATATTTTATTCAAAAAGTCACGGACTTATCAAACGACCCTCGTATGTAGTCATTTTTAAAAAAAATATTATTTTTTTTTTTTTTCATTATTTTATATTGTTGCTTTTTTTGTTTTTGTGTTTTTTTTTTATTATAATATACATATAATTTTTATATTTGTTATTTTTGTGTATATAAAATTGTATTTGGATTTGTTATTTATTTATATGTATTGTGTAGATTTAAAAATATTGTGTCTCTTTGTAAATTCGTAAATACATGAAATTTTTGTATTTATTAATTTTTGTATATTATTGTCATCATTACCATATTCTGTTGATGTGGTTGATCAGACCAATCGGTTGCATGATGATAAGAATAATTTGTGTGTTTTCTTTTGAATAAAATTGAGAGTTTAAATGTTTCGTATTTATTTGTCATTAATGAAAAATTACGTTATTCGTTAAAAGTTTTTAATCTATCCTTATGACCCTTTTGAGTTTTGTTTTTATCGTCTTTTATTATTATATTGTTCGGTTCTTCTATTCCTACTACTATATTTGGTCCTAAATATCTATTGTCTAGTTTATGTCCTGTTTCATTTCTTAAAAGAACTTTATCGTTAATTATTATTTCCTTATCTAGTACTTTCCTATCGTAGTATTCCTTATTTTTACGTTTATGGTTTTCTAACATTATTCTGGCTCTTTTGTATGCCATTTCTAATCTGTATCTAGATTCTATTGCGTAATTATCTATGTTGTATATAGGGTCTATGTTATTTTTAATGCTTAATTCTTTAGGTAAATTAGGTGTTTTACTGTATACTAATTCATATGGACAATAATTATGTGCCATTAATGTTGTAGTATTGAAACAATATACGAAATAGTTAAGCCATACGTCCCAATCAGTTTTATCGACTGATATGTATGAACGTAGATATTCATTTAGTGTTCTGTGGCTTCTTTCTACCGTACCAAGTGTTTGATGGTAATGAGCTGTTGATGTAAGATTGTTTATTTTCAAATACATACAAAGTTCGTTCATGATTGTGTTTCTATATTCTGTTCCCATATCGGTGATGAACGTCTTCATCGGACCGTATTTGAGAATGAATGATTCGAATATAGCCTTGGCTACTGTACTAGCACTTTGGTTTGCTATGGGGATAGCAATAAGGTATTTGGTCAGATCACATATTAAGGTAATTATGTATTCATGACCATTGTCTGATTTGGGTAATGGTCCAACTGTGTCAATAATGACTTTGTCAAATGCTTTAATTGGTGTGTCTGTAGTTGTTAAAGGGGTCTTTATGTGCTTTGTTGTTTTTGCTTTCTGGACATTTACGTATGTACTGAGATATGAAATTTATCATCCCTTTCCAATAGTAATGTCTTTTGATTTTCGCTAGCGTTCTTGAAATGCCAGTATGACCTCCTTGAATAGGATCATTGTGAAATGTAGACAGTATTGCTTCTTTTTCAATATCATCAGATATTGTGGTCACCGGCTTGAGTAGCGCTACTCTTATGTGTTTTAAAAATTCATTGCCCATATTTTTGAAAGTTTCAGTTGAAATTAATTCAAAGATCTTTCCGCTCGGTGCCATTTTGAGTTGGCTGATACCAAGTATACCGGCTTCTTTTTCAAGCCTGTGGAAGAACTGACCTAAGTCGAGAGTTCCATTAGTATATAGGTCGCTAATCTCAATTCTTGCAATAATTTTCTTACCATGTTTAAAGAAACATAATGTGTCAGTTATATGCAAGGTCACTATTTTTCGTACATCGTCATTATTGATGACTTCATATACGTTGGGCTTAGATGCATTTTCAAGTATTTGACTTGGCAAAATTTCTTGTTCTTTTTCATTTACTGCGCAGTTGTTTTGTCTACTCTGTTGTCTTGTAGTGACTTTCAAGACTTGTTTTTGCATATTTTTTAATTCATCGATGGTTATTCTTGATAACGCATCGGCTACATGATTATCTTTTCCTTTAAGGTATTCTACTGTGAACTCATACTCTTCTAAATCAAGTCTCATTCTAGTGAGTTTGGAAGTAGGATTTCTCATTGAGAAGAGGTATGTTAAAGGCCTATGATCTGTTTTAACAACGAAATGTTTGCCATATATGTATGGTCTGAAGTAGTTAATTGCCCAGTGTATTGCCGCTAATTCTTGCTCTGTAGTGTTTTTGTTACTTTCTCCCTTAGTGAAGCTGCGAGAGGCATACGCAAGCTTGTTTACTTGCATCTGTTATTATGCAAAATTCTTTGCTGAAATCTGGGTATTGTAATAACGTGGGTTGTATTAATGATTGTTTGAGATATGTGAATGCATTTTGGCATTCTGAAGTCCACTCGAATTTTACATTCTTTTTACATAACCTTGTTATGTGACGAGAGTAGTCAGAAAAATTTTTGATGAAACGTCTATAATAATTGCAAAATGCAATGAATCTTCTTGCGCTGTCTGCGTCCGTAGGGACGGGGTATTTGTCAATGACTTCGTATTTCTTATCATTTGGCAAAATACCACGATCAGTACACTTATGACCTAGAAAAGTCACTTCATGCTTGAAGAATGAACATTTGTCTGGGTGTAGTTTTAGGTTATTTTTCCTACATAGGTCAAAGACGTTAGTCAAAGTTTTGATCATATGATTTTCGGAACAACCGATGACCATTAAGTCATCCATATACAGGAATGCCTGTGAAGGTTCTAATCCAGAAAATGCCATTGTCATCATTCTTTGAAATAAATTGGGCGCAATTTTTAAACCATAGGGTAATCGCGTGAAGCGATAGGAGCCGTTGCTCGTTGAATATGACGTTGCGTTTCTTGAGTTTTCATCTTGTTCTATTTGATGGAATCCTGACATTAAGTCTAGGCACGAGAAGAATCTTGCTCGTCCTAATTGATCAAGAATATCGTCTATTCTTGGAAGTGGAAATTTCTCTGATAAGAGCTTATTATTAATTTGTCTATAATCGATTACCAGTCGCCATCGTTTTGTTGCGGAACCTGGTAATGATTTCTTCGGTACTAGTAGCAATGGGCTGTTGTATTCAGATACGGCTGGTTCTACTATTTTATCATAAATTAATTTGTTAACTTGTCTATTGTATGTGTTATTGGTACGTTTATTGGACAAGTGATATTGTCTGGTCGCAAAATTAACCAGTCTTCTTCTGTATTAAAATCTAATTTGCAATTGTATTTCTTTATAAGGTCTATTCCGATGATTCCATCGGTGGGTATTGGGAAATTAGAATTAACTATGTGGAATTATGTAATTATTTGTTGCTAGTTCTATGTTTACTAGACCTAGAGAGGTTGTTGAACCTTCTCCAACTCCAAAAATGTTTGTTATTGTATTTTGGTCTATGTCTTGGAAATTATCTGAGCTGTTTTTGATAAGTGAAATATCTGCTCCTGTATCTATTAAAAATGTTAATTTTGTATTCGTATTATTATTATGCACATGTATAAAATTGTTGAAATTAAGATTGATTGTGTGAACCGTCTTATTTAGTTTCCCGAAGCTGTAGCATTTTGTGATGTACTAGCAGTTTCGATTGCTCGGACATTGTTATTGTTGTTGTTATTTTGATTTTGTCTATTACCTCGGTTGGAATTATTCCTTCCTCGGTTGTTTCCTCTGTAATTTCCTCTGAAATTACCTCTGTTGTTGTAATTGGTATTGTAACCACCGCGGTTACCTCGGCCTCGGTAATGGCCGCGATAGTTGTTATTTCCCCTGTAGTTTTGTTGTCCATTGTTGAAATATAGGACGCTACTGGGACTGCCTGTCATTTCAGTGGAGCAGTGTATGTATTTTCCTGCTGCATCACTGAATGTATTGTAATTACCAGCTTCGAGTATTATTCGTAGCTTTTCGTATTTACAATTTTTAGTCATTGCTTGTATTGACTCTTTAGTTGCGAAGTTATCCGCAATTTGGTCTGAAAGGCTTAAGTCAATATATATTGTTTCTAATTGCTTACGCAAATTGTCAATTTCAGTGGTGTATTGGGAAGCTGTCTTCCCTTTCTGTTTAATATTTAGTAACTTTGCTTTTACAACTTCACCTGACTCGCCTTTTACATTACTATTTAGTATGTCAATGATGCCTCTGATGGTTGTTTCATTTGTTACTTTGTATAAAATTGGTCCTATTATTTTTGATTTTATTATCTCTACTGCTAGATCTTCCTGAGTTCCCTTTGTTCTATCTGTTATTCTTAACGCTGTTATAAAGCGTGTCAATGATGACTTTTTGCCATCGAATTCTGGTATTGTTGTCGACAATTGTCGAACATATTCTCTATCTTTCTCAATTTGGTCTGGCATTTTGGTTTCGTTGTTTTTTATTTCAATGTCTTCTGGTAACGACTCAATATCGCTTTCGATTTCAATGTCGATATTACCTTTAGACTCCTGAAGATTTTGTAATTGGTTTTCATTTATATTAACCAATGAATGCAAATCTTCAGGTATTTGAATATCTAGATTATGTCTGATGCTAATATTGATCAATCTTTTATTGAGAGATCTTAGTATTTTTTGACAATGTTTCTTATGTGTTTCTGTTAATCTATCTTCTATAGTTGTGACTATTCTACATATGTTATTGTATTCTTTCATTATTATCTTTATGTGTATTTCTAGAGTCTCTACTTTAATAGGTACTTCTTTGTTTACACATTTATATGATTTGTCAAATACTGCTTTATTATGGTTTATTGACGCTGCTATTTTGGGCCATTCCATGTGTAACCACTGTGAATCACTCATTTGGTGTTTCTTTTATATTCGCAACAATTTTGTCTACTAAAGTGGAATTCGGAATCATATAAATGTATTTGACAAGAAGGATGTCTACCTATTGTGTTTTTCCTTGATAAAAATGGTATTCTATACTGTCGTCTATATTCTGTATAGTCTTCTAAGTTATATCTATATTGTTTTATTTCGTAAGTACAGTTTATATCTTGTCTAGGCCATCTGCACGGCTCTGATATCATTTCTTAAGTCGTTTATTATGTTCCTGATAAATCAAACTCAAAATTGATATGACAGTCATAATCAATAACAAGATGGATATATTTTGTAGTTCATCTTTGTGATCAATTATTCTTACTTCATTAACTACATTGGCTGTTGGGTGACCTACTCTTGATTCAGTAGAACCCATTTTGGAAATATTAATTTGCAATAAAGAAAAAATGAAATCTGTTTAATCTCTCAATTTATTGGAAATAAAGTTTGAAAAGTTTTTATAGTGAATATTGAAATTTAATGAATTTACTTTAAATATTTGCAACTTGTATTAAATATATAAATATATGCCAGAGACATGGAAATTTGATAGTTCTAATGTGGTTGGCTCACAAGTCAAAGTTTACATTTCATTAAAATTTAAAAAAAAATCTCCAACCACATTTGTTAGTATATAGCCTGACAGCTTTGTTGTTAGTTTTTCCAAGCAGCGGTTTCCCGCCTCGGCTTGGGTTTAGTTTAAATCTATGGCAAATTGGGGCATTTGCATTTAAGCAGCCCGTTTGCGTGTCTTCGCACTTTGGCGAAGTTCTTTTTCTATAATTTCCAAACGCTCTTTGTAGCGTTGCCGGGCTGATTCCTCCTTGGCCAACTGGGTCATTTCCTTAACCAGTCGGCGTTGTTGTAGTAATTTCACTCTACGTCCAGAGCGTTTATGTTTCCTGGGTTGGCGCTTCTCCTGACGTGCCCGGTACTCAGCTATTGTGAGTGGGCGTGGTCCATCGGCGGGGTTTAATTCCAGCGCTTCCTCCAGCGTTGGGTGGTCCCTCTTTACCTCGGGTTGCGCCTCGGTCAATTGTGGCTCGTCTGCCATCAATTGCCGCTTGTGTCTGTGTGTTTTTGTGCGTTTGGCTGTGCGTTGTTTGTTTTAAAAGAACATTTGTTGTTGCAAATGTTGCATTTAAATCGTCCAACAGTAGAACAAGTAACAACTTGCACATTTTAATTCACAATGTATATATAATTTTTATCCACACACACAACACAGAGACAGACTCGAGACCGAGTCACGGTCGCCATGTAATATCTTTTAGTTAGAATAGGTATAGATGTAGTAGATGTAATAGATTTGGTTTTGGAGCTCAGAGCATCTGCTCTGTTTGAATCGGTTTATTCGAATGAATTCATATTACTGTTCTTGGGTATAGCTACCCGTACATGGTGTGCTTAAGACTATGTGTTTGTTATATTATATACATATAAATGTGTATGCAGAGGGCATACATATGTTATGTATAGCTTGACCACTTGAGCTGCTAAGTGCATGCTCAGCATTCTCACGCTCCGCGGTCGGCTTATGTATAAGCGTTAGATCGTATTTCAAGAGCTGGAGTGTTCATGTAAGTGTTGGCGGTCTTTTGGTATTATTTATGTTTATTATAATTTATGTGACAAAGTGTCACAATGTATATACTTTACTTACATATTAACTCTACTCTACATATTGAGGGTAGATACACTAGCGCGGAGAATGGCGCTAACCTGCAGTGGCATAGATGAGGTGACGACACCAATGGACCTTTATAACTGTATGGCCTCTCAATTCGTAGGGATGCAGCTGAAGCCAGAAGATGTGCGTGGGCTGTGCAAAATGCGAGATGGGACCCAAGTGGCGAAGGTTACGCTTAGCGTTAACGACGAATTTGGCGTCCTGAAAGGGGGGTCGGTAAACGTTGGCTGGTCTCGCTGTCGCATCATCCAGGACACACGCCCCACCAGATGCTATAAATGCCTGGGTTACGGTCACAGTGCCATCAACTGCAAGGAGCCTGATCGCTCGGACTGCTGTCTTCGGTGCGGCGAACGAGGGCACAAAGCGAAGGGCTGTGACAATGCACCGAATTGCTGATCTGCAACAGCGATGTAGATAGGAATCACCCGACAGGTAGTTTTACATGCCCTACCTTCAAAGCAAGCATAACACAAGTAGTCTTGAGTCGCCGCGTTGATGATTAACAATACAGCTAAATGTCAATTACTGCGCAGCTGCACAGAGCCTTCTGTCCCAGACAGCGTTAAAACGAAATTCTGACGTCATGCTCCTGAGTGAACCGTACGCACCTGGTGTGGAAGGAGTGCTCTTCGACTCTACACTAAGGCGGCAGTCATATGCTGCAGAAACCTCTACATAGAGGACCAAGAAAGAGTGTCAATGCGTGGAATGGCGTACGCTAAAGTGAAGGGTGTCCACCTGTATAGCTGCTATGCCCCGCCTAGTGACAGTCCGGACCTCTTCGAGGAACTGTTAGACCATCTAATACACCACGCTAGAGGACGCAAGCCTGTAGTTATTACAGGTGACTTCAACGCCTGGGCAATTGAATGGGGAAGCCGGACATCTAATCTCCGAGGAAGGGCCGTTTTTGATGCCATGAACCAGCTGGATCTGGTGCTGTTGAACAATGGTGGCAAGCCGACGTTTAACAACGACGTTTATCACCTTTGATAACAGAAGTCTAGCCTCCACTGCTAATTGGATGGTTCAGGAGGAAGTAACGCTGAGCGATCATGCCCTAATTACATTCAGCGCCCGCTCGTTGTGCATCACACAACGACAGGCAAAGAGTACCCTTGGGCAAGCATGGGACATCTGGACAAGGACATGCTGGCTTTCAGCTTCGAGCAAATGGAGCCCACAAATGGACAGGCGGAACCACGGTGCTACGCTCATGAGAATGCTGGAAGCTGCAGCTCTCGCGATGCCGCGAAAGAAGACTAATAGCAAACGCAAACCTCCGGTCTACTGGCGCAAGGAGACAGGCGCAACGAGCCAGAGGACATCCTCAGCACGCCGATCTACATGAGGCGTACAGATCAAAACGTGCGGAGCTTCGAAATGGCATAGCTGCTGCGAAAGCAAATGCTTTTAGAGAGGTTCTGGCGAGTGTAGACAAAGACTCATGGGGTATCGCCTACAAAATGGTTAGTATTAAACTGAAAGCCGCTGAAGGAGGAACTCCACAGGACCCACTCCTACTGTCAAACATCGTGGAGAAGCTATTCCCAAATTAGCATGCTAAGTTAGAAATCTTCAGGGACGCCTTTCAACAGTGCCTGATAGATGGTGTCTTCCCATCCCGTTGGAAGAACATGAAGCTGGTACTGTTGCCGAAAGGAAAGGGACCAACTAATGCTGCAGGCAGTTTCCGCCCACTTTGGCTTCCGAAAAGGAAAAAGCACTCTCGACTCTCTCACTGCCATAAGAGATCTGGCCAAGACCGCTCTCGATGGTGACGGATGGCTAAGTGGCAGCAAGGAGTATTGCGTCATCATCAAGCTTGATGTAAAAAATGCGTTTAACACAGCTGGATGGCCAATCATCCTCGAGGCTCTGCGCAACATGGGTATACCTCGTTACCTTAAGATCATTATTGGCAGCTACTTTAGGGACCGTATACTTTGGTACGATACTGATGCCGGGCCAAGAAATCACCATCACCAATCAGGTGTCCCACAAGGGTCGGTTCTTGAACCAATCCTGTGGAACATAATGTATCGAGAGTATACGGGTCTCGGTCAAAGACGCCCAAATAGAGTCAGCTGGATTCTTAAATTACCTGGGAGTTCTTATTGCCCACAGAGTGTCACGAATAAAGTGACTTACTTGGATTACGCGCGTGCAGTATCACGGACCCTGACCCTTAGATTGATCAGAGTATTTAGAACAATTTCGGCATCCCCCCGATCGACCTAGAGATAGAGGCCCAATACCTAAATCGCTTTTTGAAGTGTGGCAGACTAGGTGGCATGTCTCGCAACAAGGGACGTAGACCTACCAGCTGATCCCAGATCTAGCTGAGTGGGCAGGATGCGAACACAAAGTGGTGGACTACCACTTGACCCAATTCCTCACCGATCACGGTTGCTTCCGGGGTTACCTGTTCAGGTTACGTCATGTGGACTCAGCCCTGTGCCTGTTCTGCAGCGTCTATTTCGTCTCCAACTCTCAAAATGTCGTATTAGGAACCGAAGTGATTAATATCTGTCATCGTGGAACATGCTTTAAGGCTCGTGCTTTGATCGACTCCGGATCTGGGGCGAGAAGTTATGTCACTTCGATATTGGCTCTCCATCCAAACCCCGCGTCAAGATCGATGCCTCGGCCTTCGTCTTGCTTCAGCTGGCCGACAATCTTCCATGGTATCCTCCCAACTTCGTAAATCACATTCCTGATTTACCACTGCACTCCGCGTCGGCCACATTTCAACGGGCCCTGGATCAGGTGATTGGACCGGAAATGTCGCCACATGCATTTGCGTATCAAGATGACATCATCGTGATTGGCGGCACCCTAGAGGAACACAAAAGAAACCTCAGGGAAGTGTTCCGGCGTTTGAAGAGCGCGAACCTAAGAAATGCCTTCGAGGAGGTAAAAGCCAGACTAGTTACCGACCCAGTCTTAACGTGCCCCGACATCGGAAAAATGTTCATCCTGCAAACGGACGCCAGTGACTACGGGATTGGCGCGATCCTCACACAGGTCACAGAAAATGGCGAAAAGGTCATTTCATACTCCAGCCGGACCCTAAACGGAGCCGAAAAGAACTACTCAACAACAGAGAAAGAGTGCTTGGCAATTCTGTGGGCTATTCGGAAGCTGAAGCCGTACCTGGAGGGCTACCACTTTAAGGTAGTGACGGATCACATGGCACTGAAGTGGTCGAACCACATAGAAAGCCCTTCGGGAAGAGTTGCCAGATGGGTGTTGAAGCTACAGCAGTATGACTTCGAGGTCGCATATAGGAAAGGCCAGTTGAACGTGGTAGCAGATGCATTGTCGAGGCAGCATGCTGAGAAGAACGCAGGTAGTTAACGGCACCGTACACCACGCAGGAGAATCCAACCGCACTGTGAAGACAATGATAGCACAGTTTGCCGGACAGAACCAGAGGAATTGGGATGAAAGATAGCCCAAAATCATGCTGCCTGTGAATTCCAGTGTGCCAGATTCCACAGGCTACTCACCGGCATTTTTGACACAGGGCCGCGAGCCGAACTATGACAGAGAAACGCTAGGTACAGGAAGGCAACCAGAGTCACCGGAAGGAAACGCTGAGAAGATGAAAAAGATCTTCGAGATTGTGCGAAGGAACCTGGAGAGGGTGTCCCAGCACCCAGCGAGGCATTTCAACCTGCGGAGAAGGCAGTGGAAGCCGAGGATTGGTGAAGTGGTGTGGGCCAAAAAGCAAAGAACAAAAAGGAACGCATGGTACACGTCAGCGACCTAAAGCAGCAGGATAGGGAGGACAATGATGACGAGAACGTGGATGCGGGTCCATCGGAAGAAAACAGGGAAGGCATGCAGGAGAACGACAACACCCGAGAACGGACGAGGTTCGACAGCCGCTCTAGCGTCAGGAATAGGCGAGAGTCAACGGATGCAGACTGCGAGTCCGACAACTATTACAGCGTCAGGCCAAGGCGAGAGTCAACGGATGCGGACCGCGAGCGAACTTTGAGAATGACAGCACCTAAGAACGGACTAGGCTCGGCCACTGTTTTAGCGTCAGGCCAGTGCCAGAGTCAACCGGCACAGATTACGAATCCAACAACCGTTCTAGCGTCAGGCCAAGGCGAGAGTCAACGGAAACGGACCACGAGCGAACCAGAATCCTGCCTCAACAACCACCACCAAGGAACCCTCATAATCCCGAGGAAAGGGGAGGGGCGGTACAGCAGTACCGCAAGGCACGCCAAATGAACCTGCAGGGAAGAAAGTTAAGGATTAACAATGATGAAACGGTTTTGTTTATATTCCAACTTACCGCCAAAAATGTTGTTTATAGTCATTAAAGCTTAGGGAAGCGGGCGCCTCGATCACAAGGCGCCTTCACTACAGAATCCCAATGGTCATCGAGTGGTAACGCCGCCCCAACGGGAGTTATCGGGATCTATCGGCAACAATTGATCGACAGGAAGTAGTGTGACCAGATGACGAGAATGCGGGAAGAAGAGTGAAGAACGAAGATGCGTCACAGAAAAACGAATGGAAGGAAAAATTTAAATAGGAGGAACGAGGAATATACTGAAAGGAGATCGGTGCTGTGGAACTCGAGACGGAGCTGTGAGCGTCGACGGGATCTCAGGAATGTTCCGCGGTAACCCCAAGGCCGGACTTTAAATTTTCCCGAAGAAAGGGGGAGATGTGAGGGGTTAAAACTCCGCACAAATGCAGATGGTGATCGCATGAGGAGTGCCTGCCGTTGCCAGTTACGGAACAAATCAACGCGTAGTAACGGCAAGGCGGATCTGAAGAAGGAGAGTTTGCAGACTCTGAGGGAAGAGAGTTTGGAGACTCTGAACTGGAGAAAGAGACTTTGGAGAGAGTGTGGAGACTCTGAACCTATAGAGAAGAGAATTTGGAGAGACAGAAGGTTTAAAGGCAAGTGCAAGTTGAACTAACGGTAAAATCGTGGACTTTATATTCGGAGACTGGGGACCAGAGGGATGAACCATTAAATGGAAGCAGGACAGTCAAGAAGAACAAGTATACCAGTGAACAAGTGAAGAACGAACGTTCGTCTTTCACTGGGCGTCTTGCGGCATATCCGGGCGATAGCGCGGTGCGTCGGTAGGAACTGAACAGGCGTCCGGCGGAACCGGCCGGCACAGAGCAAGGAACAAGAGGTGGTGGCTAGCGAGGCGTATGCCTTTGAAAGCCCCCCAATTGTTCACCTTAGTCTGAGAACGGTGACGCTTCCCTAAGCCCTTGGCCTTTCTTCTCGCCACCCGCACACGTGCGTCCGCGGCAGTACCAGGCGAGGGTCCGACTCTACGACGGGAGAGCAGAGACGTCTGGACAATCAGATTACATTGTAAAGCTAAGTACGAATAAAGACCCAAGAGACAAAACTGCAAGCGTTATTAGTGGTAACCGGGTGATCACATTATATTATAAATTTGGTGGGACGAACGCACAAAATCTACTGAGCTAGCCGCACGTATTCCGTAGCGAGCAGACAAACAAAATCAGTTCGTCACAGGCATTAAGACCACCATCAGCTGCGGAGGAGAACTTTTACAACTGGACCCGAGGGCCGAATTAATCCGTAACATTATAAGCAACGACAGGAACACGGATAATTCAGCAAGGGACGCGCACCGAACGTAGAGTGCGTGGCTGCTCCTTCTGGAATCTTGCACAGCGTCGACGGGACCATGAATATCTCAGCAAGGGACGCCGTACCAAACGTGGAGCGCGTGGCTGACCCTCCCGAAATGCTACGAGGCAACGAGGGTCTCCTGGGGACGCCCACAGTTATTCGGGATCCAGTTATTGAAGTCGTGCATGAACCTGGGTCCGACCGATCGCCATCGGTGGATCGTTCCAAAACGAGGAAAGCCTAGCCGTCATCGACACCACTCCGGGCGTGGTGGTTGCGCCAGAAATGCTAGATCAGCGGGTGAGTATTTTCCTTTAGACCGAGCTAGACAAATTCGATCGTCTAGAGGGTACATTCCATATTGCGGAACACCACATCGTTATGAGAGATGACAAACCCATCAAGCAGCGTTACTACCCGAAAAATCCGGCAATGCAAGCAGTTGTTAATAAACAGGTGGATGAACTATTACGCGACGGCCGGATCGAACCGTCAAAGAGGCCTCATAGCGCATAGGTGATAGGTGATATCCGTATGTGCGAAGACTATCGGCAACTAAACGTGCTATCCATACCCGACGCCTACCCATTACTCAGACTATAGACAAGCATATCGAAAACCTTCGCGAAGTCTTTTTTTTTTTTATACGCGCGAGTCCCACGGCCACACCTCCCGCCCAACCGACCGAGGGGCACTGCCGTGTATCGTACGGCTCGAATCGCGGGAAGATAGACGCGATATAGAAGACAGTATAGGAAGAGGAAATATATGTATACTAGTAGTAATATCTAAGAATTCGTTAAGTACGTTAGTATTGATCGCTTTAAAAACGGCAGAGAGTCAGAATTAGAGATAATAGGATAGAATCTATTATAGTCAGAACATAATTCTCTGTAGGGATCATGCAACTCATAGTTAGATCTACAATGATTTAAAATTAGAGGTACGTAATTTCTAGTAAATCTGCTTGGAACAGTGAAGTTTAGCCGACTAACCAAGTCGGGACTATCCACTTCACTACGAATAAGGTTAAAAATAAAGACTGTTCCAAGCATCGTTCTACGGTTAGCTAAGGGGGGTAAGTTAATTAACATTAATCTACTCGAATAAGGAGGTAATCTAAGGTTTGCATCCCAATTAAGGCGCCGTAAGGCAAAAAGTAAGAAGTTCTTTTGAACCGATTCAATGCGGTCCGAGTAAACTTCATATTGTGGACTCCAAACAGGTGATCCATACTCGAGGATCGGACGGACTAGGGAAATAAATAAGGTTTTGGTCATGTAAGGATCATCAAATTCCTTTGACCACCGTTTTATAAAACCAAGCACACCCCTGGCCTTATTGACAATAGACGAAATATGGTCTGAAAATTTAAGTTTAGGGTCCAGAAGAACACCAAGATCATCAACATGTGTTATTCTGTCCAAAGAGCACCCACTTAAAGTGTAAGTTGCGTGCATTGAGTTGGCACGACAAAAGGTCATAACTTTACACTTAGAGCCATTTAAGTTTAATACGTTATCACGGCACCAGGTTTGAAAGCAATCTAGATCGGATTGTAAGTCCAAATGGCGAGAAATGTCCTTATATTGCAAGCATAATTTTACATCATCAGCGTACATTAGTACACGCGAATGATTTATTATTAAGGGAAGGTCGTTAATAAATAAGGGAAAAAGGAGCGGACCTAGGTGGCTCCCTTGTGTGACTCGGAGTATACAAGAAAGAGAATTTTTAAAGAGGACCCGTTGCGTCCTGCCATTCAGATAACTTAGAATCCAATTTAGGAGATCAACAGGGAAACCTAATAAATCAAGTTTTTTTATTAAAAGTGAGTGATGGTTAGAGGTAGACGGATAGTACATCGGAACACAAGAGTTGAAGAATGATTTAATTGCAGTATAAAAAATATCTATGGCATCGGCCATTATGTTGCAAGAATATAGATCGGACCAATTAAAGCCAGATATAAAAAGATTTAGCCTCCGAAAGTTTGCCTTACGAAAACAATGAATTCGTTTGGTTGACTTATCTGGCCTCTCTTTTATTACGGTACCTGTGTCGATTGTCACCTCGAAAGTTGGATGGTATGGATCTTCTGGTTGACTAAGAGGTGCTACTCTGTCAGAAACACACTTTCAGGACTTGAAACAAAACATAGATCCAGTAAACGACCAAGAGAATTTCGAATATGTCAAGCAAGCCGTCAATAAAGTCATGCTGTGCTATAGGCAGGAGAATATTCGACTGTTCCTCTGTGGGCCACTTAGTGCCTGGTATATTAAAGTCACCTAGGACAACTAGTTGGTCCCTATCGGACAGTCTGTTTGTAATGGATTGGATAGCGGACAAATGGTTAATATATTCAGGAAATTCAGAAGACGGCGGAATGTACGAGCACGTAATATAAACATAGCTATCAGAAAATGACAGCTTTACGCATAAGAATTCTAAGTTACGGAACTCGTCAAAAAGTACCTCCTCTGACGTGAGGGTAGACCTAACAGCAATTAGGACTTCACCTCCCCGCCTGGAGGGACGATCATGCCTGTATACTGTGTATATACCTGGGAAAACTTCGGAGTTAAGTATCTCCGGTTTTAACCAAGTCTCTGTAAACACAATAATATGGGATGCAAAGGAAAGGCTATTAGAATACAAATTAGTTAGCTTACTACACGAGCCTCTTACATTTTGATAACAGTTAGTAAGACTAGATTTTAGTTTTTTGAAGATAAAGAAGTAGAAGTAGTAGAGGAGGATGGGGCAGAGATCTGGCCACTTGTGGGAAGTTTAATTCCCACGGGCCCTTTTTTTTCTATATTCAATCTTAGCTTCAAACTCTTTCACAATCATACTTTCCGGCCAAAAATCACCAGAACATATGGTTGAGAATAGCTCATTTGGGAGAGGGGTTTTGGCACTGCAGGTTGTATTTCTGAAGTGCCAACTTGTGCCGGTAGTCCGGACTCAATATTCCTTTGTGGTGGTAAACAATTCGGGACGGGTGGAATCACCGATTGAGAAACCAGTGCGGACAAAACGGAATCTGTAGCAATCCCAGGCTGGACTCCCTCCACAACCGATTGATCGGATTGCACCGAATCTTTTTTAGCTGCCGATCTAAGCAACATCTGAGGGTTTGCTGCGATCGACAACTGATCAGCTGTGGAGTCCTGTTGGTCACTTGCCGAAGGTTGCGGGGCATTCCCCTTAGGCAGCCTACCACCAGCGGCTTTCTTGCGCTTTGGAGATTCTTCTAATAGTTTGAGGCTATTAAATTGTGAATCAAGCGCAGAAAGAAGATCATCAGCTCGACGAAAACTATCTCTAGCCACGCCAAAACTGCTGATCAGTCCTTTCAAGCCACCTTTAGTTTGGCGCATAAAGAGTTGCATTTCATTCGCAACTCCTAGGCAAGTATCACAACAGTATTTTAGATTAGGGCCTTTAGCTAGGTCATCACTTGTTCGGCCGTTAAAACCAGCGCACTTAGTGTGCACCATTCTATCACATAGCCAACAGGTCATTTTCGACTGATCAGGCTTTATTACCTGACGGCATTTGTTATGGAAGCAGACAACATTGGTTTCCATGTTTAATTGGGTTTTGACCACTGTACCAAAAGACAAAATCAGAAAATGTACCGCAAGAGCGCAGTGTGCACTTTAAGATTTTGTGTGGGAGAGCGGGTGCACCGTGCAGTTAAGAACAAAAACAACACCAAACAGCACTACGGACAACGCACGAAAAAGAGAGTAAACAAAACGCAAAGACAGAAAGAGAACAGATTGAATTAATTTATAAAAATAATGCACATATCACAAAAGATTCACTCGCGAAGCGAACGGAACTTTAACTAGTACGGATTACGAAATGGAAATATTAAAAAATTTGTTAAATTCCACCGCTGGATTTAGCAAAACAAAAATAAATTCGGAGCGCAGAAAAAAAAACACGACCGTTCGCTTTGAAGCTAGAAGAAGCTAGGCGACTTAGGCAAGCCAATCTGAAACTCAATCGAGACAAATGTAGTTTTTTCCAACGGAGCCTAACATAGGGCACGTGATCAATGAAGCCGGGATTCACACTGACCCAGGTGAGATCGCCGCGATTCGTGAATTGCAACCGCCAACAAATATTCGAGAGCTACGAGGTTACCTCGGAGTCGCGTCGTGGTATCGACGGTTTGTCCCAAATTTCGCGGCCATCGTTGAACCCATCTCCACACTCCTCCGCAAAGACAAGAAATGGAGTTGGGACAAGGGTCAGGAACAGGCGTTCGAGACGCTGAAGTCACGACTGACAGAGGCTCCTGTGCTCGCGTGCCCAGACTTCACTCAGAAGTTCTCTCTACAAACCGACGCCCGACCACGGGCTAGGAGCCATCCTTCTACAGACGATCGACTAAGTGGAGCGAGTCATAGCTTACGCCAGTCGGCGCTTAACGCGGACCGAAGAGAACTATTCAGTAACCGAAAAAGAATGCCTAGCAATCGTGTGGGCTATTCGGAAGATGATATGCTACCTTGATTCGGTTCGAAGTCGTGACTGACCATCTAGCGCTAAAATGGTTAAATTCGATTGACAACCCGACCGGACGGATCGCAAGGTGGTTGCTCGAACTTCAACAGTATCAGTTCGACGTCCAATATCGACGCGGAAAATTCAACGTGGCTGCAGACGCGCCTTCACGTCAACCTTTAAATGTTGTGCAACAAGCCGAAGTGCAAACCTCCCAGTGCAAGTGGATCCGAAAGATGACCCTTCGAGCAACCCAAGAACCCGAGAAATTTCTAGACTATCGAGTTGAAGGAGGTCATCTGTATCGATGGACGGGAAATACACCCCAGGTGGAGGATCAAGTACCGTGGAAGCTGTGTGTTGGCCAGGAGTATTGCCAACGAGTCCTTCAGGAGTGCCACGATCACCCGACAGCCGGATATCTAGGGACGCGGAAAACCAGCAAACGAGTCATGCAAAAGTATTACTGGCGTAGTCTCTTCCGAGAGGTTACTTGGTATGTACGACGTTGTCCCTCTTGCCAGAAATACAAAGTGAGCCAACTCAAGCCCGCCGATCGAATGTTCACCTGCCAAGTCGAGGAGCCGTTCAGTGTAGTCTGTGTGGATTTCATGGGTCCATTCCCGCGCTCTCGCCACGGAAATACTACGTTATTGGTATTCTTGGATGCGTTCACTAAATGGGTGAAGTTGGTCCCGCTTCGAAAGGCAATCACACCTCATCTTGAGCGGTCATTTTAAAAGAGGATTTTAAGCCGCTTCGGTATTCCCCAGACCTTCGTATGTGACAACGGGACACAGTTTACCAGTAGGTTTTTTAAAACGTTCTGTAAGAACCTCGGAATGGGACTCCAACACACAGCCCCCTACATTCCACAACAAAACCCAACGGAGAGGGCAAACAGGACCATAAACTGCCCGAACTTTCACTAGGCATAAACACAAGCATTTCAGACACGACAAGATTTAGCCCAGCCTTCATAGTGCAAGGAAGAGAACCAAGATTACCTAATACGATAAACGGTCAAGCCACACCCGACCAGTCCTCGAATCAGCCACCTCCTAGAAAGAAGGCTGAACAGATGCGGGAGTGGTTCCAGATCGTCCGGGACAACAGCGAACGAGCATCGAACGAGCAAAGAAGACTCTACAACCTCCATCGACGGGAATGGCGACCTGCCGTGGGATCCTTGGTACTTCTTCGCCGGCACGTACTATCCAAGGCCGGAGAGAGATTCACGGCCAAGCTTGCGGCCAAATACGACGGACCATACAAGGTCCACAAGCTCCTGTCTCCTAATCTCTTACAATTACAGGTACCCGGAAGTCGACGCCGACGAACGTCCGGCCAGAGCGACCTAAAGACATACCATCACGACGACTCCGACGACGAAGAACGACAAGATGTCTGCGAGAAAGCCGCGTCCTGAGTGATGGGGCCACTCGCTGGTAGTCGTGACTACCCAACGTCCCTCCCCGCAAGGGGAACTCAGTAGCGAGACACAATTTTTTAAAATTTAGAGAAAATTTATTGTTATATTATGGCATACCAATTAATTATCTAGGGAGAAGATAGGTTTAGACTTGATTGATTTCATTAAGATAATCTAAGTATCCTTTCTCCACAGCATCATGAGTTTCAGAGACCCGAGGCGCCAAGCGGCAGGCCCAACCGAAGACGAGGTCGACGAGGCCCTGCAGCGTTCCATGAGAGGCCTCCCGATTGACTCGTGGTGGCAACAAGAGGTCATCATACCGGAACTCGAAACCACGGGGCTCTCCATCGAGGACGTACTGGAACTTTGCGTACCACCCGGGGAGCAAGTTGGTAGCGCGAGTGACCTGGACATAGAGCCAGACGGCAGATTCGGAGTCTTCCGCAATCCGAGCCCGCCAATACCCCGAGACCGAAAGGCCCAGCACCGTAGAGGGGCTGCCGCAAGTCCCAGGGGTCCCGAGATGCCGACTTCAGCACCACGCTACGGAGACATCTCCAGCGCCGACGAGTCCAACACCGAGACCAGAGCAGCCACAGCAACCACCCAAGCTTCGGTGTCCGGAGGGCAGCCTTTAACTGCGAACCAGTCGAGACCATCGAGCTATGAGACTCGGACGACAGCAGCACTCCCTTGTGGAGGGAGACATAGGCACTCCAGACGACGCCACCACCATCGTACCAGGAGCAATTTGGGCCTGGCCCACACGACAGCCCTCGCACCATGGCCAAGAGGCAGCATACACCGTCCCTTGGTGTCGCCGCACGAGGAGCCGGAGGGGGCACCGGTCTGGACTCACTGCTTGATGGCCCTAGCACCTCCAGCCAAGCAGCCAGGGCGCGTGCCGAGCTCCAACGGCATTCAAATTTGCCCCAGCCCGAAGTAAGGGGAGGGTGTGTAGAATCACAATTCAATATTATGTTATTATTTAAGTTAGCCTGTTCACGAAGAACATCGGATTAATATTTTCAGGAATTAGATTTATGTTCACGAAGAACATAATTATAATTTAAGCGACAGTTATTATTTAAGTTAATACAACCTATCGAATAAGCTAGAAGAATAGCTAGATTCCCGCCGAAGCCAGAAAATACTGAAAACGAGAAAATACTGGACATCGACCACCGGAATTTTGAGCAGGAGAACGAACAGACACACTAGGGCGGGGAAGTTTGGTTTGCGAGCACGCGGCTATCTGAGGTTCAAAAAAGGTTCCCTGGAAAATAAGAACAAGAGACGACGTACAGGAACAGGAGGCAGCGATCCCGAACCGAATAGGAAGGAAAAAAAACACTGGCGACGGCAAGCAGGGTAAGCATAATGAGTGCGGCAGGGAAAGACAGGCCTAGCTAGGGAAGATCAAAATGTGAATAAACTAAAGAATTGAAAACCCGAACGTGAAATGTCAAGACCTCCTTTATTCCTCAACAGTAGTTGTGATCGTGCTGCCTGCGAGTATTCCGGGTACTTTCACAAGTTTTTCTCAGCAGCGTTAGCTACAACGGCGGCGCCTGAGTGCGTATTATTTCGTGCGTATTATTTCGGCCACGAGTGGTAGTTGTGATCGTGCTGCCTGCGAGTATTCCGGGCACTTTCGCAAAGTTTTCCTCGACAGTGGTAGTTGTGATCGTGCTGCCTGCGAGTATTTCGGGCACTTTCGCGAAGTTTTCCTCGACAGTGTTAGTTGTGATCGTGCAGCCTGTGAGTATTCCGGACACTTTCGCAAAGTTTTTCTCGACAGTGGTAGTTGCGACGGCGCCGCCGGTGTGTAGCCGGTCCCGTGCGTATTATTTTGGCCACTAGTGTTAGCTGCGATCAGGTCGCCAGTGTGAAACCGGGTAGGGTTTTCCCAATAGTACTAGGACGACGGTGCCGCCTCTGTGTTTTTTTTTTTTTTATATCATGTTTATTGTTGTGGGTGGATATTAGTATGTACAAGTAGTAATGGTGTGGGGGGGTTGGAGGGTGTTGTGTGTAGGGGGGGGGGGGGTTTTAGGGGTTGTGGGGGGGGAGAAATCCTGGAGTCCCTGCGGTACTACCGCGAGGCTATGCTTCGCAGGGCCAGGATGCGCTCACTTATCCCTAGCTGGGAACCTGTTGACTCCGAGCGGCTCTCTCTCTTTCCGCTGCCCGCAGCCTCTTCATCGCCACTGCAGCGAAGTTGCTCATCTGATCCCAGAACGTCTGATCCGAGATCATGCGCTCCCCTAGGGTAGAAGGGTCCGTTACGTCCTCCATGAAGCCTTCCCTGTCACGGTCGAATCGCTGGCAATTAAAAATGATGTGCTCAGCCGTCTCGTCGACGCCGCATTCTGAGCAGTGGCTGTCATCGTCGTGGCCAAACCTGGCCAGGTAGCTCCTGAAGCATCCATGCCCACTAAGCATTTGGGTGAGCCAAAAGTTCACCTCGCCATGCTGTCTTCGCGTCCATGCGACCACATCCGGGATGATCCTAAAGGTCCATCTTCCCTTCGTCGACTGCTGCCACCGTCTTAGCCACCTTTCCAAGCTGTTGGTTCTGGCGTTGGCTTTTATGGCTCGCTTCTGGGCCGAGCTGCACTGTCCCACAATCTTCTTCACCTCGTGGTGTATCTCCTTCGCCTCCAAGGCCAGCAAGTCTATGGGCAGAGTTCCCGCTATGACTTGGGCTGCGTCGTCTGAGATTGTCCGAAAGCCGGAGCACACCCTTAGGGCGCACAGCCTGTGCGTCGATTCCAGGCCCCTTATGTAGGACCTCTTCTCCGCAGCTTCCGCCCATATTGGGGCTGCATACAGGGCTGTTGCCCTGCAGACGGACTGTAGGAGTATTCTGCGCCCCTGTCTTGGGCCCCTGCAGTTGAGCATTATTCGCGCTAGAGCCCTAGCGACGCTCGACGCCTTCCTGTTCGCTTCCGCCAGATGCTCCTTGAACGTTAGCCTAGTGTCTAACAAGACCCCTAGGTATCGAATCGCTCGCGCCGACGTGACCGTGGTGTCTCCGACTCGGATGGTGGCTGTCTCTACCTGCTTGCGGCTAGATATAAGCACTGCCTCCGTTTTGTGGTGAGCAATGTCCAGGCCGACCGCTTGGAGCCACTCCACTATGATGCCGATTGCTGCATTCGCGAGGCTCTCGGCTTCATTAACGGTTTTTGCCACGATTACCACGGCAATATCGTCAGCGAAGCCAATTACTTTGGTTCTCCCTGGTAGTGGCAGCCGTAGCACACCATCGTACATTGCGTTCCACAGCAGCGGCCCGAGAACCGAACCTTGGGGGACCCCGCAGGTCACCCTGTGCTCAAGTGTGCCTCCTTCTGTGTCGTACAGTAGCACTCTGTCGCTGAAGTAGGCCTTGACTATGCCCACCAGAGCGTCCGGTACCCCTAGGTGCTGTAATGCCCTTATGGTGACGCCCCATCTCGCTGTGTTGAACGCATTTCTAATATCCAATGTTACTACCAAGCAGTACTCCTTGCTGCCTCCGTGCCATCTTGTGCCTTCAATTGCCTTCGAGGCGATCTCCTTGACCGTTGCTATGGCGTCCACTGTCGATCTCGCTTTCCTAAAGCCGAACTGCATTTCTGAGAGGTCCCCTGAAGCGGAGATGGCCTCGTGCAGTCTGAGGCTGATACAGCGTTCGAAAGCCTTGCCGATGTGGTCGATCAGGCATATCGGTCTGTATGAGGATGGGTCCTCGGGCGGCTTGTTGGGCTTGGGGAGCAGTACCAGCTTCTGTCTCTTCCAGCGCTCTGGAAAGGAGCCTTCCGTAAGACACTGGTTGAAGACGGCTGCGAATGCTTCCGGGTGCTCGTACATTCCAAGCTTGACGGCGATATCTGGGATATCGTCCGGCCCTGGCGCCTTTCCCGAAGGCATATCCTTTGCGACCTCGCGTATTTCCTCCGGTCGGAGCGCTATCTGCGACAAGTCGCCTGGAACCGCGTGAGGAGGTTGCGGATCCGAGGGCACCATTGGAAACAGGTGTTCCACGATCGCTGTCATCGTGGCCGCGTCGCCTGCTTTTAGAGGTTTCGCCTGGCTTAGCGTTTTAACCGCAATTTTATATGCTGAGCCCCAAGGGTCCTGCTCGGCTGAGTCGCATAGCTCCAAGAAGCATCTCTTCTTTGACTGCTTGATGAGTCTCTTTAAGGCCCTTCGATTGTCGGCGTATTCTTGCCTCAGAGTCTCGTTGTTGGGATGGCCGTGCTCCCTTTGCTGCCGCCGTCTTGCCCGAAGGCAGGTTCTGCGAGCCTCCGCGATCTCGTCGGCCCACCAATAGACTGGTTCCCGGTGGCGGTGGTGACTCCTTGACACCCTCATGCTTGCTGTGCATGCCCTCTCGACTGCTCTAGTCAGGCTGATTGCGCTTGCCGCTGCGTTCTCACCGATGTCGGGGCTCCCAAATTCCCTCAGGAACGCGTCCCGCTGGAGCATCTTTGGGTTGAAGTGCCTCTTCGCTGATGGGGCTGTAGAAGATCCTCTGCTGGTGATGTCGCAGATAATCGCCTTGTGGTCACTTGCCGTATAGGCATCGCTGATGGACCATTGTGCGCGCTGGAAAAGCAAGCCACTGCAGTAGGTCAGGTCTACTACAGATCCTGCTCCAGCTCGGCTGAAGGTGTGCTCCGTCCCCGTGTTCAGGAGAGCTACGTCCATAGACGCGAAGGTTTCCTGAAGGATTCGCCCTCTTGCGTTCGTGTGGACTGAGCCCCACTCCTCTGCCCAGGCGTTGAAGTCCCCAGCGATGACCACGTTTCGCTCTCCTCTTGCGTCGTTAGCCAGCTCATCAATAACTGCCGAAAATTCCGGAAGGGAAAGGCGTGGCGGTAGATAACAGCTGTACAGGCACAGGTCGCCAACCAGCCCCCTTACATAGAATGAGCCAATGCGCAGGTTTCTTGGCCGGCTTGTCCCGTTGATTAGGATCGCGGCGCTTCCTGTACCGTCCAATATGTAGTCAGGCCCGGGGGTTTTTCTGTACGGCTCGCTTATTAGCGCTACGTCGGCTTGGACTTCGCGCATGGTTTGGCTCAACAGATGGTGCGCCGCTTCGCAGTGATTTAAGTTGATCTGGACGATCTTCATTTCCTCGGAGGCTTGGTACTCAAAGGACATCTCCTGCTACCCGCAATATGTCTAGCGTCGGCTCTCTTGGCACTGGTGCATAGGAAGCACTTGGCCTCTTGAGTGCAGCTAGCAATCTTGTGCCCGGTTTGTCCGCACTTGAGACAGCAGTCGCTGCGATTTGCAGTGCTCTTGCAACGCGCTGCAATATGGCCGAGCTCAAGGCACTTGAAGCACCTGGGTCTGGAGTCGCTCTCCTTGACTCTACAGACTGTCCATCCCCCCTTCAGCTTCCCCTTGGCAAGGACCGCCTGTGCCTCGCTGCACGGCAGGCCCACTACTGCCGTTTGGGTGTCCCTGAAGGAAGGTCGGAGGCTTTTCAGCTTAATCGAGCTTGCGTCAACTTGGAACTGGTCCACCAACGCCTTTGACAGGTCCTCTTTAGCGACTAATGGGTCCAAGTCGCAGATCGAGAGGAATTGCAACCTCGAGTCTTGCGTCAGAGCTCGCACAGATGCGACTCCATCCAGCACAGCCTCCAGATCGCTCTTCATTAGCGATGCGCTCTTCTCTCTATCCCTGCTTAGCTCGAGCAGGAGGTTACCACTAGCTGTGCAGCGAACCTTGTGCACGTTCCTTCCAAACTCCTGCAGTTGTCCGTCGCTTCGCCTGGTGACCTCGCTGTAGGTTTTTCCCTTCGCTTCGACTATGACAGCGTCGGGTCTCCGCGCTAGGCGTGCCTTCTTCCTAGTCTCCGCCTTCGTCCACGTGTCCGGCTTCCCACGGCTTGGGACTCCCGCTGGCTGAGCCGGGAATTGCTCCGCTGCTTTCGCCTGCTGTCTTGGGGGGCTCGCTCTCTTATCCACCGGCTTCTTTCCCTTTGCCGTTTGGTCCGTTTGCACGAAACTGTCCCTTTTTCGCCTGGGGGTGGTCTGCTGCGACTTTTGCTCGGTCTTCATTCGTTTGTCCCCACACTTGGGGCACCCTGGGAGGGCGTGGCGCTGTTCGACCTCCATGTCCAGCCCCCGGCTGGCGTCTTCTTGAAGGGCCTTCATCCTGGCGAACATCGCCTTCATCTGCACGTTTATGTGCCTCACCTGCTTCACGTTGGTCAGGTTTATTAGCTGATCCAGAACCCGTCCGATTTCCGATAGCTTGTCGGCGCAGCTGATTTGCCCATCCGCCTTCGTCCTCTTTGGAGGTGTACTGCGGCTCGAGCCGGAGGGGCTGCTCGGGGTCCTTGCCCGCTTCGGCGTGTCCTGTCCATCTCCCATTTCGGCCAGGACTGACCCACTAGTCTGTGGTGGCCCAGGTGATCTTGGTAGGATCGGCGAACGCAGGATCTTTTTACTGCTTTGAAAAGCTCCCGCGTTGTCCATTTCGCTGTAATGATTGCTTGTTGCGATCACTGTCGAGGCGGCCAAGCTTGCCACCACCTCGCCAGGTTGGTTTAGAACGTGGTTTGGGGCCTCCAGAATCCGTGCCCCTGCCGTGGGATTAACCACGGGTGGATTTCCAACTAAGTGGCTGCCACCTGGAGTAGTAATGTTATTTACCGACATTCCTCACTTGGGTGCATTTTATCCCTACTGCCAGGTTTATGTTGCAGATTTATCCCTTCTGCCAGGGTTGGGTTTACTGCCGGCCACTAAGGCGCAGACGCAGACCACGTAGCCGCCCACTCTGGGTCAGACGCTCCGTGGATTTTTGGTGAGAGGGGTGTGAAGGGGAAAGGGTTTTATTCGGTGGGAGTTATACCGCTCCTGCTCGGTCGCCAGAGCCCCGTCTTTCGGTGTACCGCGTTAGCGGCGGGATTGGCTGTTGGTCCGCTCCTTGACCTTTGACACCTCTTATTCCTAGCCCCATCTAATTGGTGCTATTTTCGCAAGGATTCCATGCGTTGCTGGCAAGGATTCTCGTCAGCAGCCCAGGAAAGTATGCTACGTTTAGAGACGAGATCGTTTGGCTAGTTATGTAGCAATTTGCTTCTGATCAGTAGCATTTCCCTAGAAGCGCCACCTGTGTTTGGGGTCGCCTTCGGCTGTGCAGCGCTGCCAGACCGGTAGCCTGAGCCGTATTCCAACACTGGTTTAGCAGCTGAGAGTGAGATCAGCTGGTGTGACAGTGCATCTCTAATTGCACACATGGAAAAGCGGACGGAAGAGAAAAACCGGAAGAGAAAGCTTCGAATTTTCTCACCCTGACCTGTCCCATGGGCCTGGAGATTGGGTCCTGCTGGCAGTCCATGGACCTCTGGAGAGCAGTTTTCCGCGGGTAAGTGACCGGGGCCGTGACGCCAATGCACGCTGTCACCCATTGGTGCGTCCACGCTGGCTCAACGCGGAAATTTTGGGGTTTTTCCGGGAGCGCTAACGCGACGCGTCCGTCATCAAACACTTCACACACCAGCCTGCCGCCTCTGTGTAGCCGGACCTGTGCGTATTATTTTGGCCACCGACGCGTCGTCCTAGCACTGCACTAACCCTACGAAAATGCCCGGTTACACACTGGCGGCATAATCGCAGCTAACAGTCCACCGGGTCTACACCACAATCCCTGCCGCTTTCTTGTGCCCTCCTAGGTCTGACTTCGCCTGCTGAATGTCTCCGGGCTACCTGTGCTTCGTAGTATCGGACCTCAGCTACCTGCGTCTCAATTCGGAGACTTTCCTTGAACTTGCTCCTTGTTGACTACCACGGCTGTAGCTTTTTTGTTGACTTCGTTCTTCACTTGTTCACTTGTATACTTGTTCTCCTCGACTGTGTAGCTTCCAGCGTTCGGCCCGCTTTTATAGGCCTTCTCTAACGGTTCCTCCCTCTGGTCTCCAGTCTCCGGATCCAAAGTCCACGGTTTTACCGTTGGCCCGGTCCAAAGTCCAGCTTGTACCTCAAACCTTCTGACTTCAGGCTCAGAGTTTGAAAACTCTCTTTCTCCAGTTTTAGAGTCTCCCAACTCTCTTCTCCCAGAGTCTCCGAACTCACTTTCTCCAGTTTACAGTCTCCAAACTCTCTTTCTCCCGTTCCGCACTGCCGTTACTACGCGTTGACTTTTTGCGTAACTGGCAACGGCAGGCCCTCCTCATGCGATCACTATTCGCATTTGTGCGGAGTTTTAACTCCTGACAAAATAATAAATCAAGATGTGACAGAACTTTCCAGGTTGGGGACACTGTGTTTGTAAAGCAAAACAACCGACTCGGAAAAAAACTTACCCCACGCTACAAAGAAGAAACAAGAGAGAACGCTATAGTCGAGTTCGCCGACTATCTCATACCCGTTACACAGCTATTTGAAGTGCGAAGGCGAGTCTTTAACACTGACAGTTTTTGGCGGTTTGTGGGCGTTAGAGTGGGCGTGGCAAAAAGGTTTTTGGCAAATCGATAGAAGTTTACAAGACTAATACAAAAATGAGAAAATATCAAAACTTTTTTTGAAAGTGATAGCGTGGCAAAAAGATGTTTGGCAAATCGATAGAAATTTACAAGACTAATACAAGAATGAAAAAATATCAAAACATTTTTCAAAAGTGTGGGCGTGGCAGTTTTGGGCAGTTTTTGGGCGTTAGATTGGACGTGGCAACATGAATCGACAAACTTGCGCTGCTTCTATGTCTCTGGAGTTCGCATGCTGAATCTCAACTTTCTAGCTTTAATAGTTCCTGAGATCTCGACGTTCATACGGACGAACAGACGGACGGACAGACGAACATGGCCAGATCGACTCGGCCATTGATTCTGATCAAGAATATATATACTTTATATATACTTTATCGGAAACGCTTCCTTCTCCGTGTTACATACTTTTCAACGAGCAAAAAGTAAAAGTTACTCTACGAGTAACGGGTATAAAAATGGAAGCGGACTGTGAGGAGTCTTAAAACTCTCCAGAAATCCGGGTGCAGGAGATCGGCATAGCAACGGAGAAGACGGCTGGAGTCAAGGGCGGTCAGGTCAAAAGGGAAATAATGGACCTTGGACCCCGGCAAAATGGAGACACCGTGAATTAACGGTACCGCGCTGGACCTTGGAATAAAGCCAGACAAGGGCACAAAGGTCGAACGGTAACGGTGCGGACTTTGGACAAGCACAAAGAGGACGCACCGAGAACTAACGGTGAACTACCGTTAACTACCTGAGCGAGCCGTGTGCAAAAGGGGAAATAACGGGATTCCCGCAGCCTATATAAGAGACGGCGCAGGCGCAGCTCGGGACAGTCAGTCAGTTGCGCGGAGTACGGGCGCGAAGCCCTCAGTCCGGACAGTAAACTCAGGAAAAGTACGCGGAGTGCCACACAGACAGTCAATAAGGAAGCGCGCGGAGAGCCATACAGCCACACAGTTGATCGGGAAAAGTACGCGGAGTACACGGACAGTCAGCGAGAAAGTACGCCACACGGGCAGACAGTCAATACCGAGTGGAGCGTACAAGCGAAAGTGCAAGTGCGTCAAAGCGAGCATACAGAGAGGATCGCCGCAAACAAGGACCAGAGGCGGACAAGCGAACACCAGGAGCTAGCGTGGTCAGAAAGGGACGGTGGAGTCAGTGGTCGCAAAGGTGGTTCGGGGAGGAGCACTAGCTTGTCTCACGGACGATACACCCTGCCCCATAACATCCTAAGCCCCGGTCGAGCCCGCAGGTGATCCTTCGGCAGCACTAGCACTATCTTGTCTCACGGACGATACACCCTGCCCCATAACATCCTAAGCCCCGGTCGTGCCCGCAGGTGAGCCTTCGGCAAGGGCGACGAGTGCCTGGCGTACGCAGGAAGGAACGGTGGAGTCAGTGGTCGGCAAAGGTGGTTCGGGGAGAAGCACTAGCTTGTCTAACGGACGATACACCCTGTCACCATAACATCCTAAGCCCCAGGCGAGCCGGTACGAATCCGCCATCGAAAGGACGCAACGACGCGCATCCGACGGCGAGGGTCGCAGGATTCTCTTTAGCGAGTGTCACTGAATAAAGGTGGTTTAAATCTTTATCTTCTTCTTGGTCGGGCAATCACACAAATCATAAATTTTGTGGGACGAACAAACAAACTTTCTGAGCTAGCCGTTGCAATTCATAGCGAGCAGGAACTAAGAAAACAGTTCGCTACAGGACATTGGGACAAGTGTCTTAATAAAGGGGAGGGTAGTACATAAAGATAATTTACGTAAGGATATATTTCTATTTTAGTAGTGTCAATCTGCCAAAAGTTTACTTACCTAAACATTTATTAAATTTAGACAACTACCCCAAACTTTCAGTACAATATAAAGAATCGTCAACTCTTTAAAAACAACCGTCTTTATTGATTTCAAAAACTTGAAATTCACACAACTGGAACCTTTCGACTCCAAAATTAAGCAGCAAAACAACAATAGCCATTACAATTAAAAAGCACAGCTTACAGAACAATAGCTCAGAATAAAAAACAAAAACCCATTAGTGTTATTAATCCTATTCCTATTTTATATCTATTATTTTTATTTCCCTTATCTACTTTTAATATCATAATAAAAAAACAAATTTAATCAACGATCGTTGTACATTATTATATATTATCACTATTAATAACTATAGATGTACTTGCAGTCTATATTTTTTGCATTCTATAATAATTTAAATAAAGCGTTAAAAAAAGCTTTTAAACCTTACTGGCATAAAAGTCATATCCGATTGCGGCAACCGGAGAGAACGAATCGACAACACATTCACCAAAATACATTGAGCTACTAACAACCTTATCCAACTTGCGCATTGTGACGACACTACAAGACCACCAAGGCCAATGTCAAACAAAGCACGGATCGCCAGAATTCCCGTTCATCGTCAACCGTAAAACTGTGGACAGCCTTCATCTTAGTAAGGAAGGAGTTAACTGGAGTCACTTACTGCTTATGCCCTGCTTAATGCAAGCACATCGCAGCTTTCGAGAAAAGAGCTAAGTTTTTTGAAGAACGTAGGGTAAAGTTAAGAAATCTAATTTGTAATAGTCAAACTTTGATATCTGGAGATTAAAAGCGTCGGTCATCGCCTCGCACAGACATACGAATTCGCCTCATTAAGTGCAGACCGCAAAAGTTATATTATAATGTACACAATTAAATATAGACAAAATGTACCTAATTATAATTTATAGTAAGGAAGGAGTTAACTGGAGTCACTTACTGCTTATGCCCTGCTTAATGCAAGCACATCGCAGCTTTCGAGAAAAGAGCTAAGTTTTTTGAAGAACGTTGGGTATAGTTAAGAAATCTAATTTGTAATAGTCAAACTTTGATATCTGGACATTAAAAGCGTCGGTCATCGCCTCGCACAGACATACGAATTCGCCTCATTAAGTGCAGACCGCAAAAGTTATAATATAATGTACACAATTAAATATAGACAAAATGTACCTAATTATAGTTTATATATATGTTTTTATACCCGTTTTTCGTAGAGTAAAAGTGTATACGAGATTTGTTGAAAAGTATGTAATGTTTCAATATTTTTTCACATTTTTTTCACAATTCCGCACGATAATATTAAAACCTTACCATTGGAGCGACTGCCAATGGAGCCAGCCTAATTAAGTCTTGGCGGAGTTTTGTTGTATTAAGTAATGATCACTATTAAGGCAATTTATAGAAAGAGTCAGTCAAACTTTGACAATAATGAATGGAGTGTCAAGAAGCATTACAGAAAACACAGGTCGGAGCGTTAAGATCTGTGGCGAAAAAGGCTGACCTACACATATTAGATGTACGATTAGTTTCCACCTGGCTGCGTGGCGCATAGATTGCCAGGACAGCGCGTTCTTGTTCACCGTCAATAACAACGATGACTCAAACTGACGATACCCACGAAAACCAACACATCGACCTCGTTAACCACTGTATTCGCAAGGACAACAAATATTGAAACCATATCGGCCGTACGAACGGTGTCGACTACTACGACGTTTCTGCAGTTAAAGTAATAAATATATAAAAACTGAGCTTTTAAAATTCCTGGGCGGGAAACAAAACAAAGATTAACCGGAACAACCCAAGTCAGCGAACTGAGACCCAAAGAACACCAACAGATTTGGAATATTGGCAGATAACGATTCGAACTGGATCCTGAACCTAATGCCATCAGAAAAACGAAGTGCACCTGATTAACGAGCTACAGTTTCTTTTCCATCGTAGAGTTACCGTTAAGGAACCACACAAGTGCAAAGGTCCCGTCCAATGTAATAATTGCCAAGAATACGGCCACACAAGAACATACGGCACATTGCGTTTAGGTTATGTCTTCTGTGAAGAGGTTGATGACTCTGCTTATTGCACGACAAATAAAAGCGATCCCAGTACTAAAATCTTACGGAAACTGTGGCGGTATCCTATCCACACAGCAAACTGGAGGGGCTGTCCAATATACAAAGACCTCAAAAGCCGGACTCACCCCCGAGAACACAGAATGCACAGAATACACTTATACCCTCAGAAATAACTCCAGAAGACTAAATTCCTTGATGACAATCATATTGACGTCATGCTAAATACAACTTGGAAATAAGCGGCTTTTTGTTTTACGGAACAAATTGTCCAGACGGATAGGCACGCGGCGGAAACGGTATCCTGATTAGAAACACCACTACCTTATTAAGTTTGGAAACAACTACTTGCGCCACATCTATAAACGTACAACTAGGAAACGGCAATCATACCGTTGCAGATGAATACCGCCCCCTTTGTAAAAACGTAATCGGCCAAAAACTTTCTGGAACGCCCTAGGGACACCTTTAATGATGCATGTGAATACAACGCCAAACACACCCACTGGCATTCACGCCTCGTCACCCCTAAAGGAAAACAGTTGAGTAACGACATAAATAAACGCAAATAAAACGCTTGACAACGTCTCTTCAGGTAGAACAACTGACCCGTTAGAAACATAATTTTTTCCGAGTCAGTACCGGACCTATCATCCGATCTCTATAACGCAGTCATTGCTGTGAGATCCAACTCTGATATAACCGACGAACACGCTTTAAACGCTGGAGTTCCCCAAGGCGGCGTCCTTGTATTTTGTATTTGTCTTGAAAATTTCTATTGATTTGCTAAAATCTAACGCCCACAAGCTGCTAAAAACCGCCACTCCCACATATTTACAAAATTTTTTTATATATTTCTGTTAGCCTCGGGAATTTCAATTGATTCGCCTAAAATCGAAAAACTAATTGTGCCTCTAATGCTGGCAAAAAAAAAGACATTGATTTAGGCACTGCTGGCAGCGGCGGGACCCGACATCCACCCCCCTTGAAAGCGTGGCATTCAACAGCATCCATAAGGTGGTGCAGACACAGCTTATTCACTTTCCGCTTCGTCAATACTGTTGCTGTCCTCGGTACAGCAACTCCGGCGACTCCATAACCATCCACAACTAACCCAGGCTTGGGAGTGCGCCACTTCGAACGCTGCTGCAGTAAGGTTTAATACTCTTCCTTTCTTTGGGACCAGAAAGTTTTCTGCAGGTAAGCGATGCGCTGCCGGCTATCCAAGCGATTGAAGTTTAAGTTTGTCACACCTTTGTAAGGGTCGATAATTAACTACCGCAGATATGTGGCAAATAAGACTTCTCAGCTCATCGAAGTTCAGAATGCAAAATGCACAGCACGGTAAAAGTGATGCTTCACTGTCTTCAGTGCAGCCTCCCGAAGTCTACAAAAGTGTGGATATCGAGAAGGAATAAAAGGCCACTCGATTTCCTCCGCCAGGCAAAAATCCAACACTGCTGTAGTGTGGTCGTCGCTAAGGAATAGGCGTCTTAGTTCAAGCAACTTGTTCATCGCGTCAACATAATTAGTTGCATTGTCGGACTAATATTAACCGTTCTAGGCCGTGGAAGAATGCAACTGTAGAGAAACGTTTGATGAGCTCCAAATGTACCGCCTTGGTTGTAAAGCAAATGAAAACCAGAATATATATATACAATGAATCTATGGCAAATGTGGCAAAGACACGTGACGGGAATCTTTTGGTAAAACCAAAAAATGGCCTCCAAGCATTTAAACTGCTAAGACTTGTAGTGTCCAATTTCCTACAGGGGCATTTGTTTCTTTTCTCTTTCCCCTTTTTGCTAGTTCAGCAATTAGCTTAGGCGTGGCTTATCTTTAATTCGGACACCTTGGATAAGCTAGCGCATCGTGTGTGCATGCCGACACCCACTCATGTTTGTCGACTTCGGCTGCACTTGCCGTTGTCGCATGATCGGCTTTGATATATGCCTAGGCCTAGTCTGAGTACAGCTCACTCTAAGAACAGCAGCCGACCAAATAAGTTCAAGTCGTCAAGTGCGTGAAATAAATTTATATATTTTGCTGAAAATATTATATACTGAAGTTAATGTATAAAAATACATTTTAATATAATAATATCAGTTCAATACCGGCAAACATACGCATAAAATTAATTTCTGTGAATTTCAAGTGCATTTATAAAAAGTGGCCAGGTATGAAATTGCTCATTTTCCTATGAACAATTTATAACCAAATTTTATTTCAGTGCCTATTTAGTGCCAGTGCCTTCTTATATTATATATATTGTTTGGAGAAAATTCCTGCATGTTTATAGCAGAAGAAAATCCCACCCCAAATTGGCACACGAGGATTTGGCAATTTTGTGACGTCATGGCAAACCTCGTTTGAGTTATTTGCAACTGCGCTCTTCGCAGTGCAGCGGCCGTTTTGGTTATGTGGAGCTGCGCTGCCGCTGCTCTACCTAATTCTTCGCTGCTTTGGTTGTTTTAGCGCTGCTTTGGTTAATTTGCTCTGCCTTGGATATTTGGTGCAGCGCTGCCGCAGATTTTCGCTATGTCTTGGAAGTATTTCGACCAATAAGCTGGAATAAAAATATGACGTCTGCCAATTAAATTTATATTGGAAATTTCTGAACCGTCTCCAAGGAAGATAGCGATGCCAACTCTTTATTGTCCAATTTTCCGAATAATGTGCTAGGTCTTCACAAAGTTTCGTTCTACGAACCAAACTGGATCAGACGTATAAATATTAAAAGTGGCTAAGAAGAATTGATATAAAAATTTGCATTGTTTCAACAATTTGGACGCTGTGTCGTATTATGCCACTAATTTAAATTATTTCTCTTAAATTTCCTTTTTTTTTAAATTGAAATACTTAAAACTTAAAGTAAATTTTTTTTTATTAACTGAAATTTTATGAAATGAAATAAGGAATGATCAAGAGCAAATTAATTAATTATTGATAATTTTGTGTGCTTAAATTTAAACTCATGGCCGAAACAAAATGATTCTCTATTTTATAAAGATTTTCTGCGGTCATTGAGCTCAACGACGGCGTCGCAGGGTGAGTGAGTTTTATTTGATTTTCCCCTATTTTTATACCCGTTACTCGTAGAGTAAAAGGGTATACTAGATTCGTTGAAAAGTATGTAACAGGCAGAAGGAAGCGTTTCCGACCATATAAAGTATATATATTCTTGATCAGGATCAGTAGCCGAGTCGATCTGGCCATGTCCGTCTGTCCGTCCGTCTGTCTGTCCGTCTGTCTGTCCGTCCGTATGAACGTCGAGATCTCAGGAACTACAAAAGGTAGAAAGTTGAGACTAAGCATACAGACTCCAGAGACATAGACGCACGCAAGTTTGTCGATTCATGTTGCCACGTACAATCTAACGCCCACAAACCGCCTAAAACTGCCACGCACACACTTTTGAAAAAGGTTTTGATATTTTTTCATTTTTGTATTAGTCTTGTAAATTTCTATCGATTTGCCAAAAAACTTTTTGCCACGCCCACTATAACGCCCACAAACCGCCAAAATCTACCACGCCCACACTTTTGAAAAATGTTTTGATATTTTTTCATTTTTGTATTAGTCTTGTAAATTTTTATCGATTTCCCAAAAAATTTTTTGCCACGCCCACTCTAACGCCCACAAACCGCCAAAAACTCTCCTTTGCACTTCCACTAGCTGAGTAACGGGTATCAGATAGTCGGGGAACTCGACTATAGCGTTCTCTCTTGTTCTATATTATTTTTATTTAATGGTCAATCATAATTTGTTTTATTTTTTTTTAAACTTAAACCATGCATTATTGCTTATATTTTTTCATTATTTACAATACTATGATTTACTTATATTTTTTTCTTTAATTTTGTTTATTCTTCATTATGATTATTATTTAAGAAGCTCAGTTCAGCTTAAACTCCATTTTCTTTAAACTTTTAATTATAATTATAAAAATGATTATATAATTGAAATGAAGGTTTAATTTTTTGGTTCTTGTGGGTCTGCCTAGAACATAAATAGTAGCTACCTTAACGTTAGCTTAAGGGACAACCCATATATTTTCTTTGACAATAATGAATGGAGTGTCCAAAAGCATTACAGAAAACACAGGTCGGAGCGTTAAGTTCTGTGGCGAGAAAGGCTGACCTAACCATATTAGATGTACGATTAGTTTCCACCTGGATGCGTGGCGCATAGATTGCCAGGACAGCGCGTTCTTGTCAACGATGACTCAAACTGACGATACCCACGAAAACCAACACATCGACCTCGTTAACCACTGTATTCGCAAGGACAACAAATATTGAAACCATATCGGCCGTACGAACGGTGTCGACTACTACGCCGTTTCTGCAGTTAAAGTAATAAATATATAAAAACTGAGCTTTTAAAATTCCTGGGCGGGAAACAAAACAAAGATCAACCGGAACAACCCAAGTCAGCGAACTGAGACCCAAAGAACACCAACAGATTTGGAATATTTGTAGATAACGATTCGAACTGGATCCTGACACTAATGCCATCAGGAAAAACGAAGTGCACCTGATTTACGAGCTACAGTTTCTTTTTCATCGTAGAGTTACCGTTAAGGAACCACACAAGTGCAAAGGTCCCGTCCAATGCAATAATTGCCAAGAATACGGCCACATAAGAGCATACGGCACATTGCGTTTAGGTTATGTCTTCTGTGAAGAGGTTGATGACTCTGCTTATTGCACGACAAATAAAAGCGATCCCAGTACTAAAATCTTGCGGAAACTGTGGCGGTATCCTATCCACACAGCAAACTGGAGGGCCTGTCCAATATATAAAGACCTCAAAAGCCGGACTCACCCCCAAGAATACAGAATGCACAGAATACACTTATACCCTCAGAAATAACTCCAGAAGACTAAATTCCTTGATGACAATCATATTGACGTCATGCTAAATACAACTTTGAAATAAGCGGTGTAAAGACCCCGAAAATACACAATTGATACACGCTGAGCTTCTGCTATTGATCTGTTTTATTCGTTCTTCGGTAATACGACTTATAAATCCGGTGGTTCACAATTGACCCAATCTTCCTCTCTCGTTGCCCACTCATCACCGCGTCTCTACCGCTCCCGCGTCTGTGACGTTCCAGTAGAGTCGCTGTTTGGTACAGGTTCCCACATCCCTCCTTTATTTATGAGACGGAGCTTCAGGGGTTTCACCTTCGAAGGAGAGTGTTGAGCAGGTGCTTCCGACGGTCGTCTAGGACCTCCTGAAAAGATGCTGGAATGGTTTGGAGAATACCCAACTCGGGCGCTGGTGCGACAGATACGTCGCCTGAAATCTTCTTTAGGTGCGCAACGTTCCTCATTAATGTTCTGCCGCCACCTACTATCTTTACTATGTTATTATGTCTCTCTAATACCTCAAACTCAGTTTGGTCAAAAGTCGTTGTTAGTTTATTTGGAAAAACTACGTTTTGTAGGGCCTCGTAGTGTAGTGGATAGCGCAACTACCTGTCAAACACGAGGTTGTGGGTTCAAACCCCACCCATGACGGGAGCATGGCCACACAATCTTTCCTCTCAAAAAGTACTTTTCTAGTTTTTAGAAAGTATTATTCCATTCAAAATGCCTAATGCAACAATCTTCGGCAACTTCATCTTGCCAAACCGCCTTCACCCCCTCTCCACGCTATAGCGGGGCCCCACTACATAGTTACCAAGTGCACCCTGTTCGCATTTCTACGACTAGCAACATCACCGTAGACGCCACTCCCCGATGACGTTAGGTGGCAGACCCACCACTGGGATAAGCCGCATCTGGCCAATCACCAGATCGGTCGAAAAACCTAAAACCGATTACCGAAACAAATACGAGAAAATTAAGGTCTCGTAGAAGCCCTACGTTCCCGAGAGGAATAACAAGGAATTAAAAAAAAAAAAAGTTTTGTAACAAAACTTTATCGCCAATCTTAATATCGATCTTCTTAGCTCCTCTCTTTTTATCCGCTGCTTCCTTTCCTTTTTCTTTTTGCATGATATCTCGATCTCTTTCCGCAGAGTCTGTGAACTGTTCATTTAATTCTTCAATCCCTGGTATTTTGTCGCGTATTATTCTATTAAACATTAATTGGGTTGGGGCACTCCCTGTGGTTCCATGGGGAGTTACATTATGCGTCAGCACAAACTTTTGTATCTCCTCCTTATAGTTTTTATACCCGTTACTCGTAGAGTAAAAGGGTATACTAGATTCGTTGAAAAGTATGTAACAGGCAGAAGGAAGCGTTTCCGACCACATAAAGTATATATATTACTGATCAGGATCAGTAGCCGACTTGATCTGGCCATGTCCGTCTGTCCGTCCGTCTGTCTGTCCGTCTGTCCGTCTGTCCGTATGAACGTCGAGATCTCAGGAACTACAAAAGCTAGAAAGTTGAGACTAAGCATACAGACTCTAGGGACAAAGACGCAGCGCAAGTTTGTCGATTCATGTTGCCACGCCCACTCTAACGCCCACAAACCGCCAAAAACTGCCACGCCCACACTTTTGAAAAAGGTTTTGATATTTTTTCATTTTTGTATAAGTCTTGTAAATTTCTATCGATTTGCCAAAAAACTTTTTGCCACGCCCACTCTAACGCCCACAAACTGCCCAAAACTGCCACGCCCACACTTTTGACAAAGGTTTTGATATTTTTTCATTTTTGTATTAGTCTTGTAAATTTCTATCGATTTGCCAAAAAACTTTTTTGCCACGCCCACTCTAACGCCCACAAACAGCCCAAAACTGCCACGCCCACACTTTTGAAAAATGTTTTGATATTTTTTCATTTTGTATTAGACTTGTAAATTTCTATCGATTTGCCAAAAAACTTTTTGCCACGCCCACTTTAACGCCTACAAGCCTCCAAAAACTGTCAGTGTTAAAGACTCTCCTTCGCACTTTCACTAGCTGAGTAACGGGTATCAGATAGTCGGGGAACTCGACTATAGCGTTCTCTCTTGTTTGAATTTGAGTAGGCAATTTTTAGCCGTTTGACTAAGGATTTATTCATGTTTTCCACCTCCCCATTAGCCTGAGGCCAGTATGGTGGGGTTATAACTTGTTCTATGCCGCATGTCTTGCAATATTCTGAGAATTCATCGCTTATATATTAACGTCCATTGCCGGTACGTAAGTATGTTGGATAGCCCAATCTACAGAATATTTCTTTCATGATTCCAATCAAACTGCTCGATGAGATCGACCGCCAAAAACTTAAACTCCATATAGCAAAAAAAATAGTCTATAAAAACTAAGATGAATTCATTGTTAGGCAGGGGTCCCAACAGATCTGACGCAACCCATATCCACGGTCCCGTAGGAAATGGATTCCTGTTCATCGGGGCTGGTTTTATTGACTGGGATACCAGGAGGCAGTCTCTGCACGTTTTACCGAATTCTTCCGCATCTCTGTCGATCAACGGCCACCATACCTTGGATTTTAAGCGGCGTTTCATAGCTGATTCTCCCGGGTGTCCTTCATGTGCCAATTCAACTACCCGTTTGCGAAGAGTTGTTGGGATTACAATGCGATTTCCTCTCAGTAGGAGAGGTCCTATGGTCGACAATTCAAATCGAAATGGATATAATTTCGTTGATGTTTCACGTTTCCAAGAGTCGTTCTCTAGACTGTGTATAGCATCAACAACTTCTTCGTCTCGCAATGACGATTCAGCGATCTCGGAGATGGTCATTGACTTGGGAATAGCGCTTTCCACTACTCGCAAGATGCTATACTCCATTCTCTTGGTAGCTGGACTTGACGATGATTGGCAAAGTCGGGACAATACATCAGATATATTTTCCTTTCCGGTTTTATAGATTACTTTAAAGTTGTATGATTGAAGGCGTAGTAACCATCTCTCAATACGAGCCGGAGGCTTCGATTTCGGTTTGAAGATAGCCTCTAAGGGTTTATGATCTGTTATCAGCTCGAAATGTAGACCAGCTAGGTAATAGTAGAATTTCTCTACTGCCCAGACAAGTGCTAAACTCTCTTTCTCCGTTTGAGAGTAGCGCCTTTCAACCTCAGACAGGGCTATGCTGGCAAATAAAATAATCAACGGATCGCCATCCATATCAAACTGCAGAAGGACCGATCCAAGAGCTACAGGACTAGCGTCCGCTATTAAGCGGGTGCGGCTCTTTGGGTTAAAATAGGCAAGATTAGGAACATGTGCCAAATGACATTTTAAGTTTTGAAAAGCCTTTTCCTCGGTATCGCCCCATTGAAATTTGTTTTTTCGTAATAATTGGCGTAGGGGTTCCGTGTTCTCGGCCAAATCAGGAATAAATTTCCCAACATAGGTAATGAGACCGAGAAAAGGATTCAAAAATGGGTAAAGGGTATTTCTCTCGCTGAATTGCCCTATTTGCCAATCGCATATCCACGCATAGCCGAATGTCTCCATTCTCTTTAAATGCCAGTACGATGGGAGAGATCCATGAACTTGGACCCATAACTGGTTCGATTATGTCACGTTTAAGGGCTTCCTCCAGCTTAGCATGAACTTGGTCCTCAAAGGCTACCGGAATTCTTCTTACCGGCTGTTGCACCGGTCTAATCTCGGGATCTACGCACAGCTTTACTTTGACGCCTTTCCACTTCGGGAACGGTGTAGGCTCTTCAATGCGGTTGACATCCCAACCCAGGCGAAGGACATTGAGTTTTATAGCTGTGTCTCGCCCCAATAATGATTGTCGACCATTTTTTATAACGTAAAGTGTCGCAATCACTTCATTATATCTTCCAGCCGAAATGGGTGCCTTAAAAACACGAATTACCTCAAGCAATTGTTCAGAAGCATAGCCTCGAAACTGTTTTTCAGAATGTGATATTTCTTTGAATATTATAGTGCCTTTCTTTTGTAGCAGTTGCCAATCCGAGCTGCTGATGAGGTTGAATCTTGATCCTGAGTCAATAACTAGGGGAATTTTCTGGCCTCCTACCCGGCAGTATATAAGCTCTTCTTCCTCATCACTTGCTATTTTGAAACAGTTTGTGTTCTCCTTTTCCAATTTGAGGTCTGTGTTCTCGCCTTCCACACAACGAACATTCGTCTTACGTTTCTTAACATTTTCAAAATTACACTGAGAATTCCGTCTCTTCCGACCATATAAAGTATATATATTCTTGATCATGATCAATAGCCTAGTCGATCTGACCATGTCCGTCTGTCCGTCCGTCTGTCTGTCTGTCCGTCTGTCTGTCCGTCCGTATGAACGTCGAAATCTCAGGAACTATAAAAGCTAGAAAGTTGAGAATAAGCATACAGACTCCAGAGACATAGACGCAGCGCAAGTTTGTCGATTCATGTTGCCACGCCCCCTATAACGCCCACAAACCGCCTAAAACTGCCACGCCCACGCTTTAGAAAAATGTTTTAATATTTTTTCATTTTTGTATTAGTCTTGTAAATTTCTATCGATTTGCCAAAAAACTTTTTGCCACGCCCACTCTAACGCCCACAAACCGCATAAAACTGTTACGCCCACACTTTAAAAAAATGTTTTAAAATTTTTTCATTTTTGTATTTTTTTTTTTTTTAATAATTCTTTCTATTCCACTCGGGAACTTAGGGCTTCTACGAGAGCTTTCCATCTAACTCTATTTTGAGCTGTCTGTTTTGCACTTTCCCATGTAGTGTTTATTTGGGCTAGTTCTTGGTGAGCGGTTCTTCTCCAGGTTGCTCTTGGCCTTCCTACTCGCCTGCTTCCTTGGGGGTTCCAGTCTAGTGCCATCCTCACAATGCTACTCGGGTTTCTTCTGAGAGCGTGCCCTATCCACATCCATTTTTTCTTCCTTATTTGTATATGGATCGGGGACTCGTCTATAACGCGCCACAGTTCTGTGTTGGCTATTCTGTTTGGCCAGAATACCCCACATATGACTCTCAGGCATTTGTTTGCTGAAAGCCTGTAGCTTCTGCGTTATTTTCTTCGTGGCGAGCCATGTCTCACTTCCGTATAGCAGTATGGATTTCACACACGCATTGTAGATCCTGAGCTTTGTTCGTCGACTGATTTTTCGGTCTCTCCATATAGTCTCCCAAATGCTGAGCGGGCTTTGCCAAGACGACTGGAGACATCATCATCCACTCCACCACTGTTGGATATGATGGTGCCAAGGTATGGGAAACTCGTAATGAACTCGATTGGGTTCCCATTTATGTTGATGTTTCCTTGGCTGGAGTGGTTGAAGCGCATAGCTTTTGTTTTCGCTATGTTTATCTCGAGCCCAACGCTGCTGGCTATCCTGACGAGGTCGTCAGTTTTCCTCTGTATGTCGCCGAGTCTGTGCGATATGAGACATATGTCGTCTGCGTAGTCCAAGTCCTCAAGGTGTCTGGTGAGGTTCCACGAAATTCCGCGCTTGGAAGAGCATACTTCGCTCATTAACTCGTCGACTACGATGTTGAAGAGGAGTGGTGACAACGGGCATCCTTGCCGAATTCCGGTGTTCGTCTGGAAAGGTGCACTAGTTTTACCATTGTGCAGTACCGCCAGGTTGGCATCGTCATACATCGATTTGATGATGGCGATGAGGTTTGCAGGTACTCCTTTTCTTGCAAGTGCTCACCATATTGCTGCTCTTTCAACTGAGTCGAATGCCTTCTTGAAGTCGATGAACAGGAGGTAAAGCGGGGCTCTCCATTCCACAGCTTGCTCGGTTATTATGCGTAGTGTATTTGCCTGGTCTACGCAACTCCTGTGTGGTCTGAAGCCTGCCTGTTCGTCTCGTATTGTTGGCTCAATTTTTTCCTGGAGGCGTTCGTTCAGAAGTGTAGCTAAGATCTTGTAGCTGGTGTTGAGCAGTGTTATCCCTCTCCAGTTGTTGCAGTCACTAAGGTCGCCTTTTTTGGGAAGCTTCACAATGATTCCGTTTTTCCAGGAGTCTGGCACAACACTCCTGTAGTCTATGGCCACGTTTGGTGATGTGGTGTGGCTAATTCCCATGAAGTGTTGGCGCCATCTTCGGATTTGTGCGTCATCATTGGATAAGAGGTTACCTTCTAGATCTCTGACTGGTTTGTTCTGTCTGTGATGGGTTCCTGTGATCCGTGAGATCTGCTGGTATAACGAGCGCATGTTGTTCTCGCCGGCTGCTCGTTCTGCGTCTGCCGCAAGTCTATCCAGCTGTGCTCTTTTGTCCTTTCTGACCGACCTTTTCACCGCTCTGCATAGTCCGCGATACTCCTCACGGTACTGCGTGAGCTGGTCCGCCAGAGGCTTCAGGTGGTTCCTCCTTCTAATTAGGTCCCAGGTCCCTTCAGATATCCAGTCCGTTCTTCCGCGTTGTTGCAGGCCAAGTATTTCCTCCGCCGTGGTCCTTAGTTGCCTGCAGGTGTACTCCCATGGGTGGTCTTCTAGGGGGATCAGCTCTTCTCGCAGCGTGGACGTCATTCTCGTCTTCAGAGTAGAGTCGCTAAGGAGGTGCAGGTTCAGGGGGGGCGCACGCCGGTGTTGACTGTTGCCAGTGTTCCTTGAGTGGTAGCGGTTGAGCTTTATTGAAAGTTCTCCAATGACCAACTCATGATCACTGTCTATGGCTGCTCCCCTTTTGTTCCGTACGTCCAGTAGCGAGTGTCTCCATTTCCTGCTAATGCATATGTGGTCGATCTGGTTGCGCGTATTACCACTTGGAGTGTCCCGGAGTATTTGTGGACATCTTTGTGTGGAAATAATGTGCCACCGATGACCAGTTGGAATAGCTGGCAGAGTTCCACTAATCTCTCTCCGTTATCGTTGCGAGTCCCAGTTCCATGCTGGCCCATGACAGATCTTAGTCCGGTGTTGTTGGGGCCAATTTTTGCATTGAAGTCACCCATGAGGATGTTGATGTCACTTTGCCGTAACTTGTTGAGGGTTGCTGTAAGGGCAGTATAGAAGTCGTCCTTGGTGTCGTCGTTTGCGTCTTCCGTCGGGGCATAGCATTGAGTGATGTTAATATATCTAGCTCTACATCTGAACCTGGCGGTCATGATTCTATCAGAAATGGGTTCCCAGGAAACCAGTGCCTTCTTTATGCGCTTGGACACGAAAATTCCCACTCCATATCTGCTGCCGTCACTGTTGCCACTGTGTAGGACTAGATTGCTATCTGATGTTGTTGTTTCCCCACTGCCAGTCCACCTCATCTCGCTGATTCCAGCTATTGCAATGTGGAGTTTCTCCATCTCCGCCTCGAACTGTGCTAACCTAGATGGTTCTCTTAGAGTTCTAACGTTCCATTGTCCAATTCGTGTCCGTTTTGAAATGCCTATGGTCGTCATCGAATTTGGGGATCCGTTTATGTTTAAATTTCTCGTATTAGTTTCAGTAATCGTTGTAAGTTTTTCGACCGATCTGGTGATTGGCCAGATGCGGCTTATCCCAGTGGTGGGGCTGCCACCTGTCGCCATCGGGAAGTGGCGCCTACGGTGTTGTGTTGTTATTCGTAGAAAAGCGAACAGTCTGGTAACGCGATCGCCCTGCTGGGTGTTGTTGCTGTTCGCAGAAAAACAAAGGGTGCGCTTGGTACTATGTGGGTGCCCCCCGTTTTTTCTCCCATGTAATGAGGAGGGGGGTGGGACGGTGTGGCAAGTGGAAGTTGCCGAAGATTGTTGTAATAGGCAGTTATGTGGAAGAATACTTTCTAAAAGTTAGAAAAGCATTTTCAGAGAGGAAGTTTATGTATGGCCATGCTCTCGTCATGGGTGGGGTTTGAACCCACGACCCCGTGGCTAGCAGGTAGTTACACTATCCACTACACCACGAGGCCCCACATTTGTATTAGTCTTGTAAATTTTTATCAATTTGCTAAAAAACTTTTTGCCACGCCCTTTCTAACGCCCACAAACCGTCAACAACTGTCAGTGTTCAAATTTCTTCTTCGCACTTCCACTAGCTGAGTAACGGGTATCAGATAGTCGGGGAACTCGACTATAGCGTTCTCTCTTGTTTATAAATATTTTCAGCTCAACGACGGCGTCGCAGGGTGAGTGAGTTTTATTTGATTTTCCCCTATTTTTCTATATAATTTTTATTTAATGGTCGATCATAATTTGTTTTATTTTTTTTTAAACTTAAACCATGCATTATTTCTTATATTTTTTATTATTTAAAATACTATGATTATACCCGTCACTCGTAGAGTAAAAGGGTATACTAAATTCGTTGAAAAGTATGTAACGGGCAGAAGGAAGCATTTTCGACCATATAAAGTATATATATTCTTGATCAGGATCAATAGCCAAGTCAATAGCCGTCTGTCCGTCCGTATGAACGTCGAGATCTCAGGAACTACAAAAGCTAGAAAGTTGAGACTAAGCATACAGACTCCAGAGACATAGACGCACGCAAGTTTGTCGATTCATGTTGCCACGTCCAATCTAACGCCCACAAACGTCCCAAAACTGCCACGCCCACACTTTTGAAAAATATTTTGATATTTTTTCATTCTTGTATTAGTCTTGTAAATTTCTAACGATTTGCCAAAAAACTTTTTGCCACGTCCACTCTAACGCCCACAAACCGCCCAAAGCTGCTACGCCCACACTTTTGAAAAATGTTTTGATATTTTTTCATTTTTGTATTAATCTTGTAAATTTCTATTGATTTGCCAAAAAACTTTTTGCCACGCCCACTCTAGCGCCCACAAACCGCTAAAAACTGTCAGTGCTGAAGACTCTTCTTCGTACTTTCACTAGCTGAGTAACGGGTATCAGATAGTCGGGGAACTTGACTATAGCGTTCTCTCTTGTTTTTTTTTCTTTTGGGTCTGTCGCCGAACACCATGCCGATCCTAGAACATAAATAGTAGCTACCTTAACGTTAGCTTAAGGGACAACCCATATATTATATTTTCTCCGGTGTTGTCAAGGTAGGGAGGGTGTAGAATAGGGTAAAATTAACACCTCATACCCTAGAGTCAATCGGAACCGAATGTTTCTGTCAATAATCAGGTATCTATCTTTTTATTGGGACTTACAATATTTATTTCATTTTTTTTATACATGTCCTGTTGATTTTTGTTCAGTTGAAACCGTGCACTTAAAGTATTGTGAAAATTGCCGAGCTCTGTCATGGCCCTGGCTGCTCAGCTAGGAAGAATTTAAAGGGCTGCACACTACAGACTTAAAATCATGGGGAGCTCGCAATTGAAGTTTCACAAAAGGTGTTATTTACTCAAATAATTTACGCCCCCTTACTGAAGAAGAAATCAAAAAGGAAATAAAGGCATAAAACATATGTGACGTCAAAAAAATATAAAAACAAGAGAGAACGCTATAGTCGAGTTCCCCGACTATTAGATACCCGTTACTCAGCAGCTAAATTTAAAAAACAATAAATATGCCTTTATATATGTACGTAATTTTTCGCCGCTCGAATTAGCTTCCGATTAAAATTTTTAAATCGGTACCCAGGGAACACCACGTGGAGGCCGTTGAGTTACAACGGGGTCGTTCAAACCAAAATCAGTTTTGGGGACCTACGAGTCGACTTGAGTTTTAAAACTTTGAACAAATTATAAAACTCCATGTTCCCCAAAAATTTTGTTTGTCCGTAGCATACGGAGGCATAGATATTGTTATTATTAAATAAAATAATTAAAAAAGAAATTAAATTAAATTAAATTAGCAAACTTATTTAAAATATTAATTATTTTTTTAGGTTTTTTTGTTTTTACTTATTTTTTTGTGAGTTTTTTTTTGTTTTTGTTTTAAATTAAATTAAATTAAATTATCAGACTTATTTAAAAATATTAATTATTTTTTTAGGTTTTTTTTTTGTGGTTTTTATTTTTTTTTGGTTTTTTTTTTATTTAATAATAAATACATCTAATAACTAAAAAATTCAATAATTTTTTTTTTGGGGTTTTTCTTGTTTTTTTTTAATTAAATTAAATTATCAGACTTATACAATAATATAAATTTTTTTTTGTTTTTTTTTTTTTTAATTTAATAATGAATACTTATAATGAAAATAAATACTTATTTAGTTTATATTTAATAAAATAACTACAATACCTAATCTGCCTCCCTAACGCTAACTAATATACCACTGTGGTAACTATATGTGGTCTCAAATGTGCGCGCAGTGGCCCTATTATCGAAAATATTTGAAAACGCCCAATCAATATGCGTATTGCAATTGGTTGTAGACAAATCCAAATCTAGCAAAGAACTAAAACCCTTTACATCTACTAAGAAATCGAAAATTTGCTTGAGGCAGCCAGAGATGGAGTGGAGGCACAAGTTAAAATCTCCTAACACTAAACAATTACTATTTAAAAATGTGTGGTTCTGAAATAACTCCTTAAATTCAGTTTCAAACTTCTTTATGGGATAGGTCGGACTTTTATATAAAACTAGAATCCCTAAAGATCGGTACTTAAAGATAGCAAACTCAAACACTGGAGAGGCTAAATTTAAAGGATTTGAAAAAAAATCGACCACTTGAGCAAAGACTAACATTCTCAAATAGTTCGTTTCGAATAAAAACGAGAATGCCTCTTTTTGGTCGGGCTCCGCTAGCTACTGACTGGCAATCTAATCTCACTGCTGTGGTAAAGCCAGGAATTTCATATACTTCATTTGAGTATGTGGATGCTTCAACGAAGCACAAAATAGAAGACCTAAGCATTAGCCGATCGGAACAAACATCGCTAATGTGGCAGTGTAAACTTTCCGTATTATGGAAAAAAAAATGAAGGTTCGGACTATTGATTAAACAATCGAAATGGGTATTTCAGAAGCTCTGCTTCTGAAGCTGAATCCTGAGCGGATCTTGGGGGGACAAAAGGTCCAATAATGAAGAGACCTGCCGCAGTTGTTGCTCTACTACAGGCTACATACAGCGCAGCTCTCTGCATGCTGGAGTTAGTGTGAACTACCACTTTACTGTACGTAGCTCCTTGACTTTTATGAATAGTAATTGCTTCTGCAGGAACCACTGGAAACTGCTTTCGGTCAATTGTAGTTGCCTGATTAGAATTAATTTGAAAACTTTTTATTATTTTCATAATCGGCGTCCATAAAGCCTCCTCACAATGTCTGCGCTTGGAACGCGCATTTACTCCTATGCTTTCATCTAAAAATTGTATCCAAAGAAGATCTGGAGTGTTGGACGTACTGAAGCCTATCTCCCTAAGGACACCAGTGGCTCCGTTTACGAGACCATCTGATGTATCTACATTGACCGTCATCATATATTTGGCAGTGGTTTTTAAAGTCAGAGAGGTACACAATCCTTGTGTCTCAGATGTTTTTAGGGACCTAGCTTGTTCCAGACATCTGTTCCTCTGCTCTAAGCTTATTTGAGCGGACTTAACTGAGTCTATAGCTTCCAAGAGAAATTGAGCAGTGGGAATCGAGTTAAGCTTCTCCCTATTGTACCGATCTGTGTCCTGATTACTTGTAAAAAGGTGAATTGAGTCATTTGGAATTTGACTTTCATCGGAAATTCTAGATCTAAGCAAGCTAATATCATCAGACGTCATTTGGCCGGATGCCATGTTATTGAGTGCAATAGCAAACGGTTGGTCATCTCGCTGTCGCATTATTTCTGTGAGTTCAAAAAACCTAAAAGGACTCCACAGATACGATCCAAATATAGCACTGTATGGATCATGCGCCGGGGGCTGAAAAATCCAGCGATCACATACGGGCCGCAACTGTCTAAGATCGCCGAACACGATAACCGAAATACCTCCGAAAGGAGTTTCAACATTAGAAAATATTTGCTTTAGGCGAGAGTCTAAATGAGAAAACATTGTTGGACTTAAACTTCTAAATGCGGACCCAGCCTGATTTACAGGGAGAGAGAACATGGAATGAAGAGTGGATCCTCCGATTCCGAAAGCAGCTTTGCCTGTGGGAGCACACAGTAAAATTTTTACCGAAGTTGGGTCACATCCTACTCTACCATTATACTCCTTGGATAGGGACTGAAATAACGTTGATATTAATCTACTTTTGCCGACACCTGCTCCGCCACCTATGAACTCATAAAAGGTTCGATTTGACCTTGCATTATGCAAGACATGAGTAGGAAAAGTTTTTTGCTCCAAATTTAGAGATATAACTAAATTGACTATGTTTAAAGGGGATATAAGTGGCGGAAGCTTTATTACCCGGATATTACTATCCGGATCAACATCTAACAAATTGTTGTTCAAGTTTAAAACATTAATTTGAGGAGATATTTCAGGAATAGCTAATGCCCTAAACTCCTCATTAGGTTCGACCACCTCTTCTTCATTTTCTTCTATACTATCTGCTTCCATGGCCCTTCTAAGCGCGTCTTCTAAACTATCTATGGCATTATACTTTTCAAAGTTGGCTTTAATAGCCTCTTCATTCTCCTTATAAAATTCCTCGCAATTTCTTTGAATTAAATCTACCTGTTCGTTTCGCCATGGAGAAAAGAGCATAACTAATGATCTAAAATAGTTAATCCTATCTGTATTAATATTAAATGGCCTATACCTAATAATACTGGCCTTATTTCTTTCCCTAATAAAACCGCTTCCATCTCGGAGCGGAAAATATACATCTCCTAACACTCTCACTATTTGCCCTCTGACGAGTACTTCTACGGCTTTTCGAAAACTCAAAATTTGCTGAAAAATCGGCTAAACACAGGCCTTCATGTAAATCTGGTCTTTGTTCGTATCAATCCAGCAATCCTTTCAGAAATATCTCAGTTGAATTCTGAGCCATATTTTGAAGGTCGCGTGTAGGTCTAAGCATACGAACTCGTTGTTCTGGAGGGAAGGTGTTGATATGAACGCACTTATTACTGGCTTCGGACAACGCCATTCCCAGACAACAATACACGGCTTCCTGAGCAGAAATCTCAGTGCCTGAAATAAACTTGTGACCGAGATACTGTAGCTTTTGTCGAATGCTTGAATTGCCTCTTCTAATGTCATTAGCTGCTTCTCGCATTAACTTCGAAATACCCCGTTGGGATTTGTTAATATAATTAATAATGTAGCTACAGCAAGCAAAAGGGTCCAAAATTAACTGGATATCCATATTTGCCCTTTGCATAGAAAGAATGTGTTTATTATAAGCATTTACTTGAATTTCTGCAAATGTTCTGTGGTTTTTTCAAACTAGACCTAATAGCATAAATGTAGTCCTCGTAACTGAGGCTCACATGGTTGTGAGAAAGAAAATTTTCAAATATGCTTAATTGGCTAGTCATGTCATCTGCATGATTGCAAAGTAGAAAATCTCGAATTTTTTTGAAGTTTTCGTGATGAAAAGAATTTTGAGTTGCTTCGGGAAGTGGATTTAAAATTTCCGTCTGGGGCATTGGAGGGTATGGAATACCGAAACGACAAATAGATTGTCCCCGCACTTTTTTAAGACACGAATGCCCGTGCTTATGCTTTTGGTATTCAATATACGGAGCCAAATCTGGGTTTGTAAGATCCACAGTTACAAACTGATCAATGAAGGCTATTACAGTACGTATAGACTCTTCATTGTTTAAATCCACTTTTGGGGCATCTTTCAGCCAAAACATGCCGTGAATATGAGGCGAACCTCTCTGTTGAAACTCAACTCGCCAGTAATAGGTAGTAACGAAATTACTTCCAAAGACACCCCCTGGCTTTTTCATAAGTTTTAAAACTTCTCTATACCTGTAATCAAAATATCTAGCGCACGTCACTGGGTCTGTTCTTATAAGGCGCGCCTTTTCCCTAAGCTGCAAACTTGAAGCTTCTTCTTCACTTATATTAACCCTATCTACATTGCGCTTGAGCAGTACTAGCAGCTCTGGCCACCTAGTTTCAGCGGCCGATAAAGTTATGAAAAAAGTTGGCAGCCCAAATTGGCGAATCATGGCCATGACCTTTTTCTTCTCATCTTCCCAGTGAGCAGGAGACGTGCGAATGTCCCTAAGGATCCTATATCCCTCATCATGACATATGAGGTTGCCCATAAAATCTTCATTTACGACGTTAGCAGCTGTTATGGCACTGGAGGCACTCCGCTTACGTAAGCAAGTTGAAATATTATTTCGAATTTTTATTAATTCCAACTTCTTATAATTGAAGAATAACTTATCAGTTCGACAACCTCGTCTATCTACATTTCTAAGTTCTGATCTAACTATAGTTGTGTAACTTTCTGAAGATGGTCTTTTAATGCCAGCATATATGCTAGGGAATGCCAGTTCTTCAGAATCCACATCGAGAATTACGTCGAGAGGCTTTTGGCCCTCACCTGGAGCTATTGTAATTCTCGTCATTCCTACAGTATGTGTCTGGTTATTCTCAAGCAAAGTTTCTTGTCCTCCAGGATTTAGTTCTTCGGCTTCTGTATTCTGATCAGAATTACCCGCCTCCGAGTTTTCATCCTCCTGCTGGATGGCTAGTTGTCCCTCTACAAAGGCTACATCAGCTTGAGATGCTATGAACGGAACAGTTTCGGATGTGAAGTCAGAGATCCACTGCTCGTTAACTGACACATTGTGCTTTCTATAAAGCTCTGTATTAACTAAATACCTAATAGCGTCAGCAATTTTGGCAGGCCGTATGGTTTCTGCCATGAAATCATGTCCATATTCCATTCTTCGTTTGAGGTGGAGCTGTATTACCTCAGCCTCATTGAAAGCTCGTGGAAGAGACGTCACGATATTGCTTACCGGAATTGGGACATTGACAACTGCTCCTTTAATAGCACTTTGACGCTCGTGACCTATTGATTTAATTATCATAAATGGAAGGCGAGGTGAAATCAGTCGTTCTTCCAAGGGAGTTAGGCCCCTCAAAGAGTTATGAATTTCTGGGAAATCTAAGCCATTTGAAATGGCCCCTTTGGGCTTTCGGCCGGCTTTAATGTTGCTGTGACAAGTTTTGCAAAACTTGAAAAGATTACCAGTGAAAGCAAGATGTCTTGCATTTTGGTATATCTCTTCCCTGAACTCGCAATGTTCTTCCAAATATGACCTAGAAAGCTTACTTATTTGCTTGGGGAACCACAATCCTTTGCAACAAAAGCAAATCTGATCTGGGCCAAGCTTAACATTCCTATTGAATGTAGCTATGTGAGCTTCTATTTCAATGGGTCTGATTCTAATAGTCTTATTTTCTTGAGCTATATCAAGTCTAATCTCCTGACTTCGAAGTGCATTCCGAAGATTTTCTGCTTCCCTATTTCCACTTAGGCTTCTATACTGACTAACTCTTTGACTTATATTTCTAATTGCATCGATCGTTGCTTGTCGAGCAGCTAATCGCGCGCTACGTCGAGCAAGTATATTTCTCGCCTGCTCGACTGCCCTACGATCCCTACCGGCCCTAGCCCTAGCTCTGTTAGCCCTGTCACGCTCTCTTTCTAATAAGCGTTCCTGTGTATCTCTTGCCAGTGCTCGACGCAGGGTATTTGCTTCTTGCTCACCCGCACGATACACGATATCCAAGCGCCTTCTTCTATGGTTGGCAGTGTTTTGTTCCTGCTCCATAACCCTAAACTCGCTAATTTGTCGCCTTTCAGAACGACGTCGAGTATCGGCTGCTTGCTCAATTGCGCGAAGAGCGGGATCAAAACGTCTAATAGAACGGCGCCGAGTATTGGCTGCTTGCTCAGCTGCGCGAAGAGCAGGATCCAAGCGCCTTTCCCTACGGCCAGCAGTATTTTGAACCTGCTCCACAGCTCGATTCTCGCTGATTCGCCGTCTTATAGAACGGCGCCGAGTATCGGCTGCTTGCTCAGCTGCGCGAAGAGCAGGATCCAAGCGCCTTTCCCTACGGCCAGCAGTATTTTGAACCTGCTCCACAGCTCGATTCTCGCTGATTCGCCGTCTTATAGAACGGCGCCGAGTATCGGCTGCTTGCTCAACTACGCTTATATTGATATTAATGGAAAAATGTAAGAGAATATATAAAGATTAAATGTGAAAAAATAAATAATAATAATAATTTAAGAAGTCTTTAAAAAGACTTAAGACTTAATAATAATAATAATTTAAGAAGTCTTTAAAAAGACTTAAGACTTAAATTATTATTATTTGAATGTAGTATAATAATATAGTATAGTATTAATAGTATTATAAGAGCAAGCAAGCGTGGGCGATATTAGGATAAAGAAAAAACCACAAAAAAATTGATACTTAGCAATGAGCGCAGCGACGAGACAGCAGCGGGCCAAACGGCAGCGACGTCAATCGAAGCAGCAACAGCACTCACGACCGCGTTGCAATTTAAAAATTTAATTTTACGTTAATATATGAAACTTTGTATTCAAAATGTAAAAATGGAGCTTAACACTTATTGGTTGGCAAAAAAACGTTAAGAACTGGAAAAATCAATTAAAAATCGTACTCGGCTCTAAAAAGATGTTGTAATACCCAAATTTAGTCATCGACTGACTCCCTTTTTCTTTATTTTCTTTTACTATTTACTTTTTCAAGAAAAGCGCGGGAAAGCACCGTAAGCTAAGAGCGAGTTCTTCCATATAGATTTTACATTATCTAAGAGCAATGCTCTTATTCAAATTACATTCTATTCAACACTAGATCAATATATATTGTATTATTGAAGAGTACCTGAGAAAAGCCAAATAACCATAACATATGATTAAAGGCTTAATGATTGTAGCGCCTGCCAGCTCATAGGAAAACAAACTTCAAGCTTCTAGAATTTAACTTTTATCTTACCAAAAGGAAATAGTTCATGCATATATTTTACTATAGTAAAAGAAGATAAATAAAAGGTCAGAAAGGAAAAATGGCACATATTGATAATATCATGTTTGTTTAAAAACCGAGTTTCTCTCTTTATAAAGAGTGCGCATCAATTTCTATTTTCAAAATGTCAACAGAGACGTCTCTCTCTCTCTAACATTCACCTGCCACGCACTTGTAAATAACGTGGAAAAGCGCCCTAAGAGAGAGAAACTAAGAGCGAGATTTAACACTAAAATTCTTTTCAACACTAGATCAATATATATTGAATTATTGGGAAGTGGGAAAGAAAAGCAAAACAACATATGATTTCATTAATTTATCATCATATATCAGCTACTCAGATAAAACATTGCTCCCATCAAAATTATATAATAAGATAATATTTAAAAAGATATTGATATTGGGCTTATTTCATAGAGGCAGAACAATGATATTTCAAAGGGTGTATTTAATAATACGAATATTTTATTTGTGCACAAAATAACGCTTGAAGCATTTTTGCAGTTTTGAATATTGTTAGCGTCTGCCAAAAGGTCGCTGCAGCGATCTATTACGTCATCGGCTGGCTGCCTCTGACGGCTAGAACATGCTACTCCTTGAAATCTTACATTCTTAAAAACTTGTAATGTAATGGAGTTTTGGGGAGTCTGTGGGCGTTAGAGTGGACGTGGCAAAAAGTTTTTTTTTAGATCGATAGAAATTTGCAAGACTAATAAAACAATGAATAAATATCAAAACAATTTTCAGAAGTGTGGGCGTGGCAGTTTTTGGCGGTTTGTGGGCGTTAGAGTGGGCGTGGCAAATTTTTTTTTGGCAAATCAATAGAAATTTGCAAGACAAATAAAATTATGAAAAAATATCAAAACAATTTTCAGAAGTGTGGGCGTGACAGTTTTGTGCGGTTTGTGGGCGTTAGAGTGGGCGTGGCAAATTTTTTTTTGGCAAATCAATAGAAATTTGGAAGACAAATAAAATTATGAAAAAATATCAAAACAATTTTCAGAAGTGTGGGCGTGACAGCTTTGTGCGGTTTGTGGGCGTTAGAGTGGGCGCGGCAATTTTTTTTTTGGCAAATCAATAGAAATTTGCAAGACAAATAAAACTATGAAAAAAGATCAAAACAATTTTCAGAAGTGTGGGCGTGACAGTTTTGTGCGGTTTGTGGGCGTTAGAGTGGGCGTGGCAACATGAATCGACAAACTTGCGCTGCTTCTATGTCTCTGGAGTCTGCATGCTGAATCTTAACTTTCTATCTTTTATAGTTCCTGAGATCTCGACGTTCATACGGACGGACAGACGGACAGACGGACGGACAGACGGACATGGCCAAATCGACTCGGCTATTGATCCTGATCAAGAATATATATACTTTATATGGTCGGAAACGCTTCCTTCTGCCTGTTACATACTTTTCAACGAATCTAGTATACCCTTTTACTCTACGAGTAACGGGTATAAAAACAGAATGAAGTTCTAGTCGATACTGGTTTAGTCATCCTTTCGCCTCTGTCTCAACTCCAGAGAACATAACAAGAGAGAACGCTATAGTCGAGTTCCCCGACTATCTGATACCCGTTACTCAGCTAGTGGAAGTGCGAAGGAGAATCTTCAACACTGACAGTTTTTGTCGGTTTGAGGGCGTTAGAGTGGGCGTGGCAAAAAGTTTTTTGGCAAATCGATATAATATTATAAGACTAATACAAAAATGAAAAAATATCAAAACATTTTTCAAAAGTGTGGGCGTGGCAGCTTTGGGCGGTTTGTGGGCGTTACAGTGGGCGTGGCAAAAAGTTTTTTGGCAAATCGTTAGAAATTTACAACACTAATACAAAAATGAAAAAATATCAAAACAATTTTCAAAACTGTGGACGTGGCAGTTTTGGGCGGTTTGTGGGCGTTAGAGTGGGCGTGGCAACATGAATCGACAAACTTGCGCTGCGTCTATGTACCTGGAGTCCGTGTGTTTAATCTCAACTTTCTAGCTTTCGTAGTTCCTGAGATCTCGACGTTCATACGGACAGACGGACGGACAGACGGACAGACGGACGGACAGACGGACGGACAGACGGACATGGCCAGATCGACTCGGCTACTGATCCTGATCAAGAATATATATACTTTATATGGTCGGAATCGCTTCCTTCTGCCTGTTACATACTTTTCAACGAATCTAGTATACCCTTTTACTCTACGAGTAACGGGTATAAAAATCGGCTACGGATCAGATAAAGTCCGTGCCTACATACATACCTTCGCTGCCACAATTGCTTCCGCTTCGGACATATCTCCAACGTATGCCGCCACAGTAAACTCTGCATCAACTGTGCAAGCGATTTTCACACCAATCCAGAAAATGATAAAACTTGTTCTTATGATAAAAGCTGCGTTAACTGCAAAGACGCCAAGATACCCGACAGTAACCACTCTTCAATTTACAGAAGATGCCCGATTTTTGCCAAGCAGCAAGAAATCCAAGCCATAAAAACTCTAGAAAAAGTCGACGTTAAAAAGGCTATTTCAATCTACAACTCTAGGCACGCCCACGACGGATCAATGTACTCCAGTATAGTTAAGACCAACCTATCAACTAATTATAATAAGAAAGACAATCCCACTAACCACGATTCAACGCATTAACCTGATTCAAGCGCATCCACTGCCAGCAATTATTGCTGCTCGAAAACCTATACAATGATATTACACCACTAAATACCACTAGTGAAATCAAACACTTTTCCACCTCTCCTACAACTACCCCTCTCAACTCCCCCGTTAAAATATTTCCCAAACACTTATCTAATCGTGCGAAGACCCTACTTAAGGCGAAAGAAAAAAACACTTTGAACAAGAATTTACCTTCCGACGCACTTACAAGACGATTGATGTCAACTTCTCAGACGTTGACCTGTCACCCGACAACTCATATGTTGACACTTAATGAGCTGCCGTAGTTCACGGAGTCCGCTCCCCTTTCCCCACCGAGCGCTCCTCCCGGTGCCGGCAAATCAATCGATTTGCGCTAGGCGTGGGGACTGAATTACAGACATTTACATACCATCTTAACTCCGTCTCTAATAGCATTTCTCTAATTCCCTACCAATCTTATGTCTGGCTATGTCAATAACTACTGTGAGCTGCAAACACTAATAAAAGAACATCACCCACATATATTAACTTTGCAAGAGACTCATTATACCCGTTACTCGTAGAGTAAAAGGGTATACTAGATTCGTTGAAAAGTATGTAACAGGCAGAAGGAAGCGTTTCCGACCATATAAAGTATATATATTCTTGATCAGGATCAGTAGCCGAGTCGATTTGGCCATGTCCGTCTGTCCGTCCGTATGAACGTCGAGATCTCAGGAACTACAAAAGCTAGATAGTTGAGATTAAGCATACAGACTCCAGGGACATAGACGCAGCGCAAGTTTGTCGATTCATGTTGCCACGCCCACTCTAACGCCCACAAACCGCCCAAAACTGCCACGTCCACACTTTTGATAAATGTTTCGATATTTTTTCATTTTTGTATTAGTCTTGTAAATTTCTAACGATTTTCAAAAAAACTTTTTGCCACGCCCTCTCTAACGCCCACAAACCGCCCAAAGCTGCCACGCCCACACTTTTGATAAATGTTTCGATATTTTTTCATTTTTGTATTAGTCTTGTAAATTTCTATCGATTTGCCAAAAAACTTTTTGCCACGCCCAATCTAACGCCCACAAAACCGCCAAAAACTGTATGTGCTGGAGACTTTCCTTCGCACTTCGAATAACTTAGTAACGGGTATCAGATAGTCGGGGAACTTGACTATAGCGTTCTCTCTTGTCTTAGATTCAACTCAATGTACCCTATTCCCATAAACTAACTTTTTCTTACACTCAACTCATCACCTCCTTATGGTGGTGTTGGAATACTTATTCAAAAGACAATCCAGTTCAATAAAATTTTTCTCCCCACTGATCTCGATGCAATCTGCATTGAGATATGCTCCCAAAAAAAATTAATATAATCTCCACTTACCTCCAACCAAAATCCATGTTTAATATCAAAAATCTGCAAGCAGTACTGCTCCCTTCAAACAACAAGCCAACGCTAGTTACTGGGGATTTCAACTCGTGGCATAGAAGCTGGGGTTTCCCCACTAACAACAAAAAAGGAACCATCCTGGAAAAATTCATTATGCAGTGGAACTATATCATTCTTAATGACAAGAGCCCCACACACTTGAGCACACACAACACTCTCACACACATAGACCTCACTCTTTGCTCAGCAGAGCTGGCAATACATGCAGAGTGTTGTGTCCGCAACAGTATAAAATTAGTGTAATCATTCCCATTCTCAAGCCTGACAAAGATAAAACCGACCCATTATCATACCGCCCAATTTCGCTTAACTCTTGCATGGCCAAACTTCTCGATAAAATTGTGGCCAGAATGCTATGGTGCTTTGTATCTAACTACAAACTTCTCCACAATAGCCAAACAGGATTTAGGAAAGGCAAATCAGTTATGGACAGTCTACTCTTTATAGACTATATTTTTAACAAAACCTTGGTTACCAAGAATCATCTTTCCATTATTTCGCTCGACTTTTGCAAAGCATTTGACAAAATTGGTCTACATGCGATTATCAACCAACTATTAAAGTGGAAAATCATTAATTATGTTCGCAATTTTATGACCAACAGGAAGATAAAAGTTAGAGTTGGCAAACATTTCTCCAACACACTGCCACTCGATAATGGTATCCCACAAGGATCACCTTTATCAGTGGTACTATTTGTCATAGCTTACCAAAATCTTATCGAGTTGATAGCATTGCACAAAGAAATACAAATAAGTGCTTATGCTGACGATGTCAACTTGCTTTTTAAAATTAATAAAACAAAAAATGGGATATTAAATTTAGATATGCTATACAATGACATAGCCAACTCGTGCTCTTATTCTGGTGCTATCCTTTCACCCGAAAAGTGTAAGCACGTGCATATATGCAACAAACACCATTGCAGATACGATGTATCTTTTGGCAGGTTTCATCTCCCCAATGTTACCTCACTCAAAATTTTAGGCCTGATATTCAACAACAGACACAAGTGGAACTCACACATAGACCATCTTATCGTTGCTCTGCTGAAACGGCCTTATATTATTAAATGCCTATCTAATCCAAAATACAATTGTAGCACACTAACACTAATTTCTGTAGTGAAAGCTTTAATAGTATCAAAAATTGATTTCGCTTTACCATTCTACGGAACAGCCCCAAAAAGTGTCCTAAATAAAGTTTACTCAACTTTACATTCAGCTATTACAATTGCTCTTGGTGCCGTTCGTTCAACACCAACACGAAATTTGCTGTTTGAGGCCAACATTGCGCATCTCGCCATTAGACAAAAGCTCCTTACCACCAATATATTTACATGAATCATCAATAGCGCAGATGCGCCCATTTCTAATATTATAAAAAAATATAAAACCCCTAAGGAGGGTAAAAAACGGTCTGTTTTATACAAAATTATAGAATCGCACAAACACCCCGAAATACAATTAAATCATTCAAAAAAACATATCCAAAAATCACCGTCTTGGGAACTTAACTAAAAAGTCATAAATACCTTCCTTAGCTACCTGAATAAAAACGTTACATCCCCCGAAACGTTCAGAAAAGAATTTGTCAGAATACAGGCCGAACTCAATAGCAATAACACATCCTTTATTTACACGGATGGGTCACAAATAAAGGATATCACTGGCTTTACAGTGATAACCAATTCCAGCATCTTAAAAATGGGAATTCTTCCAACCTATTCTACCGTCTACACAGCAGAAATAATACCCATTTATGAAGCCATCAAAACAAATCGTGGTAAATACATAATTTGTTCAGATTCATTATCATCCCTCAATGCTATTAAAAACATCTCTAATCATTCGTATAATGCCACCGAAATTGGAAACTTACTAATTAGACACTTTCCAAAGTTCACTCTATTGTGGATTCCCAGCCATGTCAACATATTATGACCAACACAATAAAATATGTACATATGTATATCAAATCAAGACATTAAGTTATAATAAGATATATTGTAATTAGCATTACATTGCACTTCTGCAGCTGAAGGCCTGAGTTGCCATGGCTCGTAAATCTCAGTGGCCTAGACTTTCCAAGTCTTTGTCCACCTTAATATAATAATAATTATATATAAGGCCAAGCAATCTATAAGAATATCCTGAATCCATGACATAGTTTTGATTGCTAGTACAAAAGGAATAGGGGTGGAATAGTTAGGAAAACCTAATCAATCCAACGGAAAAGGTCAGATGCTTTGACTTAAATAAATTCAATTTGTTTTCATTTCGGGGCTGGCCAGTCGAGGCCCACATTGGGCACAAAATTAAGATTAGCATACAACCTACAATGGTAATTGCGTAGTCTTGCCACTCGAGCTGATGGCGTGTGTATTCAAGAATAGTCGTACGTGCTGGTTCCGTGCTGTATGTTCGGTAAAAAGGTGGGGTTCCAATTAATCCTTGTGTTACGCACTCAAAAGTTTATACATTTTAAATAAAAGCCATGTGTGGATGGTTGGATCGATCGAAAGGAAATATTAAGGGTAGATAGGGAAATTAATGGGGGAATTATATCTTTTCTTGATACCCTAAATTGAGAGATAGCATCTTAGGGTATCTGTGCAGCTTTACTGAACAGATTTTGAGGCTCAGTTGTTGCCCACCCGACCATGATTCGGACAACTACTTCATTCCCACTACTTCCTCCCATTCGATGCACGACTCCCATTTATATAGATTACTAATGGGCCCTATGCGCTTCGCCGCATGCAGTCTTAAAATTCAATGAAAAATTCCTAGAATTTGTTATATGAAAGTCATTTATTTTATTTAAAAATTTTTATTTTCAATCCAAAACATTTGGACAAACTATATTTTTCTTTTGTCCATTTGGAGCAAATACAAATAAAGTAATGCCAACTCTTGAACAGGCTACGTATAGCTGCCCATGAGAAAAACACGGCTCTTTCAAATTCAACCCGCATACTTGAAGCGTTTGTCCGTGTGCCTTATTGATGGACATGCCAATACGCGGTATGAGCACCACTTCTTTCGCTTTTCCAGTCAATATCGTGGCTTCAATTAAATTCGGCATCAATTTTTTTACAACCAATCTTGTGCCATTGCACAATTTTGGTGCATTTAAATTCCGTAGTAAAATAATTGATGAGCCGATTTTTAAGTTCAAAAAATGCGTTGGCATACCAGGCGGTTCTAGGGAATTTAAAAATTCAACTGGATAATTCACTGCATCATCTTCTTTCATTGCGCTATCAAAAGATTTATATGATATCAGTGCGCCTGGCAATTTTTCTTGAATGTGAAAATTGATTTCATTGACATGTACATTTTTTGGTGACAATATTGCTCGTTCTGTCAACCAATCGTGATTTCTGTGATTTTGAATTATATTTGGAAAAACGCTTTCTATTAATTCCCCTTTAGATTGTAGAATTGTACAAAAATTGTTTGGCAAAGTGATCAAGCCATTTGTATTTGGAACTTTGCCACTTCCGATTTCTAATAATTGCTTCGAAAACCTTTCTGCAGATTGATCATAGTGCTATTGAACACGCATGTTTATTTTCAATGTCAATTTTTGGACATATCGCCACAGGAAATAATACTTCAAGCAAGCATTGACCTGATCCGCTAACGTTGCACGTGGAATGACGGGCAATGTTTGTCGGAAATCTCCTGACAAAAATATTATTGCACCACCCAAAATTTGTTGATTGCGACGTAGATCTTGCATTGTTCTGTTTAATGCTTCCAGAGATTTTTTATGGGTCATTCTTCTGCTTCTTCCTCCTCCTTCTTCTTCTGACTTCTTCATGCTCCTTATTCCTTCTTCTTCTTCATCCTCCTTCTTCCTCCTCCATCTTCTTAATCCTTCTCCTCCTTCTTCCTCCTCCATCTTCTTAATCCTCCTCCTTCCTCTACCTTTTTCTTCTTCCTTCTTCGTCTTCCTCCTCCTTCTTCTGAAAACCTGCGTGATTGTTGATGCTTTAGTCTTCTTGCTTTATTGCGTTCGGCTAGTGTATCTTCTAATTGATGAAGAAGAAGGAGGATGAGGATGAGGAAGTCGAAGAAGGTGTAAGTGGTGAGTTTAACCTCAAATGCACGGTACACATAATTAACACAGTTCAACTTACCACCTCAAAAACAAATGCCTGCTGTTACAATTTATTTATGAACCAAATAAAGTTTGTCTCATGAATTAAATAAAACGAAATGAGCAGAGAAGAATGACATCCTATGTTTTAAAAATGGCGCTGCATGTAAATAACGGTTTTCCCGCTTTTCATTTGACTTTTTCCAGAATTAAACTATCCTATCTCTCAAGTTGGATCGAACTGCCATGGTGTGCGAATTTTATTGTAATCGGTTGAGTGGTTTAGGAGTCCATTGAGGACAAACATTGTGACACGAGATTTATATATATTAAGATTTATATATTTCCTCGTTTCTATACTTATTTCTATATCGATTCAATCGAGTCGTACATTACACGGCAAGCCCCCTCAGTTCACGGTCTTGCCCTCTTGGGCATGTAGTATTGTAGTATTTTTCGTCAGTATTATATTATTAACCAAATCATACCTTGTCCATACGCTGTGCTATAATATCGCTCCCAAGCATTCTCCAACCACGCATCGATTGGCGACTTCGTGTTGTCCGATCATACTCAATGCTCCGAAGTGCATGGAGCATTGAAGAATCATCGGGGTCTTTAATTCTATTATACATTTTATAAAACAATGGATCTGTTCTAGAATAAATTGCCACTAATTCAGGCAATGCTTTTCCAGCTTTTATTCTTTCGTTTCGTTTTTCATCATGTTTTGCTATAAGAAAAGTGGTGTGTTCTGTTCAAAGCAATATACTAAAACTACTTACCCAATATTAAATACAATGTCGATTGTAACATTTTGTTGATATTAATTCCTTTTTTATACTTTACTTTATTTACAAAAAAAATTTTAAATACAGCAATTTGTATAAGAGTTCAAGATATTTTTGGAACGGTTTTAAAGTAAATTTGTTATGTTTGCAGTGTGTCATCCAATTCTTCATCTTTTATTATTATAGACTGCGGAGATGTGCGTTTTAAAACTTTTGAAACTACTTCATTTAACGAATCTCTTGCACCAGATTCTAATAGATCTGAAATTTTTATAAAGATCGTATCGTCAAATCTTAATCTTAAAATGGAAATTAATGCTAGTTCTGAATTTGATTTCACATAACCATTTTTTTCTTTAGTTCCATTTACCAGCATAGGCACCAAATATTTTAAAACATCAATATTACTTTGATTTGCTGACAAACTTTTAGAAAGGTGGGTACAACTTTTTGCAACAAGCTGTTTGACATCGTTGCTAGAATGATTCATTGCTCTAGCTAACGCAACTACAATATTAATAGGAAGTTCGTTTTTATTGACAAGGTAATAGTCCAAAAGGTAAGTGCCAGCTCTTACAGCATTGCAAGCAATTGGCACTTTTTCTGATAAAATATTGATCAAAACAAATGATGTAATCTTTTCGGGCAAATTTGAAAAAAGTACTTCATTGGGGCACTCTTTTAAGGCTACAAACAATACTATTGTGTGCCCATGTTTTACTATAAGATCATCTGCATTATTCATCAGTATTATATTATTAAACAAATCATAGACTTGTCCAGACGCTATGTGCTTTAGTATCGCTCCCAAGCATCCTCCAACAGCGCTTCGAGTGGCGTCTTCGTGATGTCCGATCATACTCAATAAGGTAGCATAAATTTGTTTCTTTATTGCTTCAGACATTTTGTCTCCAGATCGACTTACAATACTGCGAAGTGCATGGAGCATTGTCTCTCTAACAGAAGAATCATCCGAGTTTTTAATTCCATTATGAATTTCATTAAATAATGGATCTGCTCTAGAATGAATTGCCACTAACTCAGACAATGCTTTTCCAGCTTTCATTCTCACGTTTCGATTTTGATCATGTAATGCTTTAAGAAAAGTGGTCTGAAGTTGTGGTAAAAACTGTTTTAACAAAACACCAACTTTATGAAGTAAAATTGACAAAGTTTCCAATACTGCAGCCTTAACCGCCGCGTTAAAACGGTCACCTAGTATTCGAATTAATGGACCTGTTATGTGTACTACTGAAGGCTGCAACGATTGTGCGTTTGTTAGAAAAATAACTTCACCGAGTCCTTGTGCCGCGTTTTCTTTTTCCTCTGGTAGTCCATTTAAAATTGCTTCCCGAAAAACAGGTAATAACGGAGTAATTCCTTTTGGCAGGCAAAAACCAGGAAGCTCTGTTCCATTCAGTTCGCTTGCTGCAAACCTAACGGCCTGGCGAACATCAGATACGTGAGATATTTGTTGCGCGGCATTCATGCCTTTAATTACAGCGTTGAGGGCCTCCCAAGATTTCTGTAGTATATCTTTATCACTTTCCACCAACAACTTCAGTAAACATCTTAAAAGCTGAGGAATGTATTGCGAATAGTTCCCGGGCGAATGAATACAAAAAGCAGATAGTAAGCTTGCTGCAGACTTCCGAGTGCAAAGGTCAGAAGAATTCGCTGAAATCAGTAATGTATCCATTATTGTCCTAATTCCAGTTTCATCTGTTACTGACAATATAACCGTTTGGCAATACTCGTTCTCCTGTGCTTCGTTTGAATACCCGTAGGCGTCCGATAAGGCTTCTAATAATGCTGATAATATTTTAGGCAAGTATTTGATCAATGCTTCTCCGGCGACAGATACTAGTATAGATAAGGCTTTTGTATTTACTGGTGGAGATGTTAGTTGCGGCACAAGATACGGCAAAACAACTTTTGATTTAATCGACATAACCTGTCTTAGGCCGTCTAAAGTATTCTCAGCAATTAAGGGGTCGGGATCTGAAAGACCTTCCAGCATAAATGGCAGAATTTCATCCAACGCCCGAGATCCTACTGTGCTATGTAAAGACTCAAATGTTTTTGCTGCTGCTTCTCGAACTTCAGGTAAGGGATCACACAAAGCCTTTCGGACTGTAGGGACCAAACTGTCTATAAATGTAAGGACCATTTCTTTTGATGTAGAACCCATTATTTCAGACAAACCAATGCAGACTCCTTGACGTTGATCAGAATGATCCGAGTTGAGACCATTTTCAAGAATAGGAATTATTTCAGGTAAAACTCGTTCTCCAAGTTTTCTTACCAAATCCCCCAAAGTTCGCGCCGCCACTTGCCTCTTATCGTAACTTGTACTTGCCAAACATCCAAGTAGTAAACCGAACAGTGTTGGTAGAATCTCACGCAGAGTGCGCGGAGTATTTGTCACAACCACTTTCCATACATGAAGAGCAGCCTGTCGCACCATCAATGAAACGTCACTACGTCCCATGTAGAGCCCTGACAATACTCTATTTCTACGTTCATCACCCAAAAAGTGAATAATAGCTGTATGTGAATGTTCCGTACCAAAATTATCATCTTCACTTGCTGTTTCCGTAGTCATTTTTCCAGATACCCCAGATATTCGATACAATAGATCTCCAAGTAATTGAACAGAACTATATCTAATCCGCCAATTATCATCAAACAGCCCTTTTTCTAGTTCAGGTAGTAAAAGTGCGACAGCAGTTTCTGCGTATAAATTAACAATTCGTTGCCCCGCCTTTAAAGCAGTATCACGAACATATTCGCTTTCGTCCGCTAAAGCCTTTAGAATCGGATTTATAATTTGTCCGATATATGGTGTAAATTCTTCTTGAAATGCTCCAGGCATATATATAAACATCATTATATATCCATCTTTAACATGTGCAGCAATGTCTACGCGTTCTGCAGTAGAAATTATTTCCGGCATAAGTTTATGCATCTTTTCAACACCAAGTCCTCCAACTACTTCAGATAGGCCTTGTGCTGCTCCACTTCGATCCACACTACTAGACTCGGAAGTTAGAGTTTCCATTAGCCAGGGTAATAAATTTTCAAATGAACTTTCTCCCATACCTTTAACCATAGCACCAAGCGCACGAGCTGACACAGCTCGGACTTCAGGGACTGGATCTAATAATGATGATTTTAGGCCAGGAATAATACTTGGTAAGTAAGGCGCAAGATCTTTTTGGTCTGTTAAGGAATACATGTTTCCTATTATTTGTGCAGCCATTTTTCTAGTCTCTGTGGATCGGTCCATGAAGGCACGTTGCACCACTGGCATAATTAGAGCTAATGAGGGAGCATCAATGAAGTGAATAAATTTAGTTTTTAGCAAACTTTGCAAACAAGTAGATGTATTATTTGATGGATCTTCCAATGCATCCAAAAGCACGGGAACAATAGCTTGAATTTCAGGATTTTTAATAACAGATCCAATTACCTTAAGAGCCTCTGCACCCGATTCTTGTACTTTAGTGTGAGAATCTCCCAGGACTTGAATTAGTTTTGGTACTATACTTGGAAGGCATGATGAAAGTTGCTTTGGTGCACAGAATGCCATTGCACCTAACAATTCAACTGATGCTGTTTTTGTTCTCCATGAATCTTCGTCAAGAGCTTCCAAAAGTGACGGGAGTACTAATTTAACTCCATGAGCGGAGAGTTTTCTCATAACTACTTTAGCTGTATCATCAGCTGCCTGTCTTACGTATTGGGATGGATCACCAAAACATTGTAACAAATGGGGCAACACATGAACTATATAAGGTTCAAATAAACGCCCAAGTGTAGTACACAAAACTTCAAAAGCAAACAGAGCTCCTTCTCTGGACTTATAATTTTTTTTTTCTTGAATGAAAGCGGTCAGCTTTGACATTATGTCTAGTTGCTTTAAGGATAAAATTCCAAGACCTTTAACTATGCCGGCAATGCCATACGCAGCTCCACGTCTTTCACCATATTTCTCAGACTTTGCCAATGAGTGTAACAATTTTTTTATCATTGACGGGGCCTCATCCTTTACTGATGGCATAAGATGAGGTAAGCAATTCGATACCGCTTCCTGAACTTGTTGCGATGGAGTAGACAGTGCTGTTAATAACCTTTTAACTATGGGGTCAATTCGATTGTCATCTTTCTCTAAATGCCGTGCTAACGAACCCATCAATATCACAACAGCTTGACGTATGTTATCGTAACTTTGGGATTTTGGCGCTTTATCCAGAAAATCTTCGAACACTGGTAGCAAATTTACAATGGTTTTATTTCCGTGTAAATCAACTATTTTTAATGCGGCAGCTAACATTTCCTTATGTACAATATCTTCTCGGTCGCCGAGTCCTTGTGATACCATAAAATTCATAATGTCGTTTACATCTTCAATAGATAACAGGAATGCGATAGTGGAGAATGCAATAGCAATACCTCTTCGTGGTTTCCATTGATCGATTGCAGGCTCAATTTCGCGGTCGAATTGATCCATTACGGGCGGTATTAAAGACAACTTTTCTTTGTAAATAAAAAATAACTTCTTTATAACGCATTTTATTAAAACTTCATCACCAACTAATAGGGGAATTAGGGATTCTGAAGCGGATTTTTGAATGCACGTCTCCGGGTGTGTGATATCATTTATAATATCGACATATCCGGGTAAAGGGAATTTGGCAGTGTTCCACAAAAATAAAGCCAGTTCTCTATTTTCTTCCTCTGGATCATGTTTTGCTATCCAAATTCGATTTATAATTATTTTTTCCAGACTGTTATCCACTTTAACGTGTTTAACAATTCCATTTACCATTATTTTAAGGGATTGTAATGCCACCTTTCTTACAGCGTCGGAACAATGTTGCAAGGCTTGTAGAAATATGCTAATAATATGGTTATCCGGACTAGAAGAGCAATTATCACCACTTGAACACATTGCAACTTGTAAGATGGCACCTGAAGTTTGCGCTTCCAGTTTATGGTTGTTTCTTAAAAGATTTAACAAAATTTCAAACATACCAAATCTAGGCATAAACTCTGGCTTACAACAAACTGCAGCGCTTGTATGAAGAGCTATTATCTGTATTCCTTTAGAAATAAGATCAAAATTCGAATCAGTATTTAAAAATATTAATGCACGTTTTAAGAACTCGAAGGCATATGCAAACGATTGCGAGTCAAGAAAGTTTGATTTAACGTGATTGTCAAGGTCAATTATTATATCATTAATAGCTTGATTTATATTTAAAGCTTCAAATTCCTCTTTTAAAATACATGACGGACTTTGAAGTTTGATTGTCGCTACTGCGATGGCACGCCCAAGTTTTGGCTGGGAAGTAAAGCACAGACTACGTAAGAATAGGTACAGGTCAGTAAGAACCTCGGCACACAGGGGACTTTTAGAAGCATTCAATATGCCGTCCAATAAAGAATGAAAATGTTGGGCAATTTGTTCTCCATTTCCAGAACACGATGCTTTTAGCAAGCTTATTTTTGAAATTAGTTTTTCATAAAGCAAGGTAATTCTTAATTTTATTTGCTGTTCTTTTTCCATTTGATTTTTAATTTGTTCTTCTTGTTTCTGAGTATACCTTATAGTTTTTAATTTGCCTTCTTTTTCCCTTTTTTCGTCAATTTCACGCCGAAGTTGAATCTCTTCTAATTGTTCCTTGTAGCTGTAAACTTTATTTTCTCTTTTTATACGAACTGTTTCATATTGTGAGTCTATATGGGGTATTACACTTTTATCAAACAACTCGCCCTCCGGAGTTAAAAATGTTAAATATTCCTCATTAGAAGCATTATAGTTAGAAAAGTTACTAAGATAGTTCTTTAAATTATTTACAACTTTTGGAACAATAAGATTCGGACAAATTCGAACCAAAGCTGATATTGTATTCTCGTATTGGGCATTAGCTATATAGTTGTCAATGTATTCATTAACAATTTCATTTGTTTTAGCTAATATAACAATTTTGGCATCCAAGTTAAAATGCTTTTGAATGGTTGCTTCCCATAGGTATGGCTCATTTGATACAATTGCAGGGTGATGTGATATAAGCAATAAATCTATAGCAACGTCCACAGAATCTTCATAAGTAATATGTTTTAAGCTGGTTAAAGTGAGAAGTGCGTCTACATACACATGATTTGAAGTCCCAAACTGATCCATTGAAGTCTCCACGTCCGTTTCAATATTAACTAAATTAATACGTTTACCGAACTCGTGTAAGGCTAACTTTACGAACTCAATACCGCTTGATGCGTTTATTATTTGTTCAACCTGCCTAGCAGTATATACTCGAACTTTTACTGAATTGCTACATAAGTTATAAACTAAAGTTCGAACTAAAGGTTCCAGTTTGCCTCTAATTTTTTCAGGATATGAAATAAGCAATATTCTTGTCATTAATGATATATTGCATAACGTGGTAATAGGAGCTATTCCAGTAAACTTTACATTATAGAAAACTAGTTTTTTCATATCAAACACTGTGTTCCAAAAAAAGTTATAATTTTCAGACGGTTTTTCCAAAATAAGCATTATACAAGCGATGCACGCTGCTTCAGCCAAATAACATGATTGTGATGAGTTTTGCAAAGCTTTAGTATAAAATAAAATAAGATCCGGTATAATAGAACCATAGTTATTAATTTCCGCATTTTGAATTGATAATAGAAGCCATTCAAGATAACTTTGCCGAACAATTTGATTTGTGTTTTTCAGCCGTATTCCAGATTTGAAAATATTGATAATAACATTTGGTAACTGGTGTATGAATTTGTGAGTCCACAACCCAAACATATCCAAAGTACAGCAAATAACTTTTTCTTGTGTTTCACACTCCAGTGCTTTCCGAAATAGGGTAACAGCTTCATTTAAAATGTTGGGCATATGATCTTGATCTATGTTGTTAAAGCTTAAATTGCCAGCTCCCTGAAATATAAAATGCAAATATAGTTATAAAATTGGAAAAGGAAATAACATTTCATCAATGGTTATCTTTTATTTGGTAGACCTACCAACCAACCAAATTCTAAATTATTTGATTTTCAAGGGGCAAGTTGTTTGTTACTTGCTTGCTGGTGTGGATATTTGGGAAGCCCTTTCAACTCAAACTTTTGAAAAACATTAATTTCGAAAAGGAAAAATCAACTTATATATAAAATATATAAAAGTTTTAAGAATTAAAATAAGAAAAAACATGAATGAATAATAGACAAATGCTCAAAACTTCCTTTAGAGGCTGAAAATATTGTATTTTTGCAGTCGGTTGCTTCAAAAATAAGGAGAGTTCTTTTAAAATCCATTTAATATTTATTTAGAGTAATGCCTGAGATAATAAAACATACACTTTTTTTTAAATTGCAAAATGTAATTTAACAAATTTTTCTAGGATCTTGTAAGTCATATTGCCACTGACATCGAAATACTAATTCGAAAACGCAGAAAAAAACAAGAGAGAACGCTATAGTCGAATTTCCCAACTATCTGATACCCGTTACTCAGCTAGTGGAAATGCGATGGATAAATTTCAGCACCGACAGTTTATGGCGGTTTGTGGGCGTTAGAGTGGGCGTGGCAAAAAGTTTTTTGGCAAATCGATAAATATTTACAAGACTACAAGTGTGTGCGTGGCAGCTTTGGGCGGGTTGTGGGCGTTAGAGTGGGCGTGTCAACATGGATTAACAAACTTGCCCTACGTCTATACCTCTGGAGTCTGTATGCTGAATCTCAACTTTCTAGCTTTTATAGAAGCTTTCTAGCTTTTATCGTGAGAACTCGACGTTCATACGGACAGACAGACGGACGGACGGACATGGCCAGATCGACTTGGCTATTGATCCTGATCAATATACTTAATATGGTCGGAAACGCTTCCTTCTGCCTGTTACATACTTTTCAACGAATCTAGTGTACCATTTTACTCTACGAGTAAAGGGTATAAAAACACGAATGATTAGATTAGCAAATTTACATACAAGAGCCCACGGACGTTGGCCCATCCCTATCTAGGGCGTTGCAGCCATTGCAAGACCCGGCTTATCAAAATAGAAAACCATCCACTTCCGATTGCTCAGGTCTGCTAAAAAAAAAAAGAGAGTTTATCATTTCGTGCAGATCACAAAACCAATAGGAAAAACTTACACCGTCTACACCAGTGTTATGACGGCCTCGTTATAAACTCTTCAGAGTTAAAGATTAACACAAAGAATATTAAAACAAAAGGGAGGGGTAAAACTCATTCGGTGAGTAAACATGGTAATTATAATTCGGCAATTAATGCTAGATGGAAACACTTACGCAATCTAATCAATCACGGGAGTAGACTGCGCTTAATAAGGAAGAAATCTAGTCTGGATCATGGGAGCTTATGCTCTCCCTAGAGACCAGAGTCGTCCACACCAGAAGGGTCAGAGGCAGCGGCCAAGAGTCAGTAAATGCTGCACTCTGACCGATCGCTTATCTAAATGTCGCGATTATCATATTATACAACCAAATCTTTTTCTTAGTTCTACAAACGCTAATAAAGAGCTAACACATTCCGTTCTGACATATACATATACGCGACAGACAGAACGCGTTTGTAATATATATAATGAATTGAAATATTCTTTATACAAGTACAAACAAGAAAAACGCTATAGTAGAGTCTTTATATCAGATACCCGTTACTCAGGTGCGAGTGCGAGGGAGAAATTTTTTAATTGTTTTGCCAGCTTCATAGAATTGTAAAACTAAAAAGAAATTTTGATACTTTTAAAATATACAAAAAAAAAACAAGAGAGAACGCTATAGTCGAGTTCCCCGATTATCAGATACCCGTTACTCAGCTATTAAAAGTGCGAAGATGAGACAACATACGGATGGACAGACGGACATAGCCAGATCGACTCGGCTATTGATCCTTATCAAGAATATATATATGTCGAATTAACGTTGTCGTTTTCGTTATGGTTAATTATTTTCTCGATTTTAAGTACTAGCGTTGAAAAACCTCTATGATTGTAGATGGCGAATATTCACGTTTGCACTGCTCAGCCGTTCGTCTCAGACTCCCCGTTCGCAAGTCTATTTGACAGGCATTCGGCTTTCCTTTCACTTTCTCGCAGTGCGCACGAGTACACGCACGACAATCGTAAATTCTAGAACTGTAACTTTTACCCCATAGGCAACTCTACCTATTAACGACAACCCTATTAAAGATTGTGCGGGTATTTCAAATAAACCATTTAATCTCCGACATATACATGTCGGAAACGCTTCCTTCTGCCTGTTACATACTTTTCAACGAATCTAGTATACCATTTTACTCTACGGAGTAATGGGTATAAAAAGTTAAATTTCTCCCCCGCACTGTTACTAGCTGAGCTATTAATAATCGTGGAGATCGACTTTTGCATTCTTTTGTGCATTCCTTCTATTTTATATTTAGCAGATAAAATTATATAGTTGTTAAAACATATGTACATTTTTAAATTACCTGTAGGAGATTTATTCTATATTCGATCACATTAATTTTGCCGTCGGATCCATTTAAAACAGAGAAAATACGCTCTAGTAATTGTTTTACTATATTCCAGTCAGAGCATTTCGTTGACAAAAGTTTTAAAGATTCAAGTGACTCTTGTCGTGCGATGTCACCCTTACTGTATAAATTTTGAATGAGAACTATTCCAACCTTATGAGCATAACGACTGCAGTCAAAACTCAACATATTAAAAATTAATCCAATGCTTTGAAGTGTATTTTCTGGGCTTCGCAATATTGACCTTTGTAAAGATGGATAAATGTAGGAATCAAATTCAGTATCGGTGAGTGATTCCAATAATGGACTGCAAGCTGTAATAAGGGACTTGTCCGGTTTGGTTTTGCATGATATCATACTTTTTACGAAGTATTCGGATAGCTTTTCTGAATATTGGTTTAATATTACGGCATTATAGTTTTTGGATTTAAATTTAATCATTTCCATGAACAAAATTGTAACATTACTAGTTGCTTCCATTTCAAATAATATGTCCATTGTTTCATTAAAAATTGCAGTATTATCCCATAGATCGTACAATATTTTTGTTCTTGCGTCTGTAACTTTTTGGTTTGGCGATATTACAGTTATTTGAAATAACAACGACTGATATTCAATCAATTTTTTTTTCTCGGTTTTAAAGACATTTGATTCACGTAGTGCTTGTTTTTGTATGATAGATATCCATCCTAATGCTATAACGGCCAATTTACACGATTTTTGAGGGGGTACACTAGCGAACTCTTTAAATATAAAAGCTTTAAAGACGTTTAACATATGTTCAATTGTTAAATCATGATGAGTAGTTACAAGGTCTAATATAAGATCTCTAACTATCAGTTGCGATGTAGGATCCTTATATTTCGTTATCGTAGTTCCAATCACTTTACATATGCCACGAATTATGGTTGAATTTATACCTTAAAATAGAAAATATAATAATTATTACTACGTCCAAAATAATAGTGTAGACGCCTATCAGAGCACAAGACCTCAGTAACTAACTAATAAATAAACATATTTTTGATATACATGTGTCTCGTGTTTCGAATTATTCCAAGAAACATTTCAGTGAGACCGAACGATTCATGGTGGGAATTAGGAGGGAAACCTGCACATAATTGATATATATTTTGGCATACTTTTAAGATATGCAGCAGAAAAATATAAAACTGGTTTAAAAAAACATGTAATTTTTGGTAAATTCAGGATTCTGTTTTTCGGATTAGCAGTCTAAACGAAAGAATCAGCGGTACCACGGCAGTCCCGCAGACCAAGGTGGCCGACTTACGAAGCGAACTATGCAACATATGCAAAAGAACATTGCTGCAGACGTTGAGCCTTAACTTTATTAGTTCTATATATATATAGTGAGCACATGCCTACACAATACACATACAACATGTACACCCTACACTACTCTGGATGTACTCAACAGATACCAGATAAGAATAAGACTGTCATATGATCCTCAAGACAAGGTTGAGTGGAAAAACCCAATCTCCTCATAAGTCACCCACTGGTAGACTAAACATCCGTTGCATAATTTAAACATTCCTTGCTTAAGCCCTTGCACCATCGTCACGTTCCCACGTTCAAAGCTCGACCTCGCAATCCCGAAAAACAGAAGTATTAGATTGCAATAAACAAAATTATACGAATCTAAGAGCACTTGTATCCAAGAGCGAATGCACTTGAATCCAAGAGAAAAGTCAGCAACTCAAAAGCTCTCTCTCTTCATTTGATCAGATCCCTAAGGTCTAAATTCCATATTAGAAAAGCTCGACACCGAGGAATGAACGTCAATCAGAGTAATTATCAGAGTTCCGTTTGAGGCCTAATTATAATCGGTCGGTGTTCTTCTTAAAAAAATAATATTGTAATCATTCAGTAAAATAAACTTATATTTTTTTTACATATGAGTATTGCGATTATTTAATTGGTAAAATAAAGAATCTGTTAAATAAAGAGTCCTCTTAGTACGGTACTGATCCATTGAAGGATACGCAATACAACTAGCTATCCAGGATCGGAGAATTAAAAACAGTGATTCTAAAATTATTTTGAGATCCGCAAAAGAATCTATGTGAAAGTAGTATTAAAAAAAAAATACCGTGTGGTCAGTAACATATGCAAATCAATTTAAAAGAAAATCCCGTGCGGTCGGAAACAAAATTAATTACAAATTTTTAATTCCGTAATTTAAAACCAAATTTAAAATAAACTCCGTGTATCCAGAAACTTATACAAATACACCATGGCAGTTCAACAACTGTCGGAAACCCACCTAAATCAATTACTGAATCAAATTAAAGAACTGAACTACTATGATGGCACACCTGGCAAGCTGTCTGTGTTTGTTAACCAGGTCGAGCAGCTACTTAACCTATACCCTACCCAAGATGCCAGGCAGGCACATGTTATCTACGGAGCAGTAAAACGCTTACTAGTGGATGCAGCATTGGAGGTCGTGACCCAAGAAAGAGTAAATACATGGCTGGATACAAAGACGGCCCTGGAGATGGCATTCAAGGACCACAGGCCCTACATAACACTTATAAGACAACTGGAGGATACATCATACCCCGGAAACATCTGTAAGTTCATCGAGAAGCTCGAATCACAATATTGGATTATGTTTGACAAGCTAGAATTAGAAAGCGACCCTGTCGATAAATCAAATTACACTGAAATGTTAAAAAGAACCGTTAAATCCGTAATAGATCAAAAATTGCAAAGATACTATTTATAAATTAAAACAAGCTTCAATGGAGATTGGCCTCTATGACGCCAGTCCAGAAAATCAGCGTTCTAATAGATCAGAAGGGAACAAACGCAGGAACAGGGGAAATCATAGTCAAAGCAATAATCAAAGATATTACAATAATAGAAATCATAATTACAGCCATTATTATCCTGGAATGAATCAGAATAATAATACGCAACCTCGAAATTCGAATCAACCTACGACAAATCAAAATCAGTATTTCACTCATCTCATACCGGGTAATCAAGGGGAATTTTTTTAACACGTTTAGAAGGGAGTTAACACAAGCCCAACAAAACAATCCTCTTAACAATTCCCTTAATTTCCAACCTTCAACCTCAAATAATACTAACGGTCAGGGGCCGATAAAAAGGCAACGCGAGAGTCAAAGTGGCCAAAGCAGAATGGATGTAAATTTTCATCAAACTGCCTCGGACACTCAAGTGACACAGGAGGACGTACCAGTCCCCATGTGCGAATAGGTTATCATAACAAAATTTACAAGGGAATGATCGACACAGGCTCATCAATCAATATCATAAGGGAAAATTTTGAAAATTTAGAAGAACAAAAAGAAGATTTAACAGTGTATTCCATAAAGGGGAAATAAAATTCAAGAAAATCATAATAATGAAGCCGACTTCAATATGTCCGCCTGTTCAGAAATTCTATATCCACAAATTTTCCGACAATTATGATTACCTGTTAGGTCGAAAGTATCTAGAGGATACGAAAGCTAAGATCGATTATGATAACGAGACGGTAACTCTAGGTTCAAGAACTTTTAAGTTTTTGTATGGAGAAAAGAAGGGCGAGACCGCATCTAAATGCCTCGACCCACAACAAAACGATTCTGCTCCAGTGGAGGAAATCAATCCAAAAATGCAAAAGGTTAAGACCACACCTAAGTGCCTTAAACCAAAGCATCAACAACAGAAGGAGACCGCATTACCAAAATGCCGCATTTCAAAAGTTGTTAGTGACACAGTGGACAATGATCTAACACATCTTGATCGATCAACAATGATTTACGCGAATGTAACGAGTATAGACTCGAGCATCTAAATGTAGAGGAAATTGAATGTTTAAAAAAGGTTCTATACGAATATAGCGACATTCTGTACAAGGAAGTCGAAAATTTGACCTTCACGAGTACAATTAAACATGTCATCCAGACTCCAGTATACCGTAAACCTTATAAGTACCCCCAAAGTGTTGACCAAGAAGTCAACAAACAAATCAAAGAAATGATAGAACAAGGGATCGTTCGCAAATCGAAGTCCCCTTATTGTTCTCCTATTTGGGTGGTTCCCAAGAAGGCAGATGCCTCTGGGAAACCAAAATTTAGGTTGGTAGTTAATTACAGGAATCTCAACGAGATAATTGTTAATGACAAATTTCACATTCCTCGAATGGATAAGATATTGGATAAATTGGGTAGATGCTAATATTTTACGACCATTGATCTAGTTAAGGGTTTTCACCAAATCCAGATGGATGAAAATTCTATTGCAAAAACTGCTTTTTCAACTAAGCATGGGCATTATAAGTATACACGTATGACTTTTGGCCTAAAAAATGCTCCAGCTACTTTTCAAAAATATATGAATAATCTTTTGGAAGATTTGATCTACAAAGATTGTTTAGTCTATTTGGACGATATTATTATTTACTTCACTTCATTGGAGGAACATATTTTATCTCTAAAGAAAGACTTTGAGAAACTGAGAGACGCCAACTTGAAGTTGCAGCTAGACAAATGTGAATTCATGAAAAAATAAACTGAATTCCTGGGACATATAGTCAAAACAAATGGCATTAAACCAAACCCAATCCAAACTAATGCAATCACAAATTTTCCGTTACCTATTACACCTAAACAGATAAAATCATTTTTGGGATTATGTGGGTTCTATCTCATGTTCATTCCTAACTTTGCCAAGTAGTTAAACCCATGACCCTCAAACTAAAGAAAGGTGCTGTAATAGATATCAAATGTAAAGACTACATCGAATAATTCGAAAGACTAAAGGTTTTGATAACTTCAGATCCGATATTAACCTACCCTGATTTTTCAAAGCCCTTTTCTCTAACAACTGATGCGAGTAATGTTGCTATTGGTGCAGTGCTATCACAGAACCATAAGCCCGTTTGTTACGCCAGCAGAACGCTGAACGAACACGAAATCAACTATGCTATTATTGAAAAAGAATTGTTAGCTATAGTTTGGGCGACAAAATATTTCAGGTCATATCTATTCGGCAGGCCAATGGAAATAATGAGTGATCACAAGCCATGGCTCAATAATAGCAAAGAGCCGAGCATGAAATTACAAAGGTAGAAAATCAAACTTAATGAATTCGATTATAAAACAAAATATCTCCCAGGCAAAGAAAACTATGTCGCGGATGCTCTTTCCCGCACAAAGATAGAAGAAGTCATGGTTGGCGAAGTCGCAAACAGCGCAGACGCAACTATACATAGTGCTAATGAAGATAATTTAAATTATATATCCAAAACGAAGAGACCAATCTAGACAAATTAAGATAGAAAAAGGCGACAGTGACACAACAAGTGTAAACCACTTCTTTCAAAAACTAAAGATTAAAATAATCTATAAAGAAATGACACGAACTCGCCAAAACTCTCATTAAGGAATATGTGTGCACCAAGAAAAGTGTAATTTACTTCCCTAATGATGAGGATTTTCTGATCTTCCAGAGGGCAGCATTTACCGAAATCATAAGCCCTAACAATTTCACAAAACTATTGAGATGTACCATGTTAGATGTTAGCTTCGGCTAATTGATATATTAATTTATGCGAAATTTAAGGATTTAATCTTAAAGAAACATAAGGAAGTTTTACATCCAGGTATAGAAAAAACCATTAATTGGTTTAAAGAAAAATACTATTACCCGGATAGTCAAAAGCTAATTCAAAATATTATCAATGAATGTGAAATCTGCAATCTGGCAAAAACAGAACATCGAGACACAAAATTGACATATGAAACAACACCAGAAATATTTAACACAAGGGAAAAATACGTGATACATTTTTATCTCACGGGAAACCAGATCTTCCTATCTTGGATTGATATTTATTCGAAATTTGCTTCACTAGTTAAAGTAAAAAGTAGAGATTGGCTAGAAGCGAAAAGAGCCATTACTAAAATATTCAATGATATGGGAAAGCCTCAGGAAATTAAAGCGGACAAAGATTTAGCTCTTATGTGCATAGCTTTGCAAAACTGGTTAAGATCCGAAGGCGTACAACAACCAGCAAAAATTGTGCATCTGATATAGAAAGATTTCACAAGACCGTAAATAAAAAGCTGAGAATCATCGGTAGTGAACAAAATATTAAAGAAACAATCTTATACGTCTATAATCATAAAACTAAACATAATAGTACCAAACGATCTCCGGCAGACATTTTTCTATATGCAGGCAGTCCAGACTTTAATGTAGAACTAAACAAAATCGATACGATCGAATATCTCAATAAGAATAGGCATGATTTTGAAGTTGATATAAAATATAGACAGGCTCCACTCGTAAAGAGTAAAATCACCAATCCGTTTAAAAAGACAGGAAGGATTGAACAAGTGGACAGTAAACATTTTGAGGAAACAAACCGCTGCAGGAAAATCGTTCATTATAAATCTAAATTCAAGAAACAAAAAAAGATTAATAAGAGCAAATACGATAATTCCAGACCAAGTACACAACATATTTCTTATAATGCTTAGTTGCATGTTACCACTCATTACCATCGTCAAATGCAGCAATATCGAGGTAAACCCAATAAGTGCGAAGAATGGATATCTTATATTCCAAACCGGAACGATGTAAATTCCAACCAGCTACGAATTCTACTATTTGAGTATAAACATAACAAAGACAATGCGTATGTTCGAAAATCTAGTAAGCGAAGCAAACGACCTCAGATACCATATTTAGTAGATAAACTAAAACGGGAAATAAATGGATTAAGAATTTTTAGGTCTTTTGAACGTAGTAGGGAAGACATATATTTATAATGTATACATGTATTTGTAATACATTAGACGAAGACGACATGGACGAGCTAGAGGAAAAAATTAATAACATGTTAGAAGACTCCGTGAAAACCTATGATCTAAACATGATTATCGATGTAATCAACAGCGGTATAGACATAATTAATAAGCTCAAGGTGAAGAACAGAACCAACAAATTGCGATACTGATATTTAACCTATAGCAGTTTACAGAATACATAGAAGATATCGAGTTAGGTATGCAATTAACCAGATTAGGAACCCAAAATTACTACAACACGATTATTTGAAACACGTAAATTCGGAGAAAATGCTAAAGATAAAAACATCAACTTGGCTCAAGACAGACACGAACGAAATTTTGATTATATCCCCACGTTCCTAGCGAGGTCACTAGAGTTCCGATATTTCAAATAGTTCCGTACCCAGATGAACATAATTATATTCTAACACCGAGCAAATATTCGATAAATTCTATATATTCAATAACCAAGTATTTCATAAAGATACAGATAAATTAATATTCGACAAATGTATTTTTGGACTTATCAAACAAGAGCAAACTCACTGCAAATACATTAAAACCCATAGAAATTTCCAAATAAATTATATAGAACCAAATATACTTTTAACATGAAATATTCCTGAAACAGTTGTCAATCAAGATTGTACAAACAACAAAATATTAATATCAGGAAACAACATTATTAAAATTAACAAGAGAGAACGCTATAGTCGAGTTCCCCGACTATCTGATACCCGTTACTCAGCTATTCGAAGTGCGAAGGAGAGTCTTTAGCACATACAGTTTTTGGCGGTTTTGTTCGCGTTAGAGTGGGCGTGGCAAAAAGTTTTTTGGCAAATCGATAGAAATTTACAAGACTAATACAAAAATGAAAAAGTATCGAAACATTTGTCAAAAGTGTGGACGTGGCAGTTTTGGGTGGTTTGTGGGCGTTAGAGAGAGCGTGGCAAAAAGATTTTTGGCAAATCGATAGAAATTTACTAGACTAATACAGAAATGAAAAAACATCAAAACATTTTTCAAAAGTGTGGGCGTGGCAGCTTTGGGCGGTTTGTGGGCGTTAGAGAGGGCGTGGCAAAAAGATTTTTGGCAAATCGTTAGATATTTACAAGACTAATACAAAAATGAAAAAATATCGAAACATTTGACAAAAGTGTGGACGTGGCAGTTTTGGGCGGTTTGTGGGCGTTAGAGTGGGCGTGGCAACATAAATCGACAAACTTGCGCTGCGTCTATGTCCCTGAAGTCTGTATGCTTAATCTCAACTTTCTAGGTTTTGTAGTTCCTGAGATCTCGACGTTCATACGGACAGACGGCCAGACGGGCGGACATGGCCAGATCGACTCGGCTACTGATCCTGATCAAGAATATATATACTTTATATGGTCGGAAACACTTCCTTCTGCCTGTTACATACTTTTCAACGAATCTAGTATACCCTTTTACTCTACGAGTAACGGGTATAAAAAGTGTACCATGCAAATAGATGAATTCCTAATTTCTAATAATCTGGCAGATTTTACACAAACGATTTATATCACCAACAATGTTACACGTTTAGAACCAATAGTTCACTTACAAACAAGAGAAATGATAAAATTCCATGTAAAACATTACACCTTTTTCCAAATTATATGCATTACAACTTTTGTCATCATAATAATTAGTTTGACTCTGTATTTAGCGTATAAGTTTAAAAATATACCTAAGAAAATTATTGTTAAATATTGTAAATAAAAAGAAGAACACCCGCACCTTGAAAATAACGACAAGGAAATAGTTCAACCAGAAAACAATATTATGATATACCCAAATTTAACGACCTGAGTACAGGCCAAAGTCAATGATTGGGGGAGTGACACATCCATAAGTCCCTAAGACTAGTCCCATGCCTACACAATACACATACAAAATGTACACCCTTACACACCCTACACTACTCTGAATGCACTCAACAGATACCAGATAAGAATAAGACTGTCAAATAATCCCTAAAACAAGGTGGAGTGGAAAAACTCAAACTCCTGATAAGTCACCCACTGGTAGACTAAACATCCGTTGCCTAATTTAAACATACCTTGCTTAAGCCCTTTCACCATCGTCATGTTCCCACGTTCAAAGCTCGGACTCGCAATCCCGAAAAACAGAAGTTTTAGATTGCAATAAACAAAATTATAAGAACCTAAGAGCACTTGTATCCAAGAGCGAATGCACTTGAATCCAACAGAAATGCAAAGACAATTAAAGTCAGCAACTCAAAAGTTCTGTCTCTTCATTTGATCAGATCCCTAAAGTCAAAAGTCCATATTAGAAGAGCTCGACACCGAGGCTTGAACGTCAATCAAATCAGAGTAATTATCAGAGTTCAGTTTGAGGCCTAATTATAATCGGTCGGTGTTCTTCTCAAGAAATAATATTGTAATCATTCAGTAAAATAAAGTTCTATTTTTTTACATATAAGTATTGCGATTATTTAATTATATATATATGTATGTATAGGGTTTTTTTTTCAATAGGGTTCAGTTTGGCCATCTTTGATATCAGCTGACATCCGTCGAGTTCTTTGGGTTAAGTTTGGTTTGGCAATTCATGATGAATAGGTTAACAGCTGATCAGCGATACAAAACCGATGAATTTTAATTCGAAAATCAGACGTACTTTGTGAAACCGTTTTGCACCGTTTGCTTCGCCCGTTTTATGGTGCACAAAATTGGCCATCAAATCAGACTGTGTGCAATACTATCGAGATGTTTTGCACCCAATTCACTCTTTTGGACCTCCGGCCACCGCCTAGACTTTGTAGACTGCGCACTGAGGAAAATATGGCGGCCGTTTAGGCCAATGTAACAAAATACACACACATCGATTCGTCCCCGTGCGTCAAGAATTGAACTTCCGGGATGCGATTTCTGAAAAACACACTTGTTGGCCATTTGCCCGTAGTTATATTCCATTATTAATGCCATCGAATTATCTTTCAAATAAAAAAAATTCGGCCTTCTACCGCAACTTGTGCACATTTTCAATTTTCAATTTCATTTTTCAATAATTTTTGAAACGATATAAATTTAGTTGTATAAAGTAATCAATTATTTTGAAAATCAAAGTTTTGGTGCAGGTCAAAGAAGCTGGGTCCGCAAAAATTTTTGAAATTTGAAAGGTGGAATCGTTTGACCATGTTTGACCACCAATTAATTTTTTTTGACCACGTCCAGTTTTCATATGAAATTTCGAAAATTTTCGAACTTTAAAAAGTTGACTTTTTTGAACATTTTTTTTTTAAATCGCAATAACTTGCTGTTTGACTGAAAAGCTACATAGTTAGAAATTAGTCGTACGTTTCGTTGCTAGCAAACTGGTTCATATACATGCAACCCAGAAACAAATGTATTATATAAAAAAAAAACAAAAAACAAATATGTGTTTGCTTTACCATATTATTATCCAACCTAATTTGGAGTTTTCATAAGCATTAAAAATATGTTTTTTCATTTTGTATTCAATTTGATTTTTTCAGAACATACACATACACATTGTGTATGTTGGTTATAGGCAAAGACACCTCCGGTCTTTGATCGTTTCTTGGGAGTAAGAAAGAGAAAGATTTCCAATTGATTTATTTTTAAGAAACAATAAAATTAATAACAAGACAATTTTTAGAGGTGGAAAAAAACAATTTTTAAAGGGTGGTCAAACGATAAAAAGCATTTTTAAAGGATGGTCAAACGATTTTGTTTCAAAATATTTAGTTTTAAGAGGTGGGCAAACGAAAATATTTTTTTTAAGGGTGGGCAAACGAAAAAAACAATTTTTAAAGGGTGGTCAAACGATAAAAAGCATTTTTAAAGGATGGTCAAACCAAAGACATTATAATAACAAGATGCGTAACGGCCATACATTGGTTTTGCACTATGCAGCCACTTTTTTGGTGACGACCAAAATTGCTCTCTTTTCGCTCGCCTAAAATTGAGAGCGTAAAAATCTAAAAATAGAATTGTCTTACTTGTGTGAGTTAAAACATTAAAGGAGATAGTGTGTATGTGTGCGTGCTTCTGCTAGAAGACGATTTTCGGGCCGAAATCAATTTTGATCTAAGAAACGAGTTCGATTAATGTTTTGGTCAATTTCGATTCAAAACTATTATGGTTTGAAAGAAGTTTTTTTAATATTCAATTGATAAAATCGCCGCTCGAATTAGTTACCGGTTACATACTTATATTTATATTGATAATTATTAATATGTAATATATTTCCGTACTTTACCAATGCAACAAGACGACTTTAATTGAAAAAGAAAACGAATAAAAACAAAAACAAAAAAAATTGGCGCGCTTTTCTGCCTACCCATAATTGCGCGCTGTTTTAAAAACAAGAAAATGAAATATAAGAAAATAATTTAACTGAATCTTAGTTGCATTTTAAATACTGAAAATTGATAATTTTCATACTAGTAATTTGACTAAATAACTACAGTAAATAATTAAAACGTATACAAAGTAAATTATTATTACTACTGTAATTTAAAACAAAGAAAGCACGAAGTGCGGACATAAGCACCGAAAAATCATTGTCTTCTTATATTTTTCACACGTCGCACGCTGAATACTCTAAAGACAATTATTCTAATATAAAGTCATCTTTTAAAATTATTATGCATTTTTTTGTACATAGATTGTGCTATTATTATTTCTGTGTTGAATTTGAATAATTGTTATGTTAAGGCAATGCAAGACTAGAGTTTATAAGTGGTGTCAATTTATAAAAAATAATATAGAACTAAGAACTAAGAACTTCTAAGATGAAGGGCATATTTTGTCATTTTTACAATGCATGTGCATACGTGTGCACCAATACAGTGGTCAGCTGTCGCTGTAGGCGTACAAGAGAGCTGCTGGCTCTAGAGCTCTCCGCTCTCTGGCTTTTGAACAAAATTTCGAGAGAGCCTGGAGCCACTTGAAAAGCCACGACGAAAAAATCGTGTTCAAATAAATCGTATGGCGTTACGCATTTTGTTATTCTAATGTCTTTGGTCAAACGATTTTGTTTCAAAATATTTAGTTTTAAGAGGTGGGCAAACGAAAATATTTTTTTTAAGGGTGGGCAAACGAAAAAAACAATTTTTAAAGGGTGGTCAAACGATAAAAAGCATTTTTAAAGGATGGTCAAACCAAAGACATTATAATAACAAGATGCGTAACGGCCATACATTGGTTTTGCACTATGCAGCCACTTTTTTGGTGACGACCAAAATTGCTCTCTTTTCGCTCGCCTAAAATTGAGAGCGTAAAAATCTAAAAATAGAATTGTCTTACTTGTGTGAGTTAAAACATTAAAGGAGATAGTGTGTATGTGTGCGTGCTTCTGCTAGAAGACGATTTTCGGGCCGAAATCAATTTTGATCTAAGAAACGAGTTCGATTAATGTTTTGGTCAATTTCGATTCAAAACTATTATGGTTTGAAAGAAGTTTTTTTAATATTCAATTGATAAAATCGCCGCTCGAATTAGTTACCGGTTACATACTTATATTTATATTGATAATTATTAATATGTAATATATTTCCGTACTTTACCAATGCAACAAGACGACTTTAATTGAAAAAGAAAACGAATAAAAACAAAAACAAAAAAAATTGGCGCGCTTTTCTGCCTACCCATAATTGCGCGCTGTTTTAAAAACAAGAAAATGAAATATAAGAAAATAATTTAACTGAATCTTAGTTGCATTTTAAATACTGAAAATTGATAATTTTCATACTAGTAATTTGACTAAATAACTACAGTAAATAATTAAAACGTATACAAAGTAAATTATTATTACTACTGTAATTTAAAACAAAGAAAGCACGAAGTGCGGACATAAGCACCGAAAAATCATTGTCTTCTTATATTTTTCACACGTCGCACGCTGAATACTCTAAAGACAATTATTCTAATATAAAGTCATCTTTTAAAATTATTATGCATTTTTTTGTACATAGATTGTGCTATTATTATTTCTGTGTTGAATTTGAATAATTGTTATGTTAAGGCAATGCAAGACTAGAGTTTATAAGTGGTGTCAATTTATAAAAAATAATATAGAACTAAGAACTAAGAACTTCTAAGATGAAGGGCATATTTGTCATTTTTACAATGCATGTGCATACGTGTGCACCAATACAGTGGTCAGCTGTCGCTGTAGGCGTACAAGAGAGCTGCTGGCTCTAGAGCTCTCCGCTCTCTGGCTTTTGAACAAAATTTCGAGAGAGCCTGGAGCCACTTGAAAAGCCACGACGAAAAAATCGTGTTCAAATAAATCGTATGGCGTTACGCATTTTGTTATTCTAATGTCTTTGGTCAAACGATTTTGTTTCAAAATATTTAGTTTTAAGAGGTGGGCAAACGAAAATATTTTTTTTAAGGGTGGGCAAACGAAAAAAACAATTTTTAAAGGGTGGTCAAACGATAAAAAGCATTTTTAAAGGATGGTCAAACCAAAGACATTATAATAACAAGATGCGTAACGGCCATACATTGGTTTTGCACTATGCAGCCACTTTTTTGGTGACGACCAAAATTGCTCTCTTTTCGCTCGCCTAAAATTGAGAGCGTAAAAATCTAAAAATAGAATTGTCTTACTTGTGTGAGTTAAAACATTAAAGGAGATAGTGTGTATGTGTGCGTGCTTCTGCTAGAAGACGATTTTCGGGCCGAAATCAATTTTGATCTAAGAAACGAGTTCGATTAATGTTTTGGTCAATTTCGATTCAAAACTATTATGGTTTGAAAGAAGTTTTTTTAATATTCAATTGATAAAATCGCCGCTCGAATTAGTTACCGGTTACATACTTATATTTATATTGATAATTATTAATATGTAATATATTTCCGTACTTTACCAATGCAACAAGACGACTTTAATTGAAAAAGAAAACGAATAAAAACAAAAACAAAAAAAATTGGCGCGCTTTTCTGCCTACCCATAATTGCGCGCTGTTTTAAAAACAAGAAAATGAAATATAAGAAAATAATTTAACTGAATCTTAGTTGCATTTTAAATACTGAAAATTGATAATTTTCATACTAGTAATTTGACTAAATAACTACAGTAAATAATTAAAACGTATACAAAGTAAATTATTATTACTACTGTAATTTAAAACAAAGAAAGCACGAAGTGCGGACATAAGCACCGAAAAATCATTGTCTTCTTATATTTTTCACACGTCGCACGCTGAATACTCTAAAGACAATTATTCTAATATAAAGTCATCTTTTAAAATTATTATGCATTTTTTTGTACATAGATTGTGCTATTATTATTTCTGTGTTGAATTTGAATAATTGTTATGTTAAGGCAATGCAAGACTAGAGTTTATAAGTGGTGTCAATTTATAAAAAATAATATAGAACTAAGAACTAAGAACTTCTAAGATGAAGGGCATATTTTGTCATTTTTACAATGCATGTGCATACGTGTGCACCAATACAGTGGTCAGCTGTCGCTGTAGGCGTACAAGAGAGCTGCTGGCTCTAGAGCTCTCCGCTCTCTGGCTTTTGAACAAAATTTCGAGAGAGCCTGGAGCCACTTGAAAAGCCACGACGAAAAAATCGTGTTCAAATAAATCGTATGGCGTTACGCATTTTGTTATTCTAATGTCTTTGGTCAAACGATTTTGTTTCAAAATATTTAGTTTTAAGAGGTGGGCAAACGAAAATATTTTTTTTAAGGGTGGGCAAACGAAAAAAACAATTTTTAAAGGGTGGTCAAACGATAAAAAGCATTTTTAAAGGATGGTCAAACGATTTTGTTTCAAAATATTTAGTTTTGAGGTATGGAAAATGCTTAATTCCTTAAGTGCTTATATTTTCTAAACTAAAAGTTTTTTCAAAATTCTAAAGGGTGGTCAAACGTGGTCAAACGATTAAAAAAAAAAGTTTGAAAATATTTAGTTTTGAGGTATGGAAAATGCTTAATTCCTTAAGTGCTTATATTTTCTAAACTAAAAGTTTTGTCAAAATTCTAAAGGGTGGTCAAACGTGGTCAAACGAAGTTATTGCGATTTAAAAAAAAAAGTTCAAAAAAGTCAACATTTTTAAGTTCGAAAATTTTCGAAATTTCATATCTTGAAAACTGGACGTGGTCAAAAAAAGTAATTGGTGGTTAAACATGGTCAAACGATGGTCAAACGATTCCACCTTTCAAATTTCAAAATTTCGATTTTTGCGGACCCAGCTTCTTTGAGCTTTTTGGTGCTGTTAGTTTTGTTTTTTATATTCAGGCATGTAATCATTTTTTTTCGAATTGGATTTGGGCAAAATCGTACGATTTCGTTTTTAGGTGCTCTGGTTTTCGCAAAATTTGTGCAATCGTTTTGCTATCGGAATGTTTCGAATCTTATCGCTTCTTGCTGCGCAAACACCTGTTTAATTTTATTTCTCTAAATCAAACAACATGAAATAATGCTTTTTATATTTGCAATTGCTTGATTTGTAGCCAGGGGAAGGCAGAAATTTGAGGGCTTGATAAAATCTAGAGTTGCCACCTTTTTCACTGTTTTAAATCCGATGTTCGGAATTACTTTTTTACAGTACTTCGACCATTTGGGTACTTAAATTAAGTAGCATTAATTACAAATAACACTTTTGGCCCTTCTTTTAATTAATTAATGATTTCTTTTATATTTTATAAGTACTTTTACCTGCCTGTTTCGTTCCACAAACAGTATGGCAACCTTCGCGATAGCTTTTGTTGACTTATCGACCATTTACCAAAACGTTAATTGTTGTCGACGGCTACATTTTGTTTGTCAAATCTAAGGTGGGGTCAGGAATTTTTTATAAAATAACTAAGTGGCAGAATGATTTTGTGGGGATGTGGAATTAACATCAATAGACCACTGAGTTAACTACTTTATTCTCTTAGTAAAAAAGATCTGATTTGATATAAAACAAGAAAGAACGCTATAGTCGAGTTCCCCGACTATCTGATACCCGTTACTCAGCTAGTAGAAGTGCGAAGGAGAGTCTTTAACACTGACAGTTTTTGGCGGCTTGTGGGCGTGGAAAAAAGTTTTTTGGCAAATCGATAGAAATTTACAAGTCTAATACAAAAATGGAAATAAATCAAAACATTTTTCAAAAGTGTGGGCGTGGCAAAAAGTTATTTGCAAAATCGATAGAAATTTACAAAGCTAATACAAAAATTAAAAAATATCAAAACCTTTTTCAAAAGTGTGGTCGTGGCAGTTTGTGGACGTTAGAGTGGGCGGGGCAACATAAATCGACAAACTTGCGCTGCGTCTATGTCCCTGGAGTCTATATGCTTAATCTCAACTTTCTAGCTTTTGTAGTTCCTGAGATCTCGACGTTCATACGGACAGACGGACGGACATGGCCAGATCGACTCGGCTACTGATCCTGATCAAGAATATATATACTTTATATGGACGGAAACACTTCCTTCTGTCTGTTACATACTTTTCAACGAATCTAGTATACCCTTTTACTCTATGAGTAACGGGTATAAAAAGGCATTTGTTTTTCATTTCGGCCAGACAAAAGTGCCCGTTTTACAAATCGAAAAAATCGAGCATGCCTGATTATTTTAATTATTTTTTCAAAAACAAAATAAAAATGCCTATTGTTTTGCCTCAACTGAATAGGTTTGACCACTAAAACTATTAAATAAAAGTATACATGTTCGTTTAAGAGTTTATTTGTGACTGACTTAATGACAATACATAAGTAATGCGCAATTCATAATGCGCTCACGAAAAATATGCATAAAGTAGAAGGGCGATTAGATCCCGGTATTTTCGGTATTAGACATTCGCATTGTACAGAGAAGTTCTATTTTCAACACTCCTCAAGGCGACATGTCTTTACATAATTACTTAAAATAACATATTTCTGACAAACATACATTTCAATTTATATTCATTTTAATCCTAACTAATTAACAAAGTTTGTATGCTTGATCTTATTTAAATTTATCGTATAAATATCGAAAATTATATTTTCTGTTGTAACATACTTTATATCAATAACATTTTTCTAATTGTCTAACAAAGTGATGCCTAATATCAATATGTGTGCTTCTCCTTTTGGACGAAACTTCTTGCTATGTGTTTTATTTAACACGATAGCCTTGCAACCAAAAACTGTTAGATGTGATACATTTGGTTTGGTGTTGTGTTATCCAGTGTCGATGTTTCCGATCTTTTCCGCAAGTATGCCGATGTCATTACAGCTTCTCCTCAAACGTTCACCTACTCCAGCATGAACCAATATGCTACGAGCCATTTCAATGGGTGTTCTATTGGCTTGTTCTGCAACTCCATTTTGTTGAGGAGTGTAGGGGACAGTTACCTGCCTTTGTATTACCAGGTATTCTTCAAACCTTTTCGAAACATATTCTCGACCGTTATCGCTACGAATCCCTTTTATTTTCTTTCCCGTTGGCATCTCAACCAACGTTTTAAACTTTTCGAATACCGCGTCTAATAGCGTTTTATCGTCAATGAATGTTGCAAAATCGGCCACCACCGTTTGTTTTTGTGTTCATTGGACCACATATGTCCGTGTGTATAATTTCTAAGATTTCATTATCATTTCACATTTTTTACATCTTGCACTTGGCACACGTTTCGCACACGAACTCGTTCATATTAAATAATTTTATTTTCAATCCATATACTATGTCTTTGTTGATCATTTTATGCAAACTACATATTTAAATTCAAATGTCCAAGCCGATTATGCCACTTAATCATTTGATGCTGTTTTACATTCATTGCAAAAATTCTTTCAGTTCAATTTTCAAAAAAATACAATTCATTTTTGCGTTTTGCAACAAGTAGAGTGTCTCCGTTAGTATATATTACTCTCGCTTCATTTTTATTGAAAAACCTTTAATTATTTTTCTATACTTCTTTCAATATTCTTTTCAATACAAAGTTTCGGCTTCCACGTAATTGTTACCTGCTAACATTATTTTTTCTTTGTGATCGCGCATTGATGCAAACATTGTTTTTTCAGTACACAAATAGGACCTCTGTCAAGGCACCTTTTACTATTATTGTCTATTTGGTTTTTATGTGCACCGAAAATCGAAAACGCTTTTTGTTTGCTTTCGTTCGAATTTTCTCTTTGCTATACTATTTTTTAATGATTTTTCTTTCTATCTACACTTTGCAGCAATATGACACCGCTTGCCGCATGACCCACATTCCCCGCCTTTTTTCGCATTCCCTTTTGCATATTGTTTATCTGTACCCGACGCGAACATCTTCTGTTCGTTTTCAATTACCGTTTTATTTGTCTTGACACATTTTAGACAACTAGAACATCATAAATTAAAAAGGACATTGCTTTGGAGTTTTTTAATATTTGGTATACCCGCCAGAAGGGTATACTAGACTCGTTGAAAAGTATGTAACAGGCAGAAGAAAGCGTTTCCAATCACATAAAGTATAAATATTCTTGATCGGGATTAATAGCCGAGTCGATCTGGACATTTCCGTCTATCCGTCCGTATGAACGTCAAGATCTTAGGAACTATAAAAGCTAGCAAGTTGAGATTCAGCATGCAGACTCCAGAGAACGCAAGTTTGTTGACCCATATTGCCACATCCACTTTAATGCCCACACTTTGTAAAAATGATGTCATATTTTTTCATTAGTCTATTAGTCTTGTAAATTTCTATCGATTTGTGAAAAAACTTTTTGCCACGCCCACAAACCGTTGAAAACTGTCACGCCCATATTTTTGAGAAATGTTATATTTTTTCCTTTTCTTACTAGTCTTGTAAATTTCTCTCGATTTTCCTAACGTTATAAGCGTTATGAACCACCAAAAACTGTCAGTGTTGAAATTTCCCCTTTCACTAGCTGAGTAATAGGTATCTAATAGTTGGAGAACACAACTCTTGTGTTTTTAATTTCACGCAGTAGAAAGTTTTAACCACCCTTTTTTATTGCTTCAACTAGAGTCCCAAGGTAACTAAATTGTCTTCCTTCTTCGTATACTCTCCTTGACAAAAGTATCCAAATGTTTTTGATAATGCTGATTTCCGGGGAGTAAGGCGGCCAGTTTGACATTTTGATCCTGCCACTCTTAGAGCGATCAATACAAATTTTTTTAACACATAATTAGATTTTACTTTTGTTATTTATTATTATTGTAAGCTGTGTGCTTAATTTGTAAAAACCTAAGCTACAGGATGGGTAACAGCCATAGCTTCAGTGGCTTTCGGCTCAAAATATTGATATATATCCTTGTCCTTCACTGTTTCCTACATCGCATCTATGTATCTTCTCGCGAATCGAGTGATACAATACACGGCCGCGCCCCTAGGTCGGTTGGGCGGGAGAGGTGGTCGTGGGACTCGTTTGTTCAATAAAAACAAAACCCGTTGCAGTCACAGAAAAATAAAATGATGATCGATCAATGGAAACACATCTTTAAAGTAGCTGTAAAGACAGCGCTTAATCATAAAGCTTAAATATTTGAAACAAAAATGAAATAACTGTCTGGTCAGATATATGGCTTGAAGTTCCCATCCCATAAAGTAGAAGCAAAGACATTAGAATAACCAGATGCGTTTCGCCATATAATTTTTGTGCACACAATATTTGTGTGCTGACTCAAGGCTCCCTCGAATTTTTGTTTAAAACCCAGACGGAGAGCTCTGGAGGCAATAGCTCATTTGTACGCATACCGCGTACATTGCTTTAACATGATACTGCACAGTTCCACACCAATGTATGGGCGTTACGCATCTTGTTATTCTAATGTATTTGGTAGAGGTGTGGTAAAAAATTTCTATAGTGGAGGGAACAAAATGCGATGAACCGTTTCCATTGTAAAATCTAAGCCCAAATGTGAAAATCTCAAGTACTGTAATTTTTTAGGTGTAAATCCTCGCTAGCGTTTATAACTCATGGTATTAATAAAATAAGTTTAAAAAAATTATTTAAGGAATAAAAAACCAAAAAATTTACTTAACACTCTACATATTTTTATGTTGTAGAGCACTTGGGAATTGCTTTGGTTGATTGTTTTTTGGCTGAATTAAAAAAAACTGCATTTTTACGGAGCACCCCTGATAAACAGGATTGATAAATATAATCAGGTCGACGAAAAAGTTGTCTTAATATTAAACAAACCCCAGAAGAATAAACTTTATCCTTTGTACTCTGAAGAAGTCATTGAGGCAGACCTGGAATCGATTCTCAATATATGTTAAATAAAAACACTACAATTCCATTCATGAAATTAATTTTAAACAATGATTTTTCTTTAAGGCTAAGGCTAGGAATTGATATTCTACCTATGAATGTTTCATGGTGACTGCTATTAAAATAAATGACTGTTAATACTCGGATTGCTTTCCAGTAACAGATGGGAATGTCACAAACTGGGATAAATTTGGGCACCACTCCACCAATATTACTCCAAAAAAACTTTACGAATTCGAAAAAAACGGCTACAATTGTCTTTAATACCGGACTTATAGATTTAGTGGGTACTTTCAAGCTCATCTTAGGAATATGCTGAGCATAAACATGCAAGAGTCAGCGATAAAAGCCATTGCAGGTAAAACAGGATGACTGGAAGCAGATTACATTTAAACAAAACGAATTGATAGACCCGGAGCTCTATCCACATTTTCGAAACCATCATAGCCAAAACTAGAATAAAAACAAGAGAGAACGCTAAAGTCGAGTTCCCGACTATCTGATACCCATTACTCAGCTGGAGGAAGTGCAAAGGATAAATTTTCACACTGACAGTTTTTGGGGGTGCGTGGTCCAGGGTCCGGGGTGCAGGGTTTTGAGCGGATTGTGGGCGTTAGGGTGGACGTGGCAAAAAGTTTGTTTTTGCAAATAGATAGAAATTTACTAGAAAATTAAAAAAATATCAAAACGTTTTTCAAAAGTGTGGGCGTGGCAGCTTTGGGCGCGTTTTGGCTGCGTCTATGTCTCTGGAGTGTACATGCTGAATCTCAACTTTCTAGGTTTTATAGTTTTTGAGATCTCGACGTTCATACGGACGGACATGGCCAGATCGACTCGGCTACTGATCCTGATCAAGAATATATATACTTTATATGGTCGGAAACGCTTCCTTCTGCCTGTTACATACTATTCAACGAGTCTAGTATACCTTTTTACTCTACGAGTAACGGGTATAATTAATTATATGGAAAATATAATATTCTCAATAAAATTAGGAAAAGTAAACTTAAAAAGCCCAGTAATTCCGGATAAAATTGATATCAAAGAAATTAATCACGAAAATCGCAAAAATTTTAGCATTACCGATGTCAAGAAGAATTCCAGATAAAGACATTTCAAAATAATGTTGAAATACATGTCCTTATAAATAATTCGAAATATAACTTATGTAATATGTAAAAACAAAATTTCAGTCCCATCGATTTACGAAGGAATACTTATTATTAAAGATGTTGTGCCTTGTGCCCAGCCTTCTTAGTGTTTGGTGTTTATTTTGAATACAACCAGATTGATTACCTTTTTAATCTACGAGAAACGGGTATACTAATACGAGCTTTTCAAAAGCAACATTAATAAAACAAATAAGGATTTCTAGTGTATAACTAACAATAATTGCTAACTTTGTAAGCATAGAATTTAACTAAAAATAAATTATACTGAAGGAATAATACGAAGGAATAAATATAACAAAAAAGAGAACGCAATAGTCAAGTTCCCCGACTATCAGACAGTTTTTGGCGGCTTGTGGGCGTTAGAATGGGCTCGGCAAATAAGTTTTTTTGGAAATCGAGAGATATTTACAAGACTAATACAAAAATAAAGAAATATAAAAACATTTTTCAAAGGTGTGGGCGTGGCAGCTTTGGGCGTTAGAGTAGGCGTGGCAACATGTGTTAACAAACTTGTTCTGCTCTCTGGAGTCTGCAATCTCAACTTTCTAGCTTTTATAGTTCCTGAGATCTCGACGTTCCTACGGACGGACATGGCCATATCGACTCGGCTTTTGATCCTGATCAAGAATATAAGCTTCCTTCTGCCTTTTACATACTTTTTAACGAATCTAGAATACCCTTTTACTCTACGAGTAAAAAATACGGGTATAAAAATAGAGAATATATGCCTTAGTCTGATTGAAACAGACTCAAAAATAAATTACATACATATACGAAAACTTTGTAAGCATAGAATTTAACTAAAAATTAAAAATACTGTAATATAATTACAGTAATCAATAGTAAAAATAGTAATAAACCCTTTATACAGCTGCGAAAAATAAAATAACAGCACTTGCCCAGTAAAACTTTGAATAAGTCTCCTACCTACAATTTAGGGTTTAAAAGGAAATACCTTTTTAGAAAGGTTAAACAATTCACTTCTTAGGAAATGAAAAAGAACTACAATTGTTTTATTTATTGTTATCTTAAATAAGGAACTTTGTTAAGAACGACAAAATTAGTAGAAAAATAAAATAGCACCACCTCATAAAAAATGCTTAAATGTTCTATTTTAAAATTTTGTTCAATGTTTAACAAATGTATGCTTCTTAAAACTACACCTATCCCACTAATTTATTATTAGGTAGTGTATCCCATATTACCAAAAACAGGTGCGCAACTTTTTGTCATGGAATCAACCGGGTCCTTGCACCGTTTTAGGGGTATTTTGCTCCTGGACGCCTTAATTACAACCCAAAGATATTCGTTGTTAGTTGTTATAAGCTACAACAGCTTTTCTCATATTTGACGAAGGATTTTCGATGGGATTGCGGTCTTGAGACTGCAGGCCACTCCAAATAGGAACAGATTTATTTTGGGACCAATCCTTGGCTTTCCTGCTGGTGTACTTGGGGTCTTAGTCTTGTTGGAATACCCATTTCAGCGGCATATCGTATTTGGCAAGGGTAGCATCACCGTCACCAAAATATTTAATAATTATATTAAATATTAATATTATATATTAATATATTATTAATATTATTATTATTAATATTTCCATTTAAATAATGGAAAAAACTAAACTTTATTATTTAATGGCGAAATATTTTGACATTTAGTATAATGAAGGTGACAATTTTACTTTTACACATGAAATCCAACACCTTATAAACATACAGTTGTCACATATACGAAATATTCGACAAGTTAGAAAAATAACATTGTTTTACAACATGAGATCTGTCTAAATTGTTATGTCAAATTAAAATGGACTCAGACTCTATTCAGAAAACAACATTCCCCACTAAGAAGGGGTGTTATGAAATGCTACAATGCCTTTTGGTCTTAAAAACGCAACCGCGAACGGGTTTTATAAAAAATTTACATAGTTATACTTTTAACATCCACATTAAATCTTCGTAGATCAGATCTTAAATTTAATTTTAATTTTTAAAACAAGAAACTAAATTTTAAGAACATACTTATAATAACAGCCGAAAATATTTAAACCAATCCAAATTCCAACCATTTTCAGACCATTCTGGATTTCATTATACATTTATAAAAAATATCGCAATTATTACAAAACATATGACTCTTTACAATAAGAAAAATAAATATAAACGATCCTAGTTATAATTAGGCGTTTGAGAAAAAAAAACATTTAATTAGTAACAATCCATGTCATACATAACTAGATTTTAAAAAGAAGTTCGATTTACCTACAGATGCAAGCGATTATGCATTTGGTAATGTATCATTGCCAGTGGAACTTATTTAATAAACACCTTGTAGTTATAAGTCTTATCAAGACTAACAAACTTTCCCATTACTATTAATAAAAAATGTACAAAGATAAATTTAAAATGTACTCAATTTTTATAAAAACAATAAAGATGCATTTTGAAAGTTTTAACGGTGCTATATGAAATGAATGGTAAATTCGTAGTTTTGAGTCTGCAATCATTTGAGATTTATTGTACATTGTTTATTAAGACACTTTGTCTAACTTTGGGAAGCGGATGTGCTAAATGCAAATGGTATTTTGAACAGTTATTTTGATGAGGAAATGTTTGGTATAAAACTAATAACTGTAGTAGATGTTTTGCCTTTTTATATGCACATACAGTGACTCTAACGTGTATGTTCTTAAAAAAAATCGTGCATTTATTTAGTTTTTGGTAAACGGAAAGCAATCCTCCGTGAAACTTCGACAGTTTATTTTTAATCAAAATTTTGAAAATAGCTCGTTATAAGCCTCAAGATAAAAAGAAGCGCAAGGTAAGACCCTCTTCTGGGGACACACACCAAAATGATAAACATCCTTTTTTTTTGCAAAACGACGATCTACACTTGCCAGAAAAATAGATTACAATTACATTAATTACATACATTAACAAAATATAAAAAATTAATATAAAGTTGGATACCCCTTTGGGTGACGGGGCAATGTTTTACCATTCTTTCAAAATCACTTCCCTTAACATTTTTTTTTTAAGTTACAGTCTGTAGGCGGATCCTACGCTCCAGGAAATCCCATAGATGCTCTATGCTCTACGCAGTCCGGCGACTGCAACTGGTTTTTAGCGTTGTACAGCAACCAAAGCTTCACGTTACGTGCAGTATGCTTTGAGTTTTTTGTCTTGCTGGAACCAGAAGACATCACCCAAACCAACTTTTCCTTCTTATCCAGCAAATTATCTTTTAAAACTTGCAAATAAGCCATATGATCCATAATAGAGTCTATAAAATCAGAGTTCGAGGACGAAACAACCACATCAACAATAACAATATCTGCACGCTTTATCTCAACTTTTATAAGGACGGAAATGTCCAGATCGATTAGACTAGAGATCCTGATATGTATGTATGTATACTTTATAAGGTCGGAAACGCTTCTACTACCTGTTACAAACTTTTTAACGAATCTAGTATACCCGTTTACTCTACGAGTAACGGATATAATAAAAAGTTAGCATGATAAAAAAAAACCCGGCACATTTGGTTCTTGTTGAATATTTTTTTTTCGTTTCTATGATTAAGAAAATAGTTTTGGTTTATTGAATATTTCAATATTCCTAGTTAAAATACTGCGTTTCCATTTTGATGTTACTTTTTTAGTTTAAAAAAGTTGCAAGCAAATGTATGTATGTAATTATCGCCCGACGTGTTTTTACAAAAAAAAAACAAAAGCACTGTGGTAATAAGATGTACATACGAACTAATATGTTATACGATTTAGGTTTATTTTAATTGATTTGATTATAGAATAAAAATTAATTCGATTTTCTAATTTCTTACCAGAATGTCTTAAAACTGAGGATACATTTCGAAATAAAGTTTGTCGTTCTTCAACAGGCACGTTTAGAACTCTGCCTGGTAAATCTCGCAAAGCTCCAGATAACTAGACAAATAAAAGGGTTATCAGTTGTTTCTTAAATATTACTAAGTATTACTTGTTCGTCCACCATATTTTAAAAACGTGTATTTTACTGAATTAGAAATACTTCTTATATATGTGACCGCGGTAACCTCAACAGCAGAACGGAAAAATAAGATATAAACATATGTGTTAAAAGTGGAACTTTGGTAATAAAACAACGCTGCTTCTACACTTTGCGGAATAGCTACCAATACCCAAATCACACTTTTAAATCTCAAAGATAAAACAAAAAAAATATTGTGGCTTAGTAGAAATAAAATAACATATTTTTTCCATATTTCTGATAAAAGTTATTCGAATTCTAGAGCAGCTGAAAGACATTATTGGCCTCGCCATTTAAAAACGCCATGGAATGATATTTCCGGAATGATATTTCCGCCGCTGAAACGTATCGAATAGTTTAAATGGTCTGTGGCCTAGTTATTTAAAGAAAAATATAACACCACATAGATGAGTCCTCCAAAGAATTTTATGTGATAAATTCACTTCTAAACAAGGTTTTTTCTTATTATTAAAATATAGTTGGCCAATACAGTTGGACTATTAAATTAAAAAACAAAATTTTCCAATCGGAACGTTTAAAATATAAGTTAGTATGGAGCCCAAAAATGTTGCAACACAGGACGCAAATCTTCAATTCAGTAGTCTAAATGAATGACTTCGGAGTCGCTAAGGGATTGGGGAATACATTGGGCATGAGGCGCTAAGTCAGCGGTGACACGGTAGTCCCGCTGACCTAGGCAGCCGACAGCGGCGGATGCAAAAGTACGGGGTCAGCATTCTGCCCATAGCGCTGTCATTAGTTCTGTTCGCCGCTGCCGACGTCGGGCATCTGCCCAGCCCTCTTTGAATCTATTTCATTAGTTCTTAATAGGCTCGAATTCAAACAAATTATGCAAATCAATAACCCAATAAACGGGTGTGGATATCATTTCATAGCTCATTCTTCCACTGTGATCGAAGGGGAAATCGGCCAGTCGGGAGTAGGGACTTTCACTTATAAAGTCAAAAGCCTCTTTAACATCAAGGAAAACTGTAGAGCACTAGTGCTTCAACTGTTTTTAAAGGCATTACAAATGTGCTGAACAACTCGATGAGCCTGCTTTTGGGTCCCATTATGATGTCTAAATTGGTGACTGGGAATGGCGTCGTGCACGCTTCTTACTCCCATTATTCTACATTAATAGAGGAACAAAACAAAACCAACCAATGTAACACAATTACAATCAGTCTCTGATCAGCATTTGTTGCGAGTACACGCGATTTCTATTCGGATATGACTCTTCATTCCTGTTTAGAGTGCAGTGGCGAAGATACTGTTACACAACATCGAGACATCGAAGCGTTACTCTGTTCATCCCTTTGTCGTCGCATTTTTCTTACGGCTTGTGTTGATTTTCCAGAAAACGCTATAAAATTACCCATTAACATGACAAATCTTTTTTGGCATTGTTATAGCTGTGTAGTTATCAATGACTCGCACACCAAAATTGATGGATGAAATTCAAAAACTAAAAAGTCTTTATCTTAAGTTAAATACGAAATTAATCATCGATTAACGTCAATATAAACCATGATAAAAAGATAAAGGAAGGTACTAACCCTATAGCAACAACAAGTCATCAAGCCAGCCCCTTATTGGATCATAAAACCGAAGTTCGTCACAAGGTGGTTAATAAACGGCTTAATAAAAAGAAAAGGCATATTATTGTGTTGGCGTCTTCTCGGGACCAATTTTTTGTTCTTCTTAGCAAGCAGTTTTTCCGTATTGGCGAGTTTACGGTATCCACAAAGCCGGAGGCATTGATTAAAGTAGTTATTAAAAATCAACTTTATCAACTTTAAACTTGGTGTTCCTGAACAGCATTATCAAGCTGTCTGTTTGAGTTTTGGCCGCAATCGGTTAGAGTGAGTCGTTTCATCCATAGGGAGAAGCAGACCTCTGACTTGGCGGTAGTTAACTTTTCTGAAAAATTTCTTTTACGGTCCCAGCAAGACGCCACCAAAAAAACCGCAGTAAGCCACCTTCTGTCTTCTTTTGGATCAAAGTTCTCTTCTGTTTGGATTACATTTCCAACAACAATTTCAGCGATCAGCATTTTGCCGTCTGCCCTTCGTCTTATTCCTGAATCAGATGTCATGAACCCAACTACCTCTTTAACAGGCCCACATTGATAACATCTTCTATATTATTGCTGGACTTGCAGGACTCCGATGGATTATTTGTGGCGGGTGATTTTAGTTTGGGCTCTGATGTATGGACATTTGACTCGCATTCCTCATTCATGGTTTCTAGCAATGTACACCTGTCTCATAAAATTATTGTTATTGATGATTTTTATGATAATAATGTTTTTTAAAATTAATAATGTTTTCAATATCTCGCGCAAGTTACTTGATTTAATTTATACCAGTTCGGTTTTAAGCTCCTAAATTGCTCTCTTCGAATTTACTATTTCCTGTTGTGATGTACATCATGTTTTAACATTGAGTTTTTAAATTTTCTACCGTCTGTTTATAAAATTCCGAAATGTAATCTAAGTACTAAAAACTTAAATGAAATTAAAAATTTCCTTTTCTCATTATATATAACAACTTCTTATTAGCCCTCTGATTGACTCTTGACAGCTATACTTCAACCAAGGTGCGTCGTTCTTACAAGTTGCCATGGTACACAAAGACCTTCAGAAGATAAAAAAATTTTAAAATCAAATTTTATAAGAGGTTTGTCCAATGGGGTAATCCAGTTGATAGGAAATGTGAGTTCCTGAATAATCGGTATATCTCTAAAGATGAAAATAGCCTCAGGACGAATTTATATATATTTATATAATTTGGCGCTTTATTAATTCCAAAAAAAAATCTTCGTCAATACCTTTTTTGATATATGGCAACATTTCAGCTAACTCTGATTTTTACATCTGTAACCTATTTGCTATCTATTTTTATACCCGTTACTCGTAGAGTAAAAGGGAATACTAGATTCGTTGAAAAGTATGTGTAACAACCCGCATAAATGAAACCAATTTCACTTCAGTAGAACTGTATATGTAACTGCTTGTTTATTTACTTATTTTCGAACACAATAATACGCGTCCGTATCTGCCGGTTCATACTACTCATCATCGGCTTTCCTGAAAGAGCAATGGTCTCTCTCACTGCTTGGCTGGCCGCTCTCTCGCACGGGCTCCCACATCCCTCCTTTGTTTACCAGCTTGAGCTTCAACCCAGGTCCAGATGATGTGCCAACTTGTGGTCAGCCATAAGGTGTTGAGGTGGAACCTCTACTTCCGTGCCTGTTGGCGGTAAGTCCAGAAGGTCGATACTTTTCCTGGCGTCCGGAATCTTTTTAAGATGGCTAGCATCTCTGATGATTGTCTTTCCCCCACCTGAAATCTTAACAATGTTACCCTTACGCTCTAAAACTTCATATGTGGTTGTGTCATAGTTGGGTGTTAACTTGTTTGGAAAAACAACATTCTTCATTAACACCTGATCGCCAACTTCAATATCTACCTCTTTCACCCCTCTTCTTTTTTCTGCATCTACTTTTCCCTTATGTTTTTGCATACAATCATTATCTTTTTTTCTTGAATCGTGGACTTCGCCCAAAATGTCTTGGATGTTAGGAATTTTGTCACGAATCATACGATTGAACATAAGTTCTGAAGGAGAGGTCCCTGTTGTGCTATGTGGGGTAACATTATGCATTAGCATGAAATCCTGAATCTTTTGTTGAATATTTTCCTTATTCAGATGTGCAATTTTTAGTCTCTTTACTAATGATCGATTCATATTCTCGACCTCGCCGTTCGCTTGAGGCCAATATGGAGGGATCCTTATAAGTGTAATGCCATTCGTGTTGCAGTACTGTTCGAAAACCGAACTAATATATTGTCTTCCGTTATCCGTCCTTAGATACTTTGGGGGCCTCGTGGTGTAGTGGATAGTGTAACTACCTGCTAACCACGGGGTCGTGGGTTCAAACCCCACCCATGACGAGAGCATGGCCATACAAAAACTTCCTCTCTGAAATGCTTTTCTAACTTTTAGAAAGTATTCTTCCACATAACTGCCTATTACAACAATCTTCGGCAACTTCCACTTGCCACACCATCCCACCCCCCTCCTCCTCATTACATGGGAGGAAAACGGGGGCACCCACATAGTACCAAGCGCACCCTGTGTTTTTCTGCGAACAGCAACAACACCCAGCAGGGCGATCGCGTTACCAGACTGCTCGCTTTTCTACGAATAACAACACAACACCGTAGGCGCCACTCCCCGATAGCGACAGGTGGCAGCCCCACCACTGGGATAAGCCGCATCTGGCCAATCACCAGATCGGTCGAAAAACTTACAACGATTACTGAAACTAATACGAGAAATTTAAACATAAACGGATCCCCAAATTCGATGACGACCATAGGCATTTCAAAACGGACACGAATTGGACAATGGAACGTTAGAACTCTAAGAGAACCATCTAGGTTAGCACAGTTCGAGGCGGAGATGGAGAAACTCCACATTGCAATAGCTGGAATCAGCGAGATGAGGTGGACTGGCAGTGGGGAAACAACAACATCAGATAGCAATCTAGTCCTACACAGTGGCAACAGTGACGGCAGCAGATATGGAGTGGGAATTTTCGTGTCCAAGCGCATAAAGAAGGTTTCCTGGGAACCCATTTCTGATAGAATCATGACCGCCAGGTTCAGATGTAGAGCTAGATATATAAACATCATTCAATGCTATGCCCCGACGGAAGACGCAAACGACGACACCAAGGACGACTTCTATACTGCCCTTACAGCAACCCTCAACAAGTTACGGCAAAGTGACATCAACATCCTCATGGGTGACTTCAATGCAAAAATTGGCCCCAACAACACCGGACTAAGATCTGTCATGGGCCAGCATGGAACTGGGACTCGCAACGATAACGGAGAGAGATTAGTGGAACTCTGCCAGCTATTCCAACTGGTCATCGGTGGCACATTATTCCCACACAAAGATGTCCACAAATACTCCTGGACATCTCCAACTGGTAATACGCGCAACCAGATCGACCACATATGCATTAGCAGGAAATGGAGACACTCGCTACTGGACGTACGGAACAAAAGGGGAGCAGCCAACAGTGATCATGAGTTGGTCATTGGAGAACTTTCAATAAAGCTCAACCGCAACCACTCAAGGAACACTGGCAACAGTCAACACCGGCGTGCGCCCCCCCCTGAACCTGCACCTCCTTAGCGACTCTACTCTGAAGACGAGAATGACGTCCACGCTGCGAGAACAGCTGATCCCCCTAGAAGACCACCCATGGGAGTACACCTGCAGGCAACTAAGGACCACGGCGGAGGAAATACTTGGCCTGCAACAACGCGGAAGAACGGACTGGATATCTGAAGGGACCTGGGACCTAATCAGAAGGAGGAACCACCTGAAGACCAGCTCACGCAGTACCGTGAGGAGTATCGCGGACTATGCAGAGCGGTGAAAAAGTCGGCCAGAAAGGACAAAAGAGCACAGCTGGATAGACTTGCGGCAGACGCAGAACGAGCAGCCGGCGAGAACAACATGCGCTCGCTATACCAGCAGATCTCACGGATCACAGGAACCCATCACAGACAGAACAAACCAGTCAGAGATCTAGAAGGTAACCTCTTATCCAATGATGACGCACAAATCCGAAGATGGCGCCAACACTTCATGGGAATTAGCCACACCACATCACCAAACGTGGCCATAGACTACAGGAGTGTTGTGCCGCCAAGTGGGAGTAGCAGGATACCCTCTGCACCCCCGAATGTAAGAGAAATCGTGAATGCAATAAAGAAGCTGAAGCACAACAGGGCAGCTGGCGAAGACAACATTCAATTGCTTCAAGTTGACACCCAACTAATGGCTGAAACATTGCATCCACACTTCTCACGCATATGGGAAGGCGAGACGGTGCCAGACTCCTGGAAAAACGGAATCATTGTGAAGCTTCCCAAAAAAGGCGACCTTAGTGACTGCAACAACTGGAGAGGGATAACACTGCTCAACACCAGCTACAAGATCTTAGCTACACTTCTGAACGAACGCCTCCAGGAAAAAATTGAGCCAACAATACGAGACGAACAGGCAGGCTTCAGACCACACAGGAGTTGCGTAGACCAGGCAAATACACTACGCATAATAACCGAGCAAGCTGTGGAATGGAGAGCCCCGCTTTACCTCCTGTTTATCGACTTCAAGAAGGCATTCGACTCAGTTGAAAGAGCAGCAATATGGCGAGCACTTGCAAGAAAAGGAGTACCTGCAAACCTCATCGCCATCATCAAATCGATGTATGACGATGCCAACCTGGCGGTACTGCACAATGGAAAAACTAGTGCACCTTTCCAGACGAACACCGGAATTCGGCAAGGATGCCCGCTGTCACCACTCCTCTTCAACATCGTAGTCGACGAGTTAATGAGCGAAGTATGCTCTTCCAAGCGCGGAATTTCGTGGAACCTCACCAGACACCTTGAGGACTTGGACTACGCAGACGACATATGTCTCATATCGCACAGACTCGGCGACATACAGAGGAAAAGTGACGACCTCGTCAGGATAGCCAGCAGCGTAGGGCTCGAGATAAACATAGCGAAAACAAAAGCTATGCGCTTCAACCACTCCAACCAAGGAAACATCAACATAAATGGGAACCCAATCGAGTTCATTACGAGTTTCCCATACCTTGGCACCATCATATCCAACAGTGGTGGAGTGGATGATGATGTCTCCAGTCGTCTTGGCAAAGCCCGCTCAGCATTTGGGAGACTATACCGCATATGGAGAGACCGAAACTATATTGAAACCCCCAAGGAAGCAGGCGAGTAGGAAGGCCAAGAGCAACCTGGAGAAGAACCGCTCACCAAGAACTAGCCCAAATAAACACTACATGGGAAAGTGCAAAACAGACAGCTCAAAATAGAGTTAGATGGAAAGCTCTCGTAGAAGCCCTAAGTTCCCGAGTGGAATAGAAGGAATTAAAAAAAAAAAAAAGATACTTTGGGAAACCCAGTCGGCGAAATATATTTTTTTCATGGCCCCGATAATAGACTCGGACGATATGGACTGTAGGAATTTTGGTTCCATGTACCTGGAAAAATAGTCGATAAACACGAGAACGTATTTTCCGTTGGGAAGTGGACCTAGTAGATCACTAGCTATGGAACTCCATGGGCTCGTCGGAAAAGCTGTTCTTTGCATCGGAGCTGGACGTGGTGGTTGAGAAACAAGCATGCAATCTTTGCATGTTTTTACAAAGTTTTCAGCATCTCGATCGATATGCGGCCACCACACCTTAACTCTCAGTCGTCGCTTCAAATTCGGTTTGGCGCCAGCTAGAATTTGTTGATGGAAAATCGCATAGTCGGGACAGGGCATCTGAAATATTTTCCTTACCCGCTCTTTAGATGACTTTGAATTTAAAGGCTTGTAAGCGTAAAAGCCATCGCTCAATTCGAGCCGGAGGTTTAGAAGTTGGCTTGAAGATGGTCTCTAACGGCTTGTGATCAGTGACCAATTCGAATTCCAGTCCAGCTAAATAAAAATAGAACTTTTCGACTGCCCGGTTTCTTTTTCGGTCTGCGAGTACCGTTTTTCAACATCCGATAGGCTGCGACTTGCAAACGAAATGATCTTTGGATCACCGGCTGTGTCGAGTTGCAATAGTACTGCTCCTAGAGCAACTGGACTTGCATCTGCTATAAGGCGTGTCTTCTTATTCGGGTCGAAATATATTAAAGTTATGATTATAGTTCACGTTTATGTTTACTATAATCCAGCCCTTCAGCCAATCAGTGAAAACACAATTAATTTATTCTTGTTTGATACTTCCTTTATTAAGCCACCGAACCGCACTCATTAGTAGTCTGCAAGCGAATAGGACGATAACTTTATAATGAGCATGTAAGAGGCAACAACGAGAGAGAACAAAGAGAGCGATAATAGAGCGCGTTCTCTCCAAGATCTCCCATCACTATCGCATACACACAGATTTGCATAAGTGTGACTTTTGTATTTTCAACACGCCACCTCAAAAATCACACTGATACAAACTGATTTAAAATTAAATGAAATAAAAAATGACTTTCAGACGAGTGCGTTTCTAATGGCTGTATTCTTATTCTTTTCTTTTTTCTCTGGGGCTACTTTTATTGAACCAGCATTTGCTGCAAAGAATTGGGGAAACCCAGTAAAACCCAATCAGTTCAATCAAATAATTTACACTTTTCAAATCTTACAAGTTTCAATTAAATAAACATAGTAATAGTTAGTCTAACAATAGTTTTGGTTTGGTTATGAATATATACATATATATAAAAGATTTAAACTTCATAAAAAATAATTTTGCTCCTTCAGATTATTTTCATCATTCAAGAAGTAATGATTAGACTAGTAATTGTTTTGATTTGATTATGGTTATAAATTATATATATATACATATATAAAATAAATAATACATTCAAACTTCATATAAAAATTCATTTTTCTCATTCTGATTAATTTCATCATTCAAGATTCAGTTAGATAAACAAAGTAATGATTAGACTAGTAATTGTTTTGATTTGATTATGGTTATAAAATATATATATATACATATATAAAATAAATAATATATTCAAACTTCATATAAAAATTCATTTTTCTCATTCTGATTAATTTCATCATTCAGTTAACCCCAGTTGGTCTCGCAGTGCAGTGAATCTGGCAGTTGGTAGTGGCTTTGTCAGAATATCAGCCAATTGGGAATCTGTGGAAAGATACTCAACGAAAATTAGTTTGTTTTCAATTTGTTCTCGAATAAAATGGTATTTGATATCTATGTGCTTAGTTCTCTTGTGGCAAGTAGGATTATTGGCTATGCTTATACAACCCTGGTTATCCTCGAAAATAACTATTGGACTATTTAATTCTAATTTCATTTCATTTGTTAATGATTTTAACCATAATGCTTCCCTTACTCCTTCGAATAAGGCCATATATTCAGCTTCGGTAGATGACGCAGCAACAGATTTTTGTTTCATAGTACTCCAGCAAATTGAACAATTTTCAAACATTTTAAATATATACCCTGTAGTACTTCTTCTATCAGTCTCATCCCCGGCCCAATCAGAATCAACATACCCAATAAGAATTTTATTTACATTTAAATTCCTTTTAAATGATATCTTTAAATTTACAGTTCCCTTTAGGTATCTTAAAATTCTTTTAAGGCATTGCCATAATTCTCTATTATTGTAGTTCGTATATCGACTTAAGATGCTTATCGATGTACTTAAATCCGGTCGTGTACATAACATTATGTACATTAAACAACCAATCAGATTCCTACATGGTGCATCATAAGACTCCTCCACTTGCAAAGCCTCATAATTTATTTTGCTTGGAAGAGGAGTTCCAACTGGATTACAATCTTCCATATTGAATTTCTTTAAAACATTTTTAATATATGCAGATTGACTAAGACAAATTTGATCACTCTCTCTTTCAATTTTTATGCCAATAAAATATCGTATTTCATTTAGATCAGTCATTTGAAACTTATTTAAAAGATATGTTTTAAATTTAGACATTCTTTCAGAATCACTAGTAGAAATTATTATATCGTCAACATATAAGAGTACATATATATTTTTATGTATATCTCCTTCATCTAAAATATATATACATCTGTCTACTTCTAGGCTCCGAAATCCAAAACTTTTTAATGCACTTTCAAATATCTCAAACCAGCATCTGGCAGCTTGTTTTAGACCATAAATGGCTTTATTAAGTTTACATACTTTATTTCTTTATTTATATTTAGGTAAATTACCATTTTCATCTTGTTTTATACTAAATACCCATTTGCAATCTACTATATTTTTCTCCTTAGGCATTTGCACTAAGCTCCATGTATTATTTGCAAAATGAGAATTCAATTCATCTTTAATTGCATCCTCCCACAAGATTCTGTCATCACGAGTTTTAATCTCTTCATATGTATTTGGAATATCATTTGAACACATTTGAGTATTCATCAGACACTTTTCTAAAAATCTATATGATAACTTTGGTTTGCCTTTAATTCTCTCACTGCGTCTAATTTCTTCTTGATTTATATTTTCTTTTATTTCATCACCAGTTTCAGCCACTGGATCGGTATTCTCGAGACAAGTGGAATTTTCGTTTAGATTTTCAACAGACTTCGAATCCGTAGATTCACAATTTTCCTGCAATGGAAAATTTAACTCTTCATTCTCCTCAATTGGAGAATCACAATCATGTTCTTTCACAGAGTCATTTTCATTTGACTTCGAATCCCTAGATTCACAATTTTCCTGCAATGGAAAATTCAACTCTTCATTCTCCTCAATTGGAGAATCACAATCATGTTCTTTCACAGAGTCATTTTCATTTGAAGTCACATATTTCATGTTCATTTCATCCACCACTACATCTCTAGCTGTCATAAATTTTCTCGAGTTCTCATTCCACAACTTATAGCCATTTGGCTCATATCCGACAAGTATAGTTTTGATCGATTTCTCGTCAAATTTTCGCTTTCGCACTTTATTTAGTGCATACACTGTCGAGCCAAATATCTTTAAATATTTTAAAACCGGCTTCTTTTTATGCCACATCTCAAATGGTGTTTTTCTCATATTTTCTAAAGCTCTACTTGGGGACCTGTTAATTAAATATGTTGCTGTCAAAACAGCTTCACCCCAAAAACTTTTTTTTAGTTTAGTACAGTTAATCATAGAACGAGCTTTTTCAGTGATTGTTCTAATCATCCGCTCTGCAACACCATTTAGTTGTGGGGTATGAGGAACCGTCAAATGATAGCTGATACCTTTTTCTACACAAAATTCACGCATTTCATTAGAGAGATATTCCCTTCCATTATCAATATATAGGTTAACCATTTTTAGATTGAAATGAGCCTCACTCTTCGCTACGAAATCTTTAAATACAAAAAACACGTCCGATTTATAAGTTATTAAATACGTCACAGTATAATGTGTATATTGATCAATAAATACTACATAGTAATTTTTATTGTCAATAGTTGAGGGCGTAATCGGGCCACATACATCCGAATGAATTACAAATAGTGGGCGTTGAATATTTTCTTTATTTTTGCATTTTTCAAATTTTAGTCTTGATTGCTTTCCGTTAATACACGCCTCACATAATTTACTACTATTTACTATTACGTTTTTTATAAGTTCACTATCTTCAAACAAGCCATCTCGCTTAATTTCTAAGAATTTTCCTACACTTATATGTCCCAATCTTTCATGCCACAAGCGATACTCTACATCATTTGATATTACAGATGTGTATAATTTACTATTTAAATTAAATTTAACAGTCGGTACATTATACTCACATATTCCTTTGAATACCAAGTTACCGTTTTTGATTACTTTAATACCATCCGTATTAAACTCAACGGACATTCCAGCATCTATCATCTTTTTTACGGATAGCAAATTGTGCGGGATTTCCTTACAATACAGCACGTTGTGTAATGTAATGTTGCTTCCAGAATTGTTAAGTTTAACTTGTCCTTTCGCAGTAGCATATACAAATTCTCCACGCTTTGCAATCTCAATAGCCACGTTTACATTTAAATTCTCATACTCCGAAAATAAATTAATATCATTCATTAGGTGGTCTGATGCCCCCGAATCTAATATAAAATTGACTTCATATGGCTTTTCCATGTAATTTGCTAATTTCACCATAAATGCAACTGCGCATTTTCGCTGTGTTGCTACCTTCTGCTTCTGTTTCTCTCTAACTCCTGAATTCATCAGAAAAGCAAACGCACGTTCTGGCTGTGTGCGTGTTTCTGCCGCCATCTGAGCCTGTCTCTCTCTAACACTATTTCCATCGGGAATATTCTGGTTTCCTGCCTGCCTTTTCAATAGAAAACAATCTTTTTTTATGTGTCCCAATTTCTTGCAATGAAAACATTTTAGTTTCGGCTTATTCTTAAAAGGTTTCTTCATAAATTTCATAGCTTTATTTTTGAATGTATTTTCCCTATGCTCTCGATTGCCTATAGCTTGCAGCACTTTAGCACTTGTGTCTTTGTTAATTCCTCTTAATTTTATTTCATGATCGAGCAGGCGTGTCTTTACGAAGTCTAATGTTAAATTGCTCTCAGTAAGAGTTTCTATAGCTGTTATTACCCCTTCATAGTTGGTCGAAAGGGTATTAAGCAGATGAGCAACTTTGTCCATTTCGTCCAACTTTGCTCCGGCCGCAACTAACTCCGTTATTAAATCATCAAATAAATGAAAATGGTTCACTAACTGAGTATCACCCTTTAATTTTAAAGAGAATAATTGCTTGCGTAGTGACAGTTGAGATGCCAAGCTTTTACGCTCATAAATAGAATCCAATTTTTCAAAAATCTGCTTTGCCGTATTGTCATTGTTGGCAAATTTTAAAAAAGAGTCACTCAGATATTCTATTATGATCCCCTTTGCGTTTCTTTCTGCCCATTTTACTTCCTCGCTTATTTCTGTTTGTTCTTTATCTATTACATCTAGCAAATCGTTTTCCTCTAACAGTGCCCTTATTCGGAACTTCCATATAGAATATTTTTCACCATTGAACGGTTTTATGTTCCTTTTTCCTTTATCCATGTCTTTCCTTTCCTTTTCTTGACTAAAACTAACTGTTCCTCCTCTTTTTTTTCTTTTCTATTTTCTGATTGCTTTGCGCTTCTTAGAATCACTTTTTCGATGCTGCACCGCTTTTAATACTTAACCAGAATTGTTCACCGTTTCTTCGTATTGTCATACATACACATGTATGTATTTCGTAGAATTCGTATGCATTGATTTTCGATTTTATTCGTTGTTCGTTTTTATTTTCACAATTAATTAATTTCACTGTTAGGCCGAAAGTGTGACTGGGCCCATAACCTATTAAAGTTATGATTATAGTTCACGTTTATGTTTACTATAATCCAGCCCTTCAGCCAATCAGTGAAAACACAATAAATTTATTCTTGTTTGATACTTCCTTTATTAAGCCACCGAACCGCACTCATTAGTAGTCTGCAAGCGAATAGGACGATAACTTTATAATGAGCATGTAAGAGGCAACAACGAGAGAGAACAAAGAGAGCGATAATAGAGCGCGTTCTCTCCAAGATCTCCCATCACTATCGCATACACACAGATTTGCATAAGTGTGACTTTTGTATTTTCAACAAAATATGATAAACCTGGAATTTTCGCCAAATGGTGCTTTAGGTCTTCAAAAGCTTTTGTTTCTGTCTCGCTCCAGTTAAATTTGCTTTCTTTTTTTAGCAACCGTCTTAACGGATCAGTACGATTGGCCAAATCGGGAATAAATTTCCCAACATAAGTAACAAGTCCCAAGAAGCTGCGTGTTTCCTCTTTGGCTTGGGGATGCATGAGAGGATCGTTGTCACCTTCTCCGGGTCTACTTCGATGCCTTTTTCCGATAGTATGTGTCCCAGAAATTAAACTTGTTGTGTTTTCCATTACATTTTTCCAATACATTTTTCCTCATTCAAAGATACGTTATTTACTTTTAGAATCTCTCTGATCTTCTGAACGGCGTCGTCGTGATCTTTTTCATTTGTTCCAAAAATAATGATGTCGTCAATATAATTCATAACGTTTTTGCATGGTGCTAACAGCTCTTTTGTACCTGAACAAACCCATGGGTGTAATGAAAGTGGTTATGTATCGGCTGGATTCGTCTAGCGCCAATTGATGATATGCGCTTTTTAGGGCTAAGCGGGTGAAGTATTGTGCGCCCCTTAGTTTCGTCATAAACGATTCAAATACAGGCAGCGGATAATTTTCCCTTAAGATGTCTATGCATATCCTTAAGTCGCCATTTTTTTTAAACGCTATGACCATGGGTGATATCCATTGAGAATGCCCTATTACTGGTTCGATTATATTAAGGGCAACAGCCTCTTCCAGTTTAGCAATTACTTTATCCTCAAGTGCAATTGGTATCCTTCTAATTGGTTGCTGAATCGGTTTGATATTTGTATCAATTGATAATTTTACCGGCGGCCCCTTCCATTTTGGAAACGAAGTTACTGAATCGATTTTCTTAACTTCCAGTCCGAGGCGTAAAACTTTAAGTTCCAGTGCCGTATCTTTCCCCAGCAGTGATTGTGTTCCGTTTTTTATTACAAAAAACGAAGCCATCACCTCAGGGTTCAAGCCAATTGATATAGGGGCTTCAAACACACAAACACACACACACATGAAGCAATTCGTGTGAAGCATATCCTCTAAATTTATTATTTGAATTTGGTCGAACGTTGAATAAAACTGCCTTTCCTGTCTGGAGATATGACCAGTCTTTTGGGCTTATCAGATTGAATTTGGATCCCGAGTCAATTACTAGGGAAACTTCGCGCCCACCAACTCGACATTTAATAAATTCATCCTCCTCATCACTCTGAATTTTAAAACAACTTTCTCCAGATTTCAAATCGCGTTCTCCCTCTACCCGACGTACCTTGGTGCGTTGACGTTTAGAGATTTCATTATGCCCTTGAGGTCTCTCGCGTTTTAAGTTTGTTCTGCATTTAATGGCGAAATGACCAATTCGTGTGCACTTGTTGCACTTTTGATTTTTGGCTGGGCACAAAGAACTGTAACTGTCGTGGCCTTTACGGCCACATCTACTGCATTCGATGGATTTATTAATGTGCATGATCCCTGTTGAGATTTTTCTTATACTCGGCTTCTAGGTTTTTACTTGTCCCCAATTCTGGGTTTGATCGCATCATTTCCGATTGTTTATTAATTTCCTCATCGACTTGACAGGCATCTATCATTTAAGACAAATTGTATTCTTTTCCCAACAATTTCTTTTTAAGATCTACTCCGGCCCAGCTGTCAATTATTTTGTCCTTTAGACAAATCTCCTCGACTTCTTCTTTGGTAGCCCCAAAGTTACACTTCTGAATTTGGTGGCGTAGCCTTAATACAAATTTAGCAAAAGTCTCTCCTTCTGATGGACAGAGATTCCTAAACAGATGCCTTTCAAAACTGGAGTTCTGTTTTGGCGAGAAGTATGCATTTAATTTTTCAACAAGGACCTTGTATATATCTATATCATTATCTGTGTCATTTTCTAACACCGCATCGGGTAATGTGAACGCTACCGTCTGAAGTTGTGGTCCTCCTAGATGAAGTATTTTACTTCTTTTCCGAATAAGTGTTGTGAGGAGTTAAAACTCCGCACAAATGCGAATAGTGATCGCATAAGAAGGGCCTGCCGTTGCCAGTTACGCAACAAGGCAAAGCGTAGTAACGGTAGTGCGAAGCCCGGAGAAAGAGAGTTTGGAGACTCTAGAGAAAGAGAGTTTGGAGACTCGGGAAGTGGAGAGAGAGAGGATGGAGACTCCAGACTTGCTGAAAAGAGAGTTTGGAGAGTCAGCAGGTTTAAAGGCAATTAACGGGACAAATCGGACTTTGGACCGGGCCAACGGTTAAATCATGGACTTTGGATCCGGAGACTGGAGACCAAAGGGATAAACCGTTAGAGGAGGCCTATATAAACAGGCCGAGCGCTGGAAGCAGGACCGAGAGTCAAGGAAAGCAAGTGTACGAGTCAACAGCGTTACAACGACAGCAGCAGAGGAGCTACGATCGTGATAGTCACCAAGAAGCAAGATCGCTACGTCAAGACGTTCGGGACGAGAAGGTCTCCGAACTGAGACGCAGGTAGCTGAGGTCCAAACGACGAAGCACGAGTAGCCAGGAGGCAAACAACAGGAGAGGCCAGACCTAAGCGGGCACCCGAGAAAGCGGCAGGGATTGTGGTGTAGACCCGGTGGACTGTGTAGGAGATCGCGTGCTTGAACCAGGCGATAGCCTGGTGTGTCCGTGCAATCCAAGCAGGCGTGGTACCGGCGCCACCAGTCCGAACCAGACGTGGGGTTGACGCGTTGCTGTTCCACAGGCGTTTGCCTTGGGGATCACAGCCGTGAGCTTCCGTGAGTCTGCGTACGACAACAATTCCCAGCCCGCGCGACGAGCGCCCAACAACAAAGGTCCGCGCCACCCAGGACGACGAAGGCGGTAAGACAGTGGAACCAGGCCGCCGAGCAGGACACCCAGGTCCGACCGCACCGGCAGAAGAGAAAAGGTAGGGTGGAACGTTCGTCTTTCACTGGGCGTCTTGCTACAGGGACTGCGGCGTATCCGGGCGACAGCGCGGTGCGTCGGAAGGAACTGGACAAGCGTCTGGCGGGACCGGCCGGGACAGAGCAAGGGACAAGAGGTTGTGGCTAGCTAGGCGTATGCCTTTGAGAGCCCACCAATTGTTCACCCTAGTCTGAGAACGGTGACGCTTCCCTAAGCCCTCGACCTTTCTTCACACGCGTCAGCGGCAATACCAGGCGAAGATCCGAGGCCACGACGAGCGAGAGCAGAGGCGTTCGGACAATTGAAATACATTGTAAACTGAGATCGAATAAAGACCCGAGAACGAAACTGCGAGTGTTATTACTGGTAACCGGGTGATCACGTTATTCTATAAATTTGGTGGGACGAACACACAAACTCTACTGAGCTAGCCGCACGTATTTCGTAGCGAGCAGACCAAACAAATCAGTTCGTTACATCTGGCGCCCAAATAACGTGATTATCCCGGCAGTAGACACAAATTAAGCAGTATGGGTAGAAGTTGGATCTACCGTCTTAAAAAGGAAGACTTCGCATATGTCGCACAGAGGTTGCGCATATCGCTGCCGGGAAGGACAGAGGACATGCGAAAGGCTCTAGCGGAGTACTACGCAGAGACGGAAAACGACCCAAAACTCGCAGCAGTCTGGACAGAATTGGAGGCAGCATACCCAGACAGACCAGGTCCAAGCATAAAGCTTACGAACCCCGAGGGCGAAGACTTAATCGCAAGTCTAAACATGGAGGAGATGTTCCGAGAAGGGCAACGGAGAGAGACAAGCAGGGAAAGGAGGCCAAGCCCAGAAAGACCCAGATCCAGTCCGCCAGACTACGCGAAAGTAGCAAAGCAAGTTAGAGAGTGGTCGTTTCGCTTCGACGGGGAAGAAAAACCCCTCGAATTCCTGGAGCCATGCCGGAATTAATGCAGGGGAACGCTCTGAAGTGGTACATAGCCAACAACAAGCACTGGAGGACTTGGGCCGAGTTCATAGACAGTTTCCAGACGTATTTCCTGCCCAGGGGATACTTCACGAAGCTCGCGGACAAGGCGAGACAAAGGAAACAAGGGTTCAGGGAGGCATTCAAGGACTACATGGTCGAGATGCAGACCCTGATAAGACCCCTTGGGTATGGGAAGAAAGAAACGCTGGAGCTCATCAAGAAGAACTGCACGCCAGACCTCCGAATAGCGCTAAGATCCTACCACGTGGACGACCTAGAGGCTCTCATGATCCTGGCAGATGAATACGAGGAACTGCACAGGGAACGGGAGGCATTTGCGGAAGAGCACAAATACAGCCGCAACAAAGCCCCGGCCGCAACACACGTCACGTGCAGAAGGTGTGAGGACTCAGGAGATCCAGGCACGCATACCCGGGAACAGTGGGCACAATATACCCCGGTCCAGGCCAGACGACAAAACACGACCCTATGGAGGCCGCCAGTCACCACACAGAGATACACTGGAACAACGTCAGGGGGCAACCCGGGTCAGAACCCAACCCATATTGCCAATCCACAGGAAGCGTGTCGCAGGTGCGGCGGACACGACCATTGGGCAAGAGGCTGCCGAAAACAGAGGCTGCTGTTCTGCTGGATGTGCGGGAAGATAGGAGTCCGAGGCACAGAATGCTGCCAGAGAGCGGGAAATGGCCAGCGATCCCAGCCGCAGAGAGACGAGCCGGGGGTCGCAAGATGCCGCCTCTCCAAACTAACCAGAAAACTAATCGAGGAGGAGCAGCAGTTGTCCGCAGCGGTAACGATCGGTGGGGACACATACAAGGCCACGATCGACACCGGGGCAACAGCAAGCTTCATAAGTGAAGAGCTGGCGGACAAGCTGGCTGCCCATGGAGCGATTACAAGGATACGACGGCAGGTTAGGTTGGCAGATGGGAGGTGTGGCGAAATCAGCGCAAAGCTCGAAATAGGAGTGGAGTTCGGCAACAGGCGACTCATCATGAGCATGCTAATATTACCAGGGATAGTGGATGCGTTGGTGCTGGGGTGGAATTTCCTCACGCAAGTCGGGGCCGAGATCAAGTGCGCCGGTCATGAAATCCAAATACCGGCCAGAGGCAGACATAACGGGTGGCTCGAGGAGAAGTTGTCGGTCGCATTAGTCCAAAAGGACGGCGAAGAGGACGACGTGAACAAATTCCTGGAAACAGAGCTCGCGAAGTTTCAAGCCATGACCGGAACATCGAGTATTGCCGAGCACACGATAACCATGAAGGACGATAAACCAATTAAGCAGAGATACTACCCCAAGAATCCAAAGATTCAAGGGGAGATCAACGCGAAGGTGGACGAACTGCTGGAGATGGGGATGATAGAGCATTCAAGGAGCCCATACAGCTCACCCATAGTCATGGTAAAGAAGAAAACGGGAAAATGGAGACTATGCGTGGACTTCAGGCAGATAAACGCGAAATCCATAAAGGATGCCTACCCGATGCCACGGATAAACTACATCCTCGACCAACTAAGGGAGGTGCGATTTATAAGCAGCCTGGACCTAAAGGATGGGTATTGGCAAATTCCACTGGAAGAATCAAGCCGTGGCTTCACGGCCTTCACGGTCCCAGGGAAAGGGCTGTTCCAATGGAAGGTGATGCCCTTTGGGTTACACTCCGCGTCGGCCACATTTCAACGGGCCCTGGATCAGGTGATTGGACCGGAAATGTCGCCGCATGCATTTGCGTATCAAGACGATATCATCGTGATCGGCCGCACCCTAGAGGAACACAAGAGAAACCTCAGGGAGGTATTCAGTCGCTTGAAGAAGGCGAACCTGAAAATAAACCCGGAAAAATGCCAGTTCTTCAAACAAGAACTTCTGTACCTAGGGCACCGCGTCTCAAGCCAAGGGATAGGCACGGACCCAGAGAAGGTAGCAGCGATAGCCCAGCTAGAACCACCGTCATCGGTCCGAGAACTGAGGCAATACCTTGGAGTCGTATCGTGGTACCGACGTTTCGTGCCTGACTTCGCGCGCATTGTAAGGCCACTGTAAGGAGAGGACCCGGAGCCAGTAGTCACGTCGGACGAAAGCGAGCTGGAGTGGGAGGAGGACCCAAAGGAGGAGATGAGGACCTGGCGGCTGAAGAGGGCCAGGAGCGGAACCGATAACCGGATCCTTCCGGGGACCGCGCCTGTGTTCGAGGAGGCGAGGCGGAACCCTAGAGGAAGCGGGGGGACGTCAGCAGCTATGGCTAACGCCATCGTGAAGATGCGGAGACTGGAGGCCGACCGGGTGGTGGCCATGGGAGCCCCGCATCCGGAACGGATGGCAGCGAAGGAGGAGTACGAGGCCGTCAAGGCAACGCGCGTCCGCATGCAGCAGCGGGCAGCCATGGCGGCCATGCACGAAGCCCTGCAGAGGTCGAGGACCAAGGAGGAGGAGGAGAAAAGGTGGCTCCAGGAGCTCGAAAGGGCAGAGGAGGAGGAGTGCGCGGCATGGGAGCTGGTCGCCTGGCACGAGGAGGGAGAAGCCGGCGGCAAAGGAAGGGAGGTACCCGCCACTCCGCGGTATATACATTCGGAGGAAGTGGTGAAAGAAGAGACCCCGGAGCCGTCCCCACCCCCGTCACCCATAGCGTCGACGAGGATCCCACCCACGCCCCGGCCACGGCACTGGCCACCCAGCCCCCCACCCAACCCGGTGCCGACCGCCCGTCCACCCACCCACCAGGAACCCCAGGACCCCGTGGGAAACAAGGACCCACCGACCCCACAAGCCGGGATGTCGCACCAAGTGCGGGAGTACACGGAAGGAGGTAGACGTTGGCGGCAACAGATCGTCACGTGGACATGGCCGGTTGGCCCCGAAGCGCCCAAGGAAGAAGAGGCGCCGGTCCATGGCGGTTGGGCTCCGCCGACTCCGAGCACTGCGGCAGAGCTGGAGAAGGGGCCATGGGTATGGCCATCACCCAAGGACACCCCAAGGCCCGGACTCCAGCGGCAGTCATCCGCTCCAGCGGTGGGTGTCCTCGCGTCCCGGCCGTCCTGGGTGCGGACGGCGTCTACGTCAGAAGTCCAGCGGTGGGCTCCGATTCCGGAGGCGGAGTGGCCCGCGGGAATTGTGGATGAGCCGGTGATCCGGGACGCCAAGCGCCGAGGTAGCCGCCGGTGCGTGGTCCTGCACCGCGGAAATGAGAGGTTCCGAGTTAGGGTAGCGGCGACTGGGATCCGATTGTTTGGGTTGGTGAACGAGGTCCAGGTAGCTAATCCCGCCCGGATTTAAAATAATAAAAAAAAACAATAATATAACACGCAACACAAAACACGTAGCACATTATTTAAAGGGACGGATCACACGTACGCGCACAAAATACAGGATATATTTAGGTATATGTAGATTCAAATTCACATCGTATTAAAAGAATTTCATGTGGGCGAAATCTGGAAGAGAAGAGGAGTGGATATTAGTGGACCCATGAAAGAAGGGAAAGAAGGCACAGGAGCTCACGTGTGGGTCGAAGGGCTGCCTGAAAAGGAGTCCATCCACAAGTGCTGGTCCGCCTCCAGGAAAAAGGGGTCCATGTCGATGCCATCTAAAGCAAGGAAGTGCAGAAGGTCAGCATGCGCAAACACAAGAGAAGAAAATGTATATATAAAACCCAAAAAGGGCACTCACGTGTATGCCGAAGGTGAAATCCCGAAGAGAAAGCAGCCATCCGCGACATCTAGGTCCATCGAAGGGAGAGGGGGTCCGAAGAGAGTACTAAGCTGAAAAGAGAAAGTGGAATGAAGGAAGGGAAAGCGAAATTTCAAAGAGGAAAACTTACCCAAAATTTCCTTCTGTTGTCAGCATTTGCGGAGTCACCATGTGCTTAGGGAAGGGGGCGCCTCGATCACAAGGCGGTCGATCGGCACTCGATAGTGTCAATCGATGGGCAAAAATATCGGAAAAAGCAGCACATGACGGGTCACACTATGGAAATACCAGGGTCACCAAGTGGCAACGCCGCCCCAACGGGAGTTATCGGGATCTATCGGTAACAATCGATCAACGGCAAATGGTGTGACCAGATGACGAGAAGACGGAAAAGTGAAATGCGGGAAGAAGAGCGTAGAACGAAGAAGCATCACGAATGAACAAATGAGCGGCAAAGTTTGAAATTAAGAACGAGGAATATATTCAAAGGAGATCGGCGCTGTGGAACTCGAGATGGAGCTGTGAGCGTCGACGGAATCCTAAGAGTGTTCCGCAGGTAACCGCAAGGCCGGATTTTAAATTTTTCCGAAGAAAGGGGGAGATGTGAGGAGTTAAAACTCCGCACAAATGCGAATAGTGATCGCATAAGAAGGGCCTGCCGTTGCCAGTTACGCAACAAGGCAAAGCGTAGTAACGGTAGTGCGAAGCCCGGAGAAAGAGAGTTTGGAGACTCTAGAGAAAGAGAGTTTGGAGACTCGGGAAGTGGAGAGAGAGAGGATGGAGACTCCGGACTTGCTGAAAAGAGAGTTTGGAGAGTCAGCAGGTTTAAAGGCAATTAACGGGACAAATCGGACTTTGGACCGGGCCAACGGTTGAATCATGGACTTTGGATCCGGAGACTGGAGACCAAAGGGATAAACCGTTAGAGGAGGCCTATATAAACAGGCCGAGCGCTGGAAGCAGGACCGAGAGTCAAGGAAAGCAAGTGTACGAGTCAACAGCGTTACAACGACAGCAGCAGAGGAGCTACGATCGTGATAGTCACCAAGGAGCAAGATCGCTACGTCAAGACGTTCGGGACGAGAAGGTCTCCGAACTGAGACGCAGGTAGCTGAGGTCCAAACGACGAAGCACGAGTAGCCAGGAGGCAAACAACAGGAGAGGCCAGACCTAAGCGGGCACCCGAGAAAGCGGCAGGGATTGTGGTGTAGACCCGGTGGACTGTGTAGGAGATCGCGTGCTTGAACCAGGCGATAGCCTGGTGTGTCCGTGCAATCCAAGCAGGCGTGGTACCGGCGCCACCAGTCCGAACCAGACGTGGGGTTGACGCGTTGCTGTTCCACAGGCGTTTGCCTTGGGGATCACAGCCGTGAGCTTCCGTGAGTCTGCGTACGACAACAATTCCCAGCCCGCGCGACGAGCGCCCAACAACAAAGGTCCGCGCCACCCAGGACGACGAAGGCGGTAAGACAGTGGAACCAGGCCGCCGAGCAGGACACCCAGGTCCGACCGCACCGGCAGAAGAGAAAAGGTAGGGTGGAACGTTCGTCTTTCACTGGGCGTCTTGCTACAGGGACTGCGGCGTATCCGGGCGACAGCGCGGTGCGTCGGAAGGAACTGGACAAGCGTCTGGCGGGACCGGCCGGGACAGAGCAAGCGACAAGAGGTTGTGGCTAGCTAGGCGTATGCCTTTGAGAGCCCACCAATTGTTCACCCTAGTCTGAGAACGGTGACGCTTCCCTAAGCCCTCGACCTTTCTTCACACGCGTCAGCGGCAATACCAGGCGAAGATCCGAGGCCACGACGAGCGAGAGCAGAGGCGTCCGGACAATTGAAATACATTGTAAACTGAGATCGAATAAAGACCCGAGTACGAAACTGCGAGTGTTATTACTGGTAACCGGGTGATCACGTTATTCTATAAATTTGGTGGGACGAACACACAAACTCTACTGAGCTAGCCGCACGTATTTCGTAGCGAGCAGACCAAACAAATCAGTTCGTTACAGTGTGTCAATTTCTTCAGCTATGAGAAGGCTCTTAGCCACTTCTCCCACTCGATACGTAAAAGAGACTTGTCAATAGTCTCGCAGAGAAATGGCTTGATTACATTTTCAGCCATTGTTATCAGTGTACCTGAAATTAAATGCAATATCGTTATTACTTGCAAACTGCCTCTGACTTAGTCAGATCGTGATTTTAAATTCAGTCATAAATATTTGTATATGTTATACATATTATATATATACACATTCGCCACATACTCATGGTACTGGCCCTGACTTTCAGTCGGATTTTTTTTTTTAATCGCCATATACTAGTAGTACTGGCCCTGACTTTGTAGTCAGCTTTATTTTTCTCTTTCTCTCTTTGTTTTTAGCTGTGTTTGCGTGTGTGCGTTGAATATCTTCGTATGCCTTTTACGCTCTTTCACGCACAATATGTGTGCCAACACATGTACCTTTCACGTGTCTTCTTTTTACACTCTCTGTTATTTTCTCTTTCCTTTTTAAACATTTCCACTCATTCGACGCTCTCACGTGCTCGCTCATCGGTGCCGCCGTTGCTCTCCTCTTTCATACTCAAAAAAAAAACAATAACGGCACCAGTGAACGTGAAGGAAGAATGAGGGTGGAAAGACCGATAACATGTAAATAACGGCACACAACGAAATTCCTTCTTGAGGTATGTAAGTACATATGTGTGCATAAATATTTTAACATACTACTTTTTCATTTCTTCTTTTTGTTTTTTATTATTATTATTTTTTTTTTTGAATTTTTACCTCGTCGCCACTGTAACAACCCGCATAAATGAAACCAATTTCGTCCGTATTGCGTCCGTATCTGCCGGTGATCAGGTTCATACTACTCATCATCGGCTTTCCTGAGAGAGCAATGGTCTCTCTCACTGCTTGTCTGGCCGCTCTCTCGCACGGGCTCCCACAGTATGTAAAAAGAAAGCGTTTCCGACCATATATTCTTGATCAGGATCAATAGCCGAGTCGATCTGGCCATGTCCGTCTATCTGTCCGTCCGTATTAACGTCGAGATCTCAGGAACTATAAAAGCTAAAAAGTTGAGATAAAACATACAGACTCCACGCCCACTCTAACGCCTACAAACGCACGCCCACACTTTTGAAAAATAATTTTATATTTTTTCATTTTTGTATTAGACTTGTAAATTTCTATCGATTTGCCAAAAAACTTTTTGCCACGCCCACTTTAACGCCTACAAGCCTCCAAAAACTGTCAGTGTTAAAGACTCTCCTTCGCACTTCCACTAGCTGAGTAACGGGTATCATATAGTCGGGGAACTCGACTATAGCGTTCTCTCTTGTTTTGGCCTGGAATGACCTAGATATTTTAAAAAAGATTCCGAAAATATTGGGTATATCAATATTGGGTCGTTAGATATTACTGATGACGACATTGTTAATACGACTTTGCACTTTGATAAATCCCCTAAAACCTGACATTGATGGATTCTCTTCCTTTTTTATTAAAAGCTGTATTTCGAGCCTTTATCTATGGGTATCTTTATTTCTAGATGGAAAATTTCCAAGATTTTGACGATTCACAAAAATGGTAGTAAAACTGCTGTAAACTGCTGCAAATACAGGCCAATTGCTTAAATCAGCAATATTGCTAAGCTTTTTGAAAGAATAGTTTGTAAAAAATTATCATTCCTAATTAATGCCTTTAACGATCCAAATCAGCATGTGTTTTTGCCTGGGTGCTCAACTACTACCAAGCCACATTCTCTCATATTCTCTGCATGCATGCCTTTGAAGCCCATTCTCAGGTTGATTCGCTGTACACAGATTTCGCTAAAGCCTTTGACAAAGTTTGCCATTTCCAAGCTTCCTTTTTAAATTGGATATCATCATATGTACATTCCACATTCGTGGAAGCGGACGTCTTTCGATAGCGCTGCGCGAAAATCTCGTGTTAACGTGGTTGTGCTGAACAGTGTTAGCGGCAAATCTGCAAAAACAAACGGTGGACTTGTGCCATAGTTCTGCGCGTAACCTAGGCGTGCTGAATGACCGCGTGTTGCAGGTGGTTAGCAAAATATATAAGTTTGCAATTCTTGCAGCTGATAAAACAGCTGACAGCGCTGCCAACTTATCTCGGTGGGCGATCATGAGCGAGTGGCGTTGCCACATCAACCGTAAGACCAGTGCTGAGGTGCGAACGTTGGGCGCGTAATTTCAAAATTAAATTCAAAATTTGATTTAATTTAATTTAAACAAATAAGTGCCACGCATAACAAGCTCGAAAAAATGAGCAGCGATCAAAAGAATGAGCGTAGAAGCTCCGTCAACCCAAAAAATGCTTGCTACTCTTATTTCTCAACTAGAGATATAGATCAAAATCAGAAGTCGACAAAGAGCAACTCGACTCTACTGACCGTCGACAGCAAGAGAGCCAGCTCTTGCTCACCCTCTCTGCTCACCCCAACTCCCGCATCATGGAGTTACCAATGCCAAACCCCATCACCGCCGGCTTCGCTGAATGAAGCTCCAACAACAAGCAGTGCTAAAATTTCTGCAGTAAACTCACCACCAATAATTAAACCAACTACCAATACTGCGAGTTCGGTCCCAAAGGCCGCACAACAAAATAAAATGGCAACAAAAACAGTTAGCCACGATAAGCAACAAGCGGGCCCGGCTATACAGACCGGTATGGACCGCTACATCCAGATTAAGCGCAAGCTTAGTCCACCCAACACGGTTGGCAATAAACCAAAGATCAATCGAACCAACAAAAGCACCGATCAAACGAGGAGCTCCAATGAAAACCGATTCTCCATCTTAGCAGAGGCGGACAACAACCAACCAGAGTTGGGGCAGGAGACCCAAAGGAAACCTAAGCCCCCACCTATTTACATAAGGGAAAAAAGTTCAAGCGCCCTGGTCAACAAAATTGTTGCGCTGGTCGGGGACGAGAATTTCCATGTTGTTCCGCTTATTAAAGGGAACATACACGAAACAAAGGTTCAAACGAAGTCCGAAGAACACTTCCGAGCTGTGTCTAAGTACCTGGAAGACACAAAAAAGAACTTTTACACCTATCAACTAAAAAGCAGCAAGGGACTGCAAGTTGTGCTAAAAGGTATAGAACCTGAAGTCACCCCCTCCGAAATTCAGGAAGCCCTTAAGGCCAGGGGCTTCTGTGCCAAAAATGTTAGCAATATTGTTAACAGAAACAAAAAACCGCAACCACTTTTCAAGGTAGAGCTCGAACCAGATAGCAAAGCCTTAAAGAAAAACGAAGTGCACCCGATCTACAAGCTGCAGCTCTTACTGCATCGAAGAATCACCGTGGAAGAACCCCACAAACGCAACGGCCCTGTTCAATGCACAAACTGCCAAGAGTATGGACACACCAAGACATACTGCACACTTCGGACGGTCTGCGTAGTCTGCGGAGACTTCCACAACTCCGTAAACTGCCCCGCAAACAAAGAAGACCCCCAAATGAAAAAATGTGGCAACTGTGGAGGAAACCATACGGCAAACTACAGAGGCTGTGCGGTCTACAAGGAGCTGAAGAGTCGCATGCGACGAGCGACAGCTACGCACCAACAACATTTCGCCAAGGCAGCCAGATCATCTTTTGGGCAGCTAGATACAACCAAGGGAATCTCCTACGCCGAAGCACTAAGAACAGGCATGGAAAATCCGCCCCAGCCTCACTCAGAAAATGCTCAGCAGGTTCCAGTGCAGCCGCAAAGCAAATTGGAATCTATGATGTTCACCATGCAACAAAGTATGATGGAACTTATGTCATTCATGAAAACAACCATGCAAACCCTTGTTCAGAACCAGAACATGGTAATTCAGTTGCTTGTAGCACAACAGTCCAAATAATAAATGACTAACCTACGTATATCCATGTGGAATGCCAACGGTATTTCACGGCATAAACTTGAAATAACTCAATTCCTAAACGTAAATCACATCGACGCCATGCTGCTGGTTGAAACGCACCTCACAGGGAGATATAACTTCTATATAAGAGGCTATACCTTTTACCGCACAGATCATCCGGATGGCAAGGCCCACGGCGGAACGGGCATCTTAATCAGAGAACGCATCAAACACCACTTTCATCAAAGGTTTGCAACAAATTACCTGCAAGCCACGTCCATAAAAGTGATCTCAGGAAACGGCAACCTTTGCATTGCCGCTGTCTACTGCCCACCTCGATTTAATATCTCTGAAGGTCAATTCATGGACTTCTACAACACTCTGGGGGATCGCTTCATAGCCGCAGGAGACTACAACGCCAAACACACGCACTGGGGATCACGCCTCGTGACTCCCAAGGGAAGGCAACTGTATAATGCACTTATAAAGGTGAGCAATAAACTGGACTACGTTTCCCCTGGTAGCCCCACATATTGGCCTGCAGACCCAAAAAAGGTCCCAGATCTAATTGATTTCGCGGTGACAAAAAACATCCCACGCAATCTAATAAGCGCCATAGCACTACCGGATCTCTCATCTGACCACTCGCCTTTGTTGATAAGCCTTCTTCAAAGCCCAGAAATTGCGGACCACCCCCACATGCTGACGTCGCACAACACTAACTGGATGAAATACAGAAAGTATGTGAGTTCCCACATTGAGCTAACTCCCCAACTAAATATCGAAGCGGACATCGACTGCTCCACCGCCGCACTGGAAGAGGTACTCGTCACAGCAGCTAGGATCTCAACCCCAAAACGGAAGGATGGGGAATTTAAGAAGGTCAAAACCAACCGGCAAATTGAACAGCTGGTTCTGGAAAAGAGGCGTCTGCGACGAGCGTGGCAAACCAGCAGATCGCCATGTTCAAAGCAACGTCTTACTGAAGCCACCCGCAATCTAAACCGGGCCCTGAAGCAAGAAGCTGAAAATGAACAACTTAAATATATTGGAAAACTCTCGCCAACTAGCACAAAGCATCCCTTGTGGAGGGCTCACCCAAATCTAAGCTCCCCAATTCAAACCGTCACCCCTATAAGGAATTCTTCAGGGTGCTGGGCCCGCAGCGACAAAGATAGAGCCGAATCATTTGCCTTACATCTCAGAGGCGTATTCCAGCCGAACCCTGCAGCAAATGATTATGTTCCTCCGCAAATCCACCTCGAAACTGAATCCACGCCAACTACATTTCAGCCGAACGAGATCAAAAAAGTCATCAGGGAGCTAAAACCAAAAAAGGCTCCAGGCGGTGACCTAATAACTACAAAAATGATAATGGAACTTCCGTACTGTGCTATTAAGGTCATCTGTAAACTCTTCAATGGAATCATAAGTCTCGGCTACTATCCAAGGAAATGGAAAAAATCAATTATTATAATGATACCGAAGCCCGGAAAAGATCACACGATTCCGTCATCTTACAGACCAATAAGTTTACTATCTTGCCTGTCCAAATTATTCGAAAAATGCCTTCTAACGCGCATAAAACCATATATGGGGGTCCACAACATTATTCCAGCCCATCAATTTGGCTTCAGAGAAAAACACGGAACTATAGAGCAAGTAAACAGAATAACATCAGAAATTCGCACAGCCTTCGAACATAGGGAATATTGCAGAGCGATATTTCTCGACGTATCTCAAGCATTCGACCGTGTCTGGCTCAAAGGTCTCATGCATAAAATCAAAACACACTTGCCCGGGTACACCCATAAACTCCTTGAATCCTACCTCTACAATAGAGCCTTCGCAGTAAGATGTAATACAACAATTTCCGATAGCTACACTATCGAAGCTGGGGTCCCTCAAGGTAGCGCACTTGGGCCAACTCTATTCGTCCTTTACACAGCAGATATTCCCACGAGTGACCGACTAACAACATCCACCTTCGCCGACGACACTGCGATCCTTAGCCGCTCCAGATGCCCAGTCCGTGCAACAACCCAACTCGCCAACCATCTCGTGGTAGTCGAGAAGTGGCTATCTGACTGGCGTATTAAAATAAACGAACAAAAGTGTAAACACATAACGTTTACCCTTAACAGACAAACTTGACCTCCGCTCTGTATGAATAGCACGCAGATCCCCCAAGTTAATGAAGTAACGTATCTCGGCATCCACCTCGACAGACGTCTAACATGGCATAGACATATCAAATGCAAGAAACTGCACCTAAAACTGAAAGCCAGCAGCCTCCACTGAATTATAAACTCACGATCGCCCTTGTGCCAGGACTACAAGGTCCTGCTCTACAACTCCACTCTTAAGCCAATCTGGACGTATGGCTCCCAGCTGTAGGGGAACGCGAGCAGAACCAACATAGACATCATTCAGCGAGCCCAATCAAAGATCCTGCGAACTATCACTGGGGCACCATGGTATATTTGTAACCAAAACATCCACGGGGACCTCGGCATTCTCGCAGTAAAAGATGAAATAGACAAGCAAAAAGCGTCGTACAATGAAAAACTATCTGTCCACCCAAATCCTCTAGCAAGGGTCTTGACTCGGGTCTCCAGCCGAACCCGCTTGCAACGTACAGACCTTCAACCCAGCCATAACTTGTCAGGGCCACTGTCTCAGTCTACATGACTCCTAGTTAGGTTATAGTATAAGATTTGATACACTTATTGTTAGTCTCGTAAATGAGAAGATTCAATAAATAAAAGCAAAGCATTTAAAAAAAAAAAAAAAAAAAATAGGTCTTATTGTGTCGAGATTAGTGGAGTTGTTTCCGACCCGTAAGTAGCTACTTCTGGACTTCCCCAAGGTAGTTCTCTGGGTCCTTTGCTTTTCATTATTATACCCGTTACTCGTAGAGTAAAAGGGTATACTAGATTCGTTGAAAAGTATGTAACAGGCAGAAGGAAGCGTTTCCGACCATATAAAGTATATATATTCTTGATCAGGATCAGTAGCCGAGTCGATCTGGCCATGTCCGTCTGTCCGTCCGTCTGTCCGTATGAACGTCGAGATCTCAGGAACTAAAAAAAACTAGAAAGTTGAGATTAAGCATACAGACTCCTGGGACATAGACGCAGCGCAAGTTTGTCGATTCATGTTGCCACGCCCACTCTAACGCCCACAAACCGCCAAAAACTGCCACGCCCACACTTTTGAAAAAGGTTTTGATATTTTTTCATTTTTGTATAAGTCTTCTAAATTTCTATCGATTTGCCAAAAAACTTTTTGCCACGCCCACTTTAACGCCTACAAGCCTCCAAAAACTGTCAGTGTTAAAGACTCTCCTTCGCACTTCCACTAGCTGAGTAACGGGTATCATATAGTCGGGGAACTCGACTATAGCGTTCTCTCTTGTTTTGGCCTGGAATGACCTAGATATTTTAAAAAAGATTCCGAAAATATTGGGTATATCAATATTGGGTCGTTAGATATTACTGATGACGACATTGTTAATACGACTTTTCACTTTGATGAATCCCCTAAAACCTGACATTGATGGATTCTCTTCCTTTTTTATTAAAAGCTGTATTTCGAGCCTTTATCTATGGGTATCTTTATTTCTAGATGGAAAATTTCCAAGATTTTGCCGATTCACAAAAATGGTAGTAAAACTGCTGTAAACTGCTGCAAATACAGGCCAATTGCTTAAATCAGCAATATTGCTAAGCTTTTTGAAAGAATAGTTTGTAAAAAATTATCATTCCTAATTAATGCCTTTATCGATCCAAATCAGCATGTGTTTTTGCCTGGGTGCTCAACTACTACCAAGCCACATTCTCTCATATTCTCTGCATGCATGCCTTTGAAGCCCATTCTCAGGTTGATTCGCTGTACACAGATTTCACTAAAGCCTTTGACAAAGTTTGCCATTTCCAAGCTTCCTTTTTATATTGGATATCATCATATGTATATGCTTAATAGGTCTTATTGTGTCGAGATTAGTGGAGTTGTTTCCGACCCGTAAGTAGCTACTTCTGGACTTCCCCAAGGTAGTTCTCTGGGTCCTTTGCTTTTCATTATTATACCCGTTACTCGTAGAGTAAAAGGGTATACTAGATTCGTTGAAAAGTATGCAACAGGCAGAAGGAAGCGTTTCCGACCATATAAAGTATATATAGTGACATATTCATTTCTTCATACGACATATTCACTCTTCATATAAAAAAGCTAAAGCCGATCTTTTGGAAAGCTTCACTCTCCAAAAGCCTCATAAATAACATTCCCTCAAGATACGAACCGCTTAACGGTAACGAGCTTAATGATCTGTTAAGCTTGACATATAAAGCTAAGTATAACTTAAAAGGCTTATGTTAATCCTCTGTAAAAGGTTTGCTGGGCCGAAAGAATACATTTGTAAATTAGTTCTTAACTGACCTCTGGTGAAATTGATTCAAATAAAGATCATTAAAAGGAAAATATATTTTTATACCCGTTACTCGTAGAGTAAAAGGGTATACTAGTTTCGTTGAAGAGTATGTAACAGGAAGAAGGAAGCGTTTCCGACCATATTGTAGCATATCTACCCTTCCATATATCAAAGAATGGGTATGTCTTAACGTTTGTACATAGTCACATTGTGCCAGACTAAATAAAGGCATACAAATACCCAAAATGACCAACAACAATAATATAAGCATTCCAGCGCCCAAGAAATATGATCGAACGCTTATACATAAGCCGATCGCGGAGCCTGGGAATGCTGAGCATGCACTTTGCAGCTCAAGTGGTCAAGCCATACATAAACATATGCATGCCTTCTGCATACATATGTATATGTATAAATGCAATTCAGAAATATATAGAGATAAGCAATATATGTGCGGGTTAGCTGAACCCAAAATCAGCTCAGAAGATGCATTCAAATAAAGAACCATGAAGTGACCGGATCGCTCTCTCTCTTTTGACAAAGATATATTATATTAATTACATGGCGATAATATATTAATTACATGGCGACCGTGACTTAAAGAACCAAACTGTGAGTGAAATTTTGATTTCTGGCAGTGTATGCAGCGCACCACCCGGAAGGGGAAGACCTCCGCCACAGCCGTCTACATCATAAACGGCAAATTAATAATTTGTACAATCCGGAAGAGAACCCGGACCGAAGTGATTTAATGTGTAAAAAAAAAATACCGTGTAAATGAATGGCGGATGAGCCAGAATTCGAAAAAGCGGAGCCAAAAAGGCAAAAAAAAAAAAGGTTTTGGTACAATGACAAGCGTAAAATAAAAAAAAAAGAGAAAATTTTAATTTTATTTTCATTGATTTCGTAGAAGAAATAGAATATCTAATTTTTTTTTTTCTTTTAATGAAGGGTTCCATTGAATATATAATTTAAAATGGGATGGTTTAGCTCTAGCAAGGAGGCAAGTGACAACACTGCCAATGTAGTAAATGAGGTAAAAATAATCGATCATAGGGAAGATATTGAATCCTTGCGACTTTTACTACTAATTATAACAGTAGTTCTAGTTCTACAATTTTTGCTTACACTTTATGTTAAGCATAATAAAATTATAAAAAAAAGATATGTCAGCAGGGCCAGCCATCTAGATCTGGTTTAAAAAAAAAAAAGGAAGAAATGATCAAGAAGCTACAATCTAAGAATGGAATGGAGCGAAATAGCGAAACGCATTGACGACTTTCGCTATAGATTTGACAAATCTTACAAATGCATTAATAGAGATGCAGTAATTAAACCAGAGACCCTAAAAAGCCACACAGAAATTGTAGTAGGCGAATATAATAATATAGTTACTTTAGTAAATAACTATAAAAATAGATTCACACCTGAGCACTGCAACAAATGTCTAAGGGTAATAAAATCCCTTAATACAAGATTAAATAATATCAAAAACAGGAGACATATTGCAATTAACGTGCCAGAAAGCCTAGATCAATTGGTGGAATTCGATCCTGACCAGTTCAAAGGGCTAGATGAATCTATTCAAACAGGCGACGCTGAATCCGATAGTCCGATCCAATCCGATTGAAACACTAGAGGAAAGCGATCAAATCGAATTTAAGCCTGAACCAATAACAATTTCCGAAATGGCTCAGACAGTAACAGAATTCATCAGGCTAGCCACATCTCTGATACCAGAGTTTGATGGTAGGCATGAAAATCTGCAAAGCTTCTTAGACGCTCTAGGTCTATTAGACAGCTTAAAGGGCGCTCATGAGACAACAGCCGTAAGCCTTATAAAAACAAAACTTAAAGGCCATGCTAGGAATCTCATCAGTAATGAGCAAACAATTAATGAAATTATTGGCCAACTGTCGACTGCAGTAAAAGGAGAATCGGTAGAAGTCATATCTGCCAAGCTCCTCAATCTGCAACAGAAAAACAAAACGGCCAACCAGTACACCCAAGAGGTGGAAAAACTGACGAAGGCCCTTGAAGGCGCCTATATCAGTGAAGGTATCAGCCAATCCATTGCAAATAAATACAGCACTACAGCAGCTGTAAAGGCCATGACACAAAATTGCTCCATCGATAAAGTTAAACTTATCATGCAAGCAGGCACATTCACAAACATGAATGAAGCCATCTCCAAATTTGTCAACTCTTGCACCGAGATAACAGGTCAAAGTAACACTGTTCTCCATTATCGACGAGGTGCAAATAACAATAATAGAGGAGGCCGAGGTTATAATCGTGACAGAAATAACTACCACAACAATTACAACCGAGGTAGCAGTTACAACAATAATAACTATAATTACCGTGGAGGAAGACGAGGTCAAAACCAAGGAAGAGGCCGAGTTAACTCCAATCAGAGCAATAACAACAACAATGTGAGGATGTTGCAAAATACGTCGGAAAACTCACAGAACCCTTTAGGAAACAATCAATAAATGCAAAAGTTCATACCATCAATTATAGTCTTAATACATTCGTAACCTTCTATAATCATTCAACTGAAAATAAACTAACATTCCTCATAGATACGGGTGCAGAAATCTCACTTTTAAAAGTAAATTCTGATAACTTCAAAATTCACGATGAAAAAATAATAAACATCGAAGGCATAGGCCAAGGCGTAATAAAATCTCATGGAACAACCTCAATAGAACTTCGATCAACAAAATATATTATTCCACATGAATTTCATTTGGTAGACTCAAATTTTTCAATACCATGTGATGGAATAATAGGAATTGACTTTATAAAAAAATTCAATTGCCAACTAGATTTCAAACCAAGTGAAGACTGGCTTATAATTAGACCCCAAAATTTAAAATATCCAATATACGTTCCGATAACATATAGCGCAGGCAACAATACAGTCCTTCTGCCAGCCAGATCACAAGTTATTCGAAAAATAGACATTAATACCGTAAATGATTACATTTTCGTTCCTAATCAGGAAATACATAATGGAATTTATATTGCAAATACAATAGCAGCATCCAAACATGTATACATTCGACTTCTAAACACAACTAATTTCGACCAATTGGTCAAAGTAAACGAAATCCAATATGAAAACCTAAAAGATTACGACATTCATAACATCGATCCAGAAAATAGAAGCGAACAAGTACTTTCCAAACTAAAGAAAAATTTTCCAGAGCAATTTAAAAGCCAATTAACTGAATTATGCACAAAGTATAGTGATGTGTTCGGACTGGAAACCGAACCAATATCAACAAATAATTTTTATAAACAAACATTAAGACTTAAAGATGATGAACCCATTTATATAAAAAACTACAGAAGTCCGCATAGCCATATTGATGAAATTCAAAAACAAGTAGGAAAATTAATAAACGACAAAATCGTAGAACCGTCTGTATCCGAGTACAACAGCCCACTCTTGTTAGTTCCGAAAAAATCATTACCGAATTCAGAACAAAAGAAATGGCGATTAGTAATTGACTATCGTCAAATCAATAAAAAACTTCTTTCTGATAAATTTCCACTCCCAAGAATTGATGACATTTTAGATCAACTTGGTCGAGCTAAATACTTTTCATGCCTTGACTTGATGTCAGGTTTTCATCAAATAGAACTTGAAGAAAACTCAAGAAACATAACATCATTTTCAACAAGCAATGGCTCATATCGCTTCACGCGATTACCATTTGGACTTAAAATAGCACCAAATTCATTCCAGAGAATGATGACCATATCATTCTCCGGTTTGGAACCTTCTCAGGCATTCCTTTATATGGATGACTTAATGGTGATAGGATGTTCCGAAAAACACATGATTAAAAACCTAACTGATGTTTTTAATGTATGCAGGAAATATAACCTAAAGTTGCATCCAGAAAAATGTTCATTTTTCATGCATGAAGTGACCTTCCTAGGCCACAAATGCACTGATAAAGGAGTTTTGCCAGATGACAAGAAATTTGACGTCATCAAAAATTATCCTGTCCCTCATGATGCGGAGAGCGCAAGACGATTTGTAGCATTCTGCAACTATTATCGTCGATTTATAAAAAACTTCGCCGACTATTCACGGCACATAACTAGATTATGTAAAAAGAATGTCCCTTTTGAATGGTCAAACGAATGCCAAAACGCATTCGAATACCTTAAAGAAAAGCTTATGCACCCCACGTTATTACAATATCCTGATTTTCGCAAAGAATTTTGCATTATAACAGATGCTAGTAAACAAGCTTGCGGAGCGGTTCTAACTCAGAACCGTGAAGGGATTCAACTCCCAATAGCTTATGCATCTCGTTCATTTACAAAAGGGGAAAGCAACAAGAGTACAACGGAACAAGAACTCACGGCAATTCATTGGGCAATTACCCACTTTAGACCATACATTTATGGCAAACATTTCACTATTAAAACGGACCATAGACCATTAACGTATCTATTCTCTATGACTAATCCCAGTTCCAAATTAACTCGCATGCGGCTAGAGCTTGAAGAATACGACTTCACTGTAGAATACCTAAAGGGGAAAGATAATTTCGTAGCAGACGCACTTTCGCGTATAAATATAAAAGAATTAAAAGACATGCAACATAAAGTCCTGAAAGTCACTACCAGGCAACAAAGTAGACAGGATAAAAACTGTACAGTATCAAATAAGGAACTATTGCCTAGGCAAAGTATCCAAAATGTATCCAAGCCCAACGTACATGAAGTCATAACAAATGATGAAGTACGAAAAGTAGTGACCTTGCGAATAACTGAATCTATTTGTTTACTAAAACGAGGAAATAAAGTTATTGCAAGAATTGAAGTTGACGATTTATATACCAATGGAATTCTAGATTTAGATCAGTTCTTCCAAAGGCTTGAAACGCAAGCCGGTATACTAAAGATCAGCCAACTCAAATTGGCACCGAGTGAAAAAATCTTTGAATCCATTTCAATAGATGCTTTCAAGCAGATGGGCAACAAGAAATTAAAATCATTGAGAGTAGCGCTACTCCAGCCGGTGACCATTATACAAAATGAAAAAGAGATACAATCAATACTGTCTACATTCCATGACGATCCAATTCAAGGAGGTCATACAGGCATTACAAGAACGCTAGCAAAAATTAAAAGACACTACTATTGGAAAAATATGACTCGTCATATAAAAGAGTACATACGTAGATGTCATAAATGCCAAATGTCGAAGACAACGACACACACAAAGACCCCAATGACTAAAACAGAAACCCCAGCAAATGCTTTCGATATAGTGATAGTGGACACCGTTGGTCCACTACCGAAATCAGAATATAACAATGAATACATCGTCACACTAATATGTGATTTAACGAAATATCTGGTAGCCATACCTGTTGCGAACAAGAGCGCAAATACAGTCGCAAAAGCTATATTCGAAAATTTTATACTAAAGTACGGTCCAATGAAGACGTTCATTTCGGACATGGGTACCGAGTATAAAAACAAAGTAATTTTAGACATGTGTAAATATATGAAGATTGAAAATCTCACATCCACAGCATATCGTCACCAGACTTTAGGGACAATAGAACGAAGTCATAGAACATTCAATGAATACATTCGTTCGTACATTTCTGCTGATAAAACTGATTGGGACGTTTGGATACAATATTTCACATATTGTTTCAACACAACACCATCAGTCATGCATGAGTACTGTCCATATGAACTAGTCTTTGGTAGATTACCAAGACAGTTCGCAGATTTTAATAAAATAAATAGAGTAGAACCACTTTATAATGTAGAAGATTACTCTAAGGAAATAAAATTTAGATTAGAAATAGCATACAACAGAGCTAGACTTATGTTAGAAAAAGCTAAGTCTTATAGGAAACAAAACTACGATAAGAAATCGTTAGATTTTGAATTAAAAGTAGGAGATAAAGTAAGTCTAAGAAACGAAGCGGGTCATAAGTTAGATCCAGCATATTTAGGTCCTTATACGGTAGAAACCATAGAAGATAGGGATAACATTATAATTAAAGATAACAAGAATAAGAAACAAAAAGTACATAAGGATAGGTTAAAAATATATAATCGATGAAACGTTTCATTAAAAAGAAAAGGTCTGATCAACCCCAAAAAAAAAAATAAAATACATAAAAATACAAAAAAAAAATATATATTCTTCTAAGAAATTTAAACTTAAAACATAACGTAATTCAATTTAAAACTTTACTTGTCATTACACACAAATGCCTTTACCCTCGAGACAGAGCATTACTAATAATTAAGTATATAATAAGAAACAAATAAATTTCATTTCAATATATAATTAAAAAAAAAAAAAACACAATAAATTCACACTAAACTAAATGACTACATGTATTACGTCATTTCTTTAAAAAGGGAGGTGTAGCATATCTACCCTTCCATATATCAAAGAATGGGTATGTCTTAACGTTTGTACATAGTCACATTGTGCCAGACTAAATAAAGGCATACAAATACCCAAAATGACCAACAACAATAATATAAGCATTCCAGCGCCCAAGAAATATGATCGAACGCTTATACATAAGCCGATCGCGGAGCCTGGGAATGCTGAGCATGCACTTTGCAGCTCAAGTGGTCAAGCCATACATAAACATATGCATGCCTTCTGCATACATATGTATATGTATAAATGCAATTCAGAAATATATAGAGATAAGCAATATATGTGCGGGTTAGCTGAACCCAAAATCAGCTCAGAAGATGCATTCAAATAAAGAACCATGAAGTGACCGGATCGCTCTCTCTCTTTTGACAAAGATATATTATATTAATTACATGGCGATAATATATTAATTACAATATAAAGTATATATATTCATGATCAGGATCAGTAGCCGAGTCGATTTGGCCATGTCCGTCTGTCCGTCCGTCTGTCCGTCCGTATGTACGTCGAGATCTCAGGAACTACAAAAGCTAGAAAGTTGAGATTAAGCATACAGACTCCAGGGGCATAGACGCAGCGCAAGTTTGTCGATTCATGTTGCCACGCCCACTCTAACGCCCACAAACCGCCCAAAACTGCCACGTCCACACTTTGAAAAATGTTTCGATATTTTTTCATTTTTGTATTAGTCTTGTATATTTCTAACGATTTGCAAAAAAACTTTTTGCCACGCCCTCTCTAACGCCCACAAACCGCCCAAAGCTGCCACGCCCACACTTATGAAAAATGTTTTGATATTTTTTCATTTTTGTATTAGTCTTGTAAATATCTATCGATTTGCCAAAAAACTTTTTGCCACGCCCACTCTAACGCCCACAAAACCGCCAAAAACTGTATGTGCTGAAGACTCTGCTTTGCATCTTCGAATAGCTGAGTAACGGGTATCAGATAGTCGGGGAACTCGACTATAGCGTTCTCTCTTGTTATACCCGTTATACTCCCCTATAGGTTGTTCATGACCTTAGCGAGGTATGACATTTCAACCGTTCAAAAATTAAGGCAAACCGCCCAACAAGAAGGTCTATACGAAGACCCAATTTCAAAAACATTCGATAGTCAGCCAAAACTTAGCTCAAATTCACCTAACACCTATAAACATACAAACATTAACCAAATCAAAAACACTCACCCCAACCAACGATTCATTCGCCCCTTTATTCCATCAAATCCCACACAGACCCAAAACACTAACGTAAACAATCAAACCCCTTTTAGACAAATTCCTCCGACCAGACAACAGCAACTTAATCAGTACAGAAATTTATACAACGGCTTCAGAACAGACTTACTTCAGGACCGTCAAAACGACACCCGAAACTACTATCAGCCCCCCCAACAGCCAAGAGTGCCAAATAAGCGTTTTAGAGAGAGCAGCGAACAATCGCGTATGCAGACAAATGAAAATTTTCACGAATTACATTACGATAACGAAACTGAATACTACATTAATAACGACGAACAGTTCCACGAAGATCAATTACAGAATACTCAGACAGAATTGTTTACAGATCAGCAATATCAACAAGCTAAAAAATTTTCCTTTTTTCTTTTTCAACAAACGCAAAAATTCTATATATTCATTCTTTTTTACCTTATTATGATATTCTGTTAGGAAGAAAAATACTAATGGAGAATAACGGTTTAATAGACTACTCTAGGAAAGAAACAATAATTAACGAAAGAACATTCATTCACAAAGAACTAGATCCATGTGATGAGAACTCTTCGGAAAACTTTAATGCACTCTTACAAGAAAACAACTTTACATCAGAAATAAAGTATGCCATGGACAACAACATAGACTCAGAACACAAATACAGACTAGAACATTTAAATAGTGAGGAAAAATACAGACTTACAAACTTATTAAAAGAGTTCAATGACATTCAATATTCCAAAAATGAAAACCTTACATTCACAAGTATAATACGTCACGATATAAAAACCTCTCACGAAAACCCAGTTTACAAAAGACCATACTCGTTGTGAGGAGTCTTAAAACTCCCCACAAATCCGGGTGCAGGAGATCGGCGTAGCAACAGCGAAGACGGCTGGAATGCGAGAGTAGTCAAGGGCGGTCAGGTCAAACGGTAAATAATGGACCTTGGACCCCGGCAAAGCGGAGAGACCGTGAATTAACGGTACCGCGCTGGACCTTGGACTCAAACCCGCCAAGAGCGTAGGGGTCATACGGTAACGGTGCGGACTTTGGACAGGCACAAAGAGGACGCACCGTGAACTAACGGGACATGGTTGGACCTTGTACCCGAGCGAGCCGTGTGCAAAAAGGGAAATAACGGGATTCCCGCAGCCGATATAAGGGACGGCGCCGGCGCAGCTGGGGACAGTCAAGAAGAAGTACGCGAAGGGCCATACAGCCATACGGACAGTCAAGAAGAAGTACGCGAAGGGCCATACCGAGTGACAGTGAAACAACGGGAACACAAGTGCGACAAGCGGGCATCCAGAGTGGATCGCCGCACGTGAAGATCAGCGATGGACGAGCAAACACCAGGACCTAGCGTGGTCAGAAAGGGACGGTGGAGTCAGTGGTCGCAACGGTGGTTCGGAGAGGAGCGCTAGCTTATCTCGCGGACGATACACCCTGCCCCATAACATCCTAAGCCCCGGTCGAGCCCGCAGGTTATCCTTCGGCGAGGGCAACAAGTGCCTGGCACACGCAGGAAGGGACGGTGGAGTCAGTGGTCGCACGGTGGTTCGGAGAGGAGCGCTAGCTTATCTCACGGACGATACACCCTGCCCCATAACATCCTAAGCCCCAGGCGAGCCGGTACGGACCCCCGTCGGAAGCGACGCTGGCGTACGACGGAAGGACGACGAAGGAGCAACGACGTGCATCCAACGGCGAGAATCACCGAATCCTGTTCAGCAAGTGACGATAAATAAAAGTGGTTTAAATCTGAGAATCTGTCTTCTTCTTGGTCGGGCAATCACACAAATCATAAATTTGGTGGGACGAACAAACAAACTCTCTGAGCTAGCCGTTGCATTTCGTAGCGAGCAGAAATAAGAAAATCAGTTCGTTACATCTGGCGCCCAACCGTGATTGTCCTGACCAAAAGAACAGAGGAGAAGATGGGAAAATCGTGGCTATACAGCCTGAAGAAGGATGACTTTCCCGCAATAGCGAGCGCCCTAGGCATTAAGCTCGAAGGGTTGGTCGAGGATATGCGGAAGATGCTGTCCGAATTTATCCAGCAGACCACAGACGAGCCCGAAACAGTCGCCAGAGGCCTGGTGGGGAGCCTCGATGTCCACAGCATGATGGAGGCCAGCGGGAGCAGACCCGAAAGGCAGGAAACCGGGAGTGAACGGCGGGAAAGCAGCCGCGAGAGAAGGGAGAGGTGGGAGCCCAGCCGCGATCGGCGAGACATCGCAAGGGTAGCCCCTCCGGATTACGCGAAGGTGGCGAAACAGGTGCGGGAGTGGAGCTTCCGGTACGACGGTCACGACAAGCCATTGGAGTTCCTGGAGCAGGTGGAGTGGTCAGCAATGACGTACGGCCTGGATATCAACCAAATCCCGCCGGAACTGCTGAAGGGCAGGGCCCTAAAGTGGTTCATCGCCAACAACAGATTCTGGGAGACATGGGCAGAGTTTATCCACAGCTTCCAAGAATTTTTCCTGCCCAGAGGCTTCTCCTACGAAGCAGAAGTAAATAAGCAAATTGAGGAAAGGTTAAAACAAGCGACTCCCCTTATTGCAGTCCGTTATGGATTGTCCCCAAAAAGATGAATGCTTTTGGCAAACCGAAATTCAGGTTGGTCGTGGACTATCGAAATCTAAATGAAATAACAATAAATGATAAATTTCCGATTCCTAACATAGACGAAATACTAGACAAATTAGGAAAATGCCAGTATTTTACTACAATTGACTTAGCAAAAGGTTTTCATCAAATCGAAATGGACCCTAAGTCTATACCAAAAACGACGTTTTCGACCAAACATGGTCACTATGAGTACACTCGCATGCCATTTCGCTTAAAAAATGCTCCCGCAACCTTTCAACGGTGCATGAATACAAATTTCTTAGGTCATATTATAAGTCCAGAATGCATACGACCTAATAAAGAGAAAGTTAAGGCAATCGAAAAATTTCCTCTCCCAAAGACACCAAAAGAAATAAAATCTTTCTTAGGCTTATGCGGATACTACCGTAAGTTCATTCCAGACTTTGCAAAGATTGCAAAACCTCTGACAATATTTCTAAAAAAAGGAGCTAAAATAGACACAAGAAACGAAGAATACAATAAATCATTTGAAAAATTGAAAACACTCATAATGAACGACCCAATTTTGATTTGCCCTGATTTCACAAAAACATTTCAAGTCACTACTGACACTAGCAATTTCGCCATAGGAGCCGTGTTATCGCAAGACAATAAGCCAGTAAGCTTTGCAAGCAGAACATTAAATGATCATGAACAAAATTATAGCACTATTAAAAAGGACTACTAGCAATCGTTTGGGCAACCAAATATTTCCGCCCATATCTATATGGAGTCCCCTTTGAAATTTTGAGCGATCACAAACCCCTTGTTTGGCTAAATAATATTGAAGAGCCTAACATAAAACAAGAGAGAACGCTATAGTCGAGTTCCCCGACTATCTGATACCCGTTACTCAGCTAGTGGAAGTGCGAAGAAGAAATTTCAACACTGACAGTTGTTGACGGTTTGTGGGCGTTAGAAGGGGCGTGGCAAAAAGTTTTTAGCAAATCGATAAAAATTTACAAGACTAATACAAATGTGGGGCCTCGTGGTGTAGTGGATAGTGTAACTACCTGCTAACCACGGGGTCGTGGGTTCAAACCCCACCCATGACGAGAGCATGGCCATACATAAACTTCCTCTCTGAAAATGCTTTTCTAACTTTTAGAAAGTATTCTTCCACATAACTGCCTATTACAACAATCTTCGGCAACTTCCACTTGCCACACCGTCCCACCCCCCTCCTCATTACATGGGAGAAAAAACGGGGGGTACCCACATAGTACCAAGCGCACCCTGTGTTTTTCTGCGAACAGCAACAACACCCAGCAGGGCGATTGCGTTACCAGACTGTTCGCTTTTCTACGAATAACAACACAACACCGTAGGCGCCACTTCCCGATGGCGACAGGTGGCAGCCCCACCACTGGGATAAGCCGCATCTGGCCAATCACCAGATCGGTCGAAAAACTTACAATGATTACTGAAACTAATACGAAAAATTTAAACATAAACGGATCCCCAAATTCGATGACGACCATAGTCATTTCAAAACGGACACGAATTGGACAATGGAACGTTAGAACTCTAAGAGAACCATCTAGGTTAGCACAGTTCGAGGCGAAGATGGAGAAACTCCACATTGCAATAGCTGGAATCAGCGAGATGAGGTGGACTGGCAGTGGGGAAACAACAACATCAGATAGCAATCTAGTCCTACACAGTGGCAACAGTGACGGCAGCAAATATGGAGTGGGAATTTTCGTGTCCAAGCGCATAAAGAAGGCACTGGTTTCCTGGGAACCCATTTCTGATAGAATCATGACCGCCAGGTTCAGATGTAGAGCTAGATATATAAACATCACTCAATGCTATGCCCCGACGGAAGACGCAAACGACGACACCAAGGACGACTTCTATACTGCCCTTACAGCAACCCTCAACAAGTTACGGCAAGGTGACATTAACATCCTCATGGGTGACTTCAATGCAAAAATTGGCCCCAACAACACCGGACTAAGATCTGTCATGGGCCAGCATGGAACTGGGACTCGCAACGATAACGGAGAGAGATTAGTGGAACTCTGCCAGCTATTCCAACTGGTCATCGGTGGCACATTATTTCCACACAAAGATGTCCACAAATACTCCTGGACAACTCCAAGTGGTAATACGCGCAACCAGATCGACCACATATGCATTAGCAGGAAATGGAGACACTCGCTACTGGACGTACGGAACAAAAGGGGAGCAGCCATAGACAGTGATCATGAGTTGGTCATTGGAGAACTTTCAATAAAGCTCAACCGCAACCACTCAAGGAACACTGGCAACAGTCAACACCGGCGTGCGCCCCCCCTGAACCTGCACCTCCTTAGCGACTCTACTCTGAAGACGAGAATGACGTCCACGCTGCGAGAACAGCTGATCCCCCTAGAAGACCACCCATGGGAGTACACCTGCAGGCAACTAAGGACCACGGCGGAGGAAATACTTGGCCTGCAACAACGCGGAAGAACGGACTGGATATCTGAAGGGACCTGGGACCTAATTAGAAGGAGGAACCACCTGAAGCCTCTGGCGAACCAGCTCACGCAGTACCGTGAGGAGTATCGCGGACTATGCAGAGCGGTGAAAAGGTCGGCCAGAAAGGACAAAAGAGCACAGCTGGATAGACTTGCGGCAGACGCAGAACGAGCAGCCGGCGAGAACAACATGCGCTCGCTATACCAGCAGATCTCACGGATCACAGGAACCCATCACAGACAGAACAAACCAGTCAGAGATCTAGAAGCTAACCTCTTATCCAATGATGACGCACAAATCCGAAGATGGCGCCAACACTTCATGGGAATTAGCCACACCACATCACCAAACGTGGCCATAGACTACAGGAGTGTTGTGCCGCCAAGTGGGAGTGGCAGGATACCCTCTGCACCCCCGAATGTAAGAGAAATCGTGAATGCAATAAAGAAGCTGAAGCACAACAGGGCAGCTGGCGAAGACAACATACCAGCCGAATTGCTTCAAGTTGACACCCAACTAATGGCTGAAACATTGCATCCACACTTCTCACGCATATGGGAAGGCGAGACGGTGCCAGACTCCTGGAAAAACGGAATCATTGTGAAGCTTCCCAAAAAAGGCGACCTTAGTGACTGCAACAACTGGAGAGGGATAACACTGCTCAACACCAGCTACAAGATCTTAGCTACACTTCTGAACGAACGCCTCCAGGAAAAAATTGAGCCAACAATACGAGACGAACAGGCAGGCTTCAGACCACACAGGAGTTGCGTAGACCAGGCAAATACACTACGCATAATAACCGAGCAAGCTGTGGAATGGAGAGCCCCGCTTTACCTCCTGTTTATCGACTTCAAGAAGGCATTCGACTCAGTTGAAAGAGCAGCAATATGGCGAGCACTTGCAAGAAAAGGAGTACCTGCAAACCTCATCGCCATCATCAAATCGATGTATGACGATGCCAACCTGGCGGTACTGCACAATGGAAAAACTAGTGCACCTTTCCAGACGAACACCGGAATTCGGCAAGGATGCCCGCTGTCACCACTCCTCTTCAACATCGTAGTCGACGAGTTAATGAGCGAAGTATGCTCTTCCAAGCGCGGAATTTCGTGGAACCTCACCAGACACCTTGAGGACTTGGACTACGCAGACGACATATGTCTCATATCGCACAGACTCGGCGACATACAGAGGAAAAGTGACGACCTCGTCAGGATAGCCAGCAGCGTAGGGCTCGAGATAAACATAGCGAAAACAAAAGCTATGCGCTTCAACCACTCCAGCCAAGGAAACATCAACATAAATGGGAACCCAATCGAGTTCATTACGAGTTTCCCATACCTTGGCACCATCATATCCAACAGTGGTGGAGTGGATGATAATGTCTCCAGTCGTCTTGGCAAAGCCCGCTCAGCATTTGGGAGACTATACCGCATATGGAGAGACCGAAAAATCAGCCGACGAACAAAGCTCAGGATCTACAATGCGTGTGTGAAATCCATACTGCTATACGGAAGTAAGACATGGCTCGCCACGAAGAAAATAACGCAGAAGCTACAGGCTTTCAGCAACAAATGCCTGAGAGTCATATGTGGGGTATTCTGGCCAAACAGAATAGCCAACACAGAACTGTGGCGCGTTACAGACGAGTCCCCGATCCATATACAAATAAGGAAGAAAAAATGGATGTGGATAGGGCACGCTCTCAGAAGAAACCCGAGTAGCATTGTGAGGATGGCACTAGACTGGAACCCCCAAGGAGGCAGGCGAATAAGAAGGCCAAGAGCAACCTGGAGAAGAACCGCTCACCAAGAACTAGCCCAAATAAACACTACATGGGAAAGTGCAAAACAGACAGCTCAAAATAGAGTTAGATGGAAAGCTCTCGTAGAAGCCCTAAGTTCCCGAGTGGAATAGAAGGAATTAAAAAAAAAAAAAATACAAAAATGAAAAAATTTTAAAACATTTTTTTAAAGTGTGGGCGTGACAGTTTTATGCGGTTTGTGGGCGTTAGAGTGGGCGTGGCAAAAAGTTTTTTGGCAAATTGATAGAAATTTACAAGACTAATACAAAAATGAAAAAATATTAAAACATTTTTCAAAAGCGTGGGCGTGGCAGTTTTAGGCGGTTTGTGGGCGTTATAGGGGGCGTGGCAACATGAATCTACAAACTTGCGCTGCGTCTATGTCTCTGGAGTCTGTATGCTTATTCTCAACTTTCTAGCTTTTATAGTTCCTGAGATCTCGACGTTCATACGGACGGACAGACAGACGGACAGACAGACAGACGGACGGACAGACGGACATGGTCAGATCGACTCGGCTATTGATCCTGATCAAGAATATATATACTTTATATGGTCGGAATCGCTTCCCTTTGCCTGTTACATACTTTTCAACGAATCTAGTATACCCTTTTACTCTACGAGTAACGGGTATAACTACAACGTTGGCGAATTAGACTTAGTGATTATAATTTTAAAATCAAATATTTAGAAGGTAAACTTAATCATGTAGCAGACGCTTTATCTCGCGTCAAAATTGAAGAAAACATGGTAGGCGAAGAAGAAAATATTTCAACAGCAGCAACAATACACAGTTCATCAGAAAGCCCTGTTCAATGCACAAACTGCCAAGAGTATGGACACACCAAAACATACTGCACACTTCGGACGGTCTGCGTAGTCTGCGGAGACTTCCACAACTCCGTAAACTGCCCCGCAAACAAAGAAGACCCCCAAATGAAAAAATGTGGCAACTGTGGGGGAAACCATACGGCAAACTACAGAGGCTGTGCGGTCTACAAGGAGCTGAAGAGTCGCATGCGACGAGCGACAGCTACGCACCAACAACATTTCGCCAAGGCAGCCAGATCATCTTTTGGGCAGCTAGATACAACCAAGGGAATCTCCTACGCCGAAGCACTAAGAACAGGCATGGAAAATCCGTCCAAGCCTCACTCAGAAAATGCTCAGCAGGTTCCAGCGCAGCCGTAAAGCAAATTGGAATCTATGATGTTCACCATGCAACAAAGTATGATGGAACTTATGTCATTCATGAAAACAACCATGCAAACCCTTGTTCAGAACCAGAACATGGTAATTCAGTTGCTTGTAGCACAACAGTCCAAATAATTAAATGACTAACCTACGCATATCCATGTGGAATGCCAACGGTATTTCACGGCATAAACTTGAAATAACTCAATTCCTAAACGTAAATCACATCGACGCCATGCTGCTGGTTGAAACGCACCTCACAGGGAGATATAACTTCTATATAAGAGGTTATACCTTTTACCGCACAGATCATCCGGATGGCAAGGCCCACGGCGGAACGGGCATCTTAATCAGAGAACGCATCAAACACCACTTTCATCAAAGGTTTGCAACAAATTACCTGCAAGCCACGTCCATAAAAGTGATCTCAGGAAACGGCAACCTTTGCATTGCCGCTGTCTACTGCCCACCTCGATTTAATATCTCTGAAGGTCAATTCATGGACTTCTACAACACTCTGGGGGATCGCTTCATAGCCGCAGGAGACTACAACGCCAAACACACGCACTGGGGATCACGCCTCGTGACTCCCAAGGGAAGGCAACTGTATAATGCATTTATAAAGGTGAGCAATAAACTGGACTACGTTTCTCCTGGTAGCCCCACATATTGGCCTGCAGACCCAAAAAAGATCCCAGATCTAATTGATTTCGCGGTGACAAAAAACATCCCACACAATTTAATAAGCGCCATAGCACTACCGGATCTCTCATCTGACCACTCGCCTTTGTTGATAAGCCTTCTACAAAGCCCAGAAATGGCGGACCACCCCCACAGGCTGACGTCGCACAACACTAACTGGATGAAATACAGAAAGTATGTGAGTTCCCATATTGAGCTAACTCCCCAACTAAATATCGAAGCGGACATCGACTGCTCCACCGCCGCACTGGAAGAGGTACTCGTCACAGCAGCTAGGATCTCAACCCCTAAAAAGAAGGATGGGGAATTTAAGAAGTTCAAAACCAACCGGCAAATTGAACAGCTGGTTCTGGAAAAGAGGCGTCTGCGACGAGCGTGGCAAACCAGCAGATCGCCATGTTCAAAGCAACGTCTTACTGAAGCCACCCGCAATCTAAACCGGGCCCTGAAGCAAGAAGCTGAAAATGAACAACTTAAATATATTGGAAAACTCTCGCCAACTAGTACAAAGCATCCCTTGTGGAGGGCTCACCCAAATCTAAGCTCTCCAATTCAAACCGTCACCCCTATAAGGAATTCTTCAGGGTGCTGGGCCCGCAGCGACAAAGATAGAGCCGAATCATTTGCCTTACATCTCAGAGGCGTATTCCAGCCGAACCCCGCAGCAAATGATTATGTTCCTCCGCAAATCCACCTCGAAATTGAATCCACGCCAACTACATTTCAGCCGAACGAGATCACAAAAGTCATCAGGGAGCTAAAACCAAAAAAGGCTCCAGGCGGTGACCTAATAACTACAAAAATGATAATGGAACTTCCGTACTGTGCTATTAAGGTCATCTGTAAACTCTTCAATGGAATCATAAGTCTCGGCTACTATCCAAGGAAATGGAAAAAATCAATTATTATAATGATACCGAAGCCCGGAAAAGATCACACGATTCCGTCATCTTACAGACCAATAAGTTTATTATCATGCCTGTCCAAATTATTCGAAAAATGCCTTCTAACGCGCATAATACCATATATGGGGGCCAACAACATTATTTCAGCCCATCAATTTGGCTTCAGAGAAAAACACGGAACTATAGAGCAAGTAAACAGAATAACATCAGAAATTCACACAGCCTTCGAACATAGGGAATATTGCAGCGCGATATTTCTCGACGTATCTCAAGCATTCGACCGCGTCTGGCTCAAAGGTCTCATGCATAAAATTATAACACACTTGCCCGGGTACACCCATAAACTCCTTGAATCCTACCTCTACAATAGAGCCTTCGCAGTAAGATGTAACACAACAATTTCCGATAGCTACACTATCGAAGCTGGGGTCCCACAAGGTAGCGCACTAGACAAGCAAAAAGCGTCCTACAATGAAAAACTCTCTGACCACCCAAATCCTCTAGCAAGGGTCTTGTCTCGGGTCTCCAGCCGAACCCGCTTGCAACGTACAGACCTTCCAACCCAGCCATAACTTGTCAGGGCCACTGTCTCAGTCTACATGACTCCTAGTTAGGTTATAGTATAAGATTTGATACACTTATTGTTAGTCTCGTAAATGAGAAGATTCAATAAATAAAAGCAAAGCATTAAAAAAAAAAAAAAAAAAAATCAGAAAGCAATGAAACCTACATTGAAATTACAGAAAAACCCATAAACTATTTTGCAAGACAAATTGAATTTATAAAAGATACCGTAGACCAAGTAGAGACAACGAAATACTTTTCCAAAATAAAACTGACCATCAAATACACTGACATGACCCTGACAAAGGCAAAATATATCCTTATTAAATACTTCTTAAATAATAGCAGTGTTATTTACCTAAAGACTTTTAGTTTTTCAAAAAGCATATCGAGAAACCATTAACCCACATAGTAACGTGAAAATTCTGAAAAGTATCATAATGTTAAAAGACATAAAATCTTATCCTGAATTTAAAGAATTCATTACTCAACATTCTAAATTGTTACACCCTGGTATTACAAAAATGATACGATTATTTAAAGAAACTCACTATTTTCCCGATTATAATATACTAATTCAAAACATTATCAATGATTGTGAAGTATGTATCCTTGCAAAGAAAGACAGAACATAGACCAACAAAACTAGTTTTCGAAATAACTCCAGAGACAAATAACCCACGCGAAATTTATGTTATTGACTTTTATGCTATTGACAACGAAAAGTATTTATCTTGTATAGACGTTTATTCAAAATTTGCTTCACTTATTAAAACAAACAGTAGAGATTGGTTAGAGGCAAAACGAGCCCTTAATAGAAATTTTAACGACATGGGAAAACCACAGAAAATTAAAGCAGACAAGGACTCCGCGTTTATAAGCACTTCTTTAAAAACTTGGCTAAACAACGAAGACATACAAATAGATATTACCACAAGTAAAACAGGAATAGCAGACATAGAACGGCTTCATAAAACCATAAATAAAAAAAAATCAGAATTATCAATACTGAGAGAACGCTATAGTCGAGTTCCCCGACTATCTGATACCCGTTACTCAGCTAGTGAAAGTGCGAAGGAGTCTTCAGCACAGACAGTTTTTGGCGGTTTTTGGGCGCTAGAGTGAGCGTGGCAAAAAGTTTTTTGGCAAATCGATAGAAATTTAGAAGACTAATACAAAAATGAAAAAATATTAAAACATTTTTCAAAAGTGTGGGCGTAGCAGCTTTGGGCGGATTGTGGGCGTTAGAGTGGGCGTGGAAAAAAGTTGTTTGGCAAATCGTTAGAAATTTATAAGACTAATACAAAAATGAAAAAATATGAAAACATTTTTCAAAAGTGTGGGCGTGGCAGTTTTGCGCGGTTTGTGGGCGTTAGAGTGGGCGTGGCAACATGAATCGACAAACATGCGCTGCGTCTGTGTCTCAGGAGTCAGTATGCTTAATCTCAACTTTCTACCATTTGTAGTTCCTGAGATCTCGACGTTCATACGGACAGACAGACGGACAGACGGACGGACAGACGGACGGACAGACGGACGGACAGACGGACGGACAGACGGACGGACAGACGGACGGACAGACGGACGGACAGACGGACGGACAGACGGACGGACAGACGGACGGACAGACGGACGGACGGACAGACGGACATGGCAAGATCGACTCGGCTATTGATCCTGATCAAGAATATATATACTTTATATGGTCGGAAACGCTTCCTTCTGCCTGTTACATACTTTTCAACGAATCTAGTATACCCTTTTACTCTACGAGTAACGGGTATAATAAAGAAACACGAATGGAAACATTTTTATACATATACAACCAAAAGACTAAACATAACACAACCGGACAGATACCGGCTAACATCCTTTACGCAGACACACCTACTTATGATACCCAGATGATTAAAGAAATTAAAATACAAAAATCTTAACAAAAAACGACAGGATTTCGAAATCGACACAAAATTTAGACAAGCACCCTTAACACGCGCAAAATCAAAAAATCTCTTTAGAAAAACAGGCAGAATAGAACAATTAGACGAAAAACATTATAACGAAAATAATAGAGGTCAAAACGTTATTCATTATAAAAGCAAATTTAAAAAGAAAAAGAAAGTTAATGACAGCAAATACTTGCAGCAAACCGACACCTCCCAATCATCGGACTCATAATCACCATAATAACTTGTATTGCGACACAAACTACAGCAGGAACAATCGAAATCAACCCAATAGAAAACAACCAAGGATTTATCTTGTTTGAATCTGGAACAATACAAATCCCCATCACCTTTATGCATCACTGTCTCACCATAAATATTACAGAAGTTGAAGAAACATTTAATAGTATAATTAAACAATGTCAAGAATTTAAAAATGTCACACAAATTAAATATTTAACGGAGAAAATGGAAAGAGAAATAAATGGCATACGCATCTCAAAACGAAACAAACGAGGACTGGCTAACTTTGTAGGTTCCACATTAAGATATCTTTTTGGCACACTAGACGAAGACGACAGACAACATATTGAACCACAAATTTCGACTCTATCACAAGACACAGTACAGGTCAGCACTCTAAATCACGTTATTGACAGTCTCAATAATGGCATAGAAATAATTAACAACCAGTCCAATTTTTTGAAAAAAGAACATATTAAATATTTAATATTGAACATTTTACTGAATATATCGAAGACATTGAAATGGGTTCACAACTAACACGACTAGGAATATTTAACCATAAACTATTAAAACATGACAATATTGGCCACATTAATTACAAAAATCTGATAAACATAAAAACTTCCGCTTGGTATAACGTAGCTACTAATGAAATGTCCCACATTCCTATGAATTCAATTGAAAGACCAACTTTCATAATTGCACCTTACCCCGACAATAATGGCCAAATTATTAAGGAAAATATTGAAGGCAAATTCTACTCACATAACAATTATGTTCTAAATACACTAACAAAGAACATTGTCAAAGACCATTGCATAGCTAACATAATAAAACACGAAACACCAACTTGTACTTTAAAAAATATCGTAAAGAATCCTATATTCAATATTCATTAAACCAAATATACTTATAACCTGGAATATAACCAGAGAAAAACTTTATCACAATTGTAACGGTCAAGAGATTTATATTGAAAATAATAAAATTATAAAAATATCCAACTGCACAGCAGAATTAAAACAAATTACAATATCTAATAGTATTCAACAATACACAAATGTAATATTTACTGAACACAATGTAACAAAAATCGAACCAATGTCATAGAAATTAAAGAAATGATTTTGTTAAACAATAAGAGTAACACAATTTACAGAAACATACTAATAATCTTCATATCTGTTTTAGTATTAATTTACATATTTTACTTTTATATGAAACTAGTTGTCCCTGTGCGCTTCGCCGCATGGTGTCTTAAAATTCAGTGAAAAATTCCTAGAATTTGTTATATGAAAGTCATTTATTTTATTTGAAAATTGTTATTTTCAATCCAAAACATTTGGATAAACTATATTTTTCGTTTGTCCATTTGGAGCGAATTCAAATAAAGAGTTTGGAATGCCAACTCTTGAACAGGCCACGTATAGCTGCCCATGAGAAAAACACGGCTCTTCCAAATTCAACCCGCATACTTGAAGCGTTTGTCCTTGTGCCTTATTGATGGACATGACAAATGATAGACGCACTGGGAATTGCAGTCGCTTAAATTCAAACGGCATGTCTGTTGGTATCAACGGAATACGCGGTATGAGCACCATTTCTCCTTTCGCTTTTCCAGTCAATATCGTGGCTTCAATTAAATTCGGCATCAATTTTTTTACAACCAGTCTTGTGCCATTGCACAATTTTGGTGCATTTAAATTCCGTAGTAAAATAATTGATGAGCCGATTTTTAAGTTCAAAAAATGCGGTGGCATACCAGGCGGTTCTAGGGAATTTAAAAATTCAACTGGATAATTCACTGCATCATCTTCTTTCATTGCGCTATCAAAAGATTTATATGATATCAGTGCGCCTGGCAATTTTTCTTGAATGTGAAAATTGATTTCATTGACATGTACATTTTTTGGTGACAATATTGCTCGTTCTGTCAACCAATCGTGATTTCTGTGATTTTGAATTATATTTGGAAAAACGCTTTCTATTAATTCCCCTTTAGATTGTAGAATTGTACAAAAATTGTTTGGCAAAGTGATCAAGCCATTTGTTTTTGGAACTTTGCCACTTCCGATTTCTAATAATTGCTTCGAAAACCGTTCTGCAGATTGATCATAGTGCTATTGAACACGCATGTTTATTTTCAATGTCAATTTTTGGACATATCGCCACAGGAAATAATACTTCAAGCAAGCATTGACCTGATCCGCTAACGTTGCACGTGGAATGACGGGCAATGTTTGTCGGAAATCTCCTGACAAAAATATTATTGCACCACCCAAAATTTGTTGATTGCGACGTAGATCTTGCATTGTTCTGTTTAATGCTTCCAGAGATTTTTTATGGGTCATTCTTCTTCTTCTTCCTCCTCCTTCTTCTTCTGACTTCTTCATGCTCCTTATTCCTTCTTCTTCTTCATCCTCCTTCCTCCTCCATCTTCTTAATCCTTCTCCTCCTTCTTCCTCCTCCGTCTTCTTAATCCTCCTCCTTCTTCTTCCTCTTTCTTCTTCCTTCTTCGTCTTCTTCCTCCCCCTTCTTCTGAAAACCTGCGTGATTGTTGATGCTTTAGTGTTCTTGCTTTATTGCGTTCGGTTCGTGTATCTTCTAATTGATGAAGAAGAAGGAGGATGAGGATGAGGAAGTCGAAGAAGGTGGAAGTGGTGAGTTTAACCTCAAATGCACGATACACATAATTAACACAGTTCAACTTACCACCTCAAAAACAAATGCCTGCTGTTACAATTTATTTATGAACCAAATAAAGTTTGTCTCATGAATTAAATAAAACAAAATGAGCAGAGAAGAATGACATCCTATGTTTTAGAAATGGCGCTGCATGTAAAAAAAGGTTTTCCCGCTATCCTATCCTATCCTATCTCTCAAGTTGGATCGAACTGCACATGGTGTTCGAATTTTATTGTAATCGGTTGAGTGGTTTAGGAGTCCATTGAGGACAAACATTGTGACACGAGATTTATATATATGCTGCATGATAATGCCAACTTACTCCAATCCCACAATCGGCCATCCTGAATATTCATTCGCCCCTGAATGAACTCCATTTTTTTATATATTCGGCTGCAGTCGTTGTTGTTTTTGGCCCTTCCTGATTCCCTTCCTTTATTACTTCATAGCGACCGTGGTTTAGCTTTTTTGTAATTTTATACGGACCGAAAAATTTTGGCCGAAGTTTCATTCCTGTTCCATACTGTGTTCTCTTAATGGCTACCAAATCTCCTTCTTCATATTCATTTTCAACCTTTCTTTTCTCATTAAAGTTTTTCCTATTCTCTTGCTGCACTTTTTCTATGTTTTCCTGTGCTTTCTTTCGAATCTCTTCCCTCTCATCGTTCAATTCTTCTAGTTCTAAGTCGTCTATTAGGTCTTTTATATCATTCAGCTTAAGTCTCATATTCAATCCTGTCAAAATTCTAAATGGACTATACTTAGTGGTTCGAGGTGGAGTATTCTTTATGATTTGTTGAACTCTGTCTACGTGGCGATACCAATTTAGTGGGTTTTCTTGACACATTTTGCCGAGCATCGGGATGACAATTTTGTGTATTCGTTCGACTTGTCCATTGCCTCTGGGAATACCTGTCGCAATGTGGAGTAGTTGAATGCTTTCGCGATTGCAATATTCAGTAAAGGATCCTGAAGTGAATGCGGTTCCTCTGTCCGTAACTATTCTGCGAGGGTTCCCAAAAACTGCTGCTTGCTTCTCGAGTTTTTCTATAACCTCATCTGTTCCTGTTGACTTTGTTGGATAAAGCCAAACAAATTTAGAAAAACCATCCACGACTGCTAATATGTGGTTATACTTCTTTTTTGTATCGGTAAGTGGGCCAACGTGGTCGATATGGTAGGTTCCGAGTGGTTCTTGAGCCTTGTCGATCGGCGATAGTAATCCCTCCTTTTTTCCGCGCTTAGAGTCAATGATCAGGCACTCTACACATGCTCTAACCACTCTTTCTACTTTAGGCAGAATTCCTGGAATGTAATTGGACTTCTCCAAAATATCTCTGGTTTTTTTAATTCCGAAGTGACCCTCTTTGTGTGCTGTAGCAATGATTTCATCTACCATCGAGTCGGGAACAACTATCAGCTCATTTACTGGATCCTTGCAAAGGATATTATTTTTTATATAAAAATCTTCGTGCTCCTTATTACTTGCCAATATAACTTTGACGGCTTTTATCCAGTTGTCCCTGTTCTGTGCTTCGATCAAGCGTGATTTTGTGGAATCCGCTATAAGAAAGCACGACAAACGGCTGAGTGCATCTACGTGTCTCATCTTCGTTCCGGCTCGGTGCTCCACTTTATACTCGAATTCCTGCAATGACATTGCCCATCTTGCAACTCTAGGAGGCAGATCGTCTTTTTTGATGGTCATTGCAAAAGCGTTGCAGTCTGTGAACGGCTTTCCCAACAAGTACACTCTCAATTTTTTCAACGCATTCACAATGGCTAAAACCTCGAGCTCATAGGAACTGTATTTCTCCTCACAATTGTTTGTTTTGCGGCTCATAAATTCAATCGGGTGAAATTGCTGATCATCTGGGTCCTTCTGCATCAAAACGCCGCCAAAGCCATATTTACTCGCATCTGTGTGTACTTCTGTAACAGCTAAAGGGTCAAACAGTTTCAGTACTGGTGCTGATACCAATAGTTGTTTTAAGTGGTTGAAGGAAGCCATACCCAACTCAGTCATCACGAGGTTCCTATCGTTCTTCTGATTGCCTTCCTTTCGAAGCATGTCACTCAAAGGCTTTGCTGCCAAGGCATAGTCTTTGATAAAGCGTCGCATGTATGACGTTAAACCCAAGTACCTCTGCAAAGCTTGCCTGCTTTGAGGGATTGGAAAGTTAACAACAGCTTTGATTTTCTCGTCAGTTGGGGATATGGTTCCATTCTCAATCGTATAGCCTAAGAAGTTGATTCTGCTTTTCAAAATCTGTGCTTTCTCCCACTTAATTCGCAAACCTGCCTTCGACGCTGCGCTCAATACGATTTCCAAAGCCTTGATTCCATCGTTCTCGTCCTTGCTTGGTACGATTATATCGTCCATGTATACTACGATTGTCTGATTTTAAATGAGTTCTCGCAAGACTGCTGAAACATAACGACAAAACACAGCTGGGGAATTTGAGATGCCAAATGGAACATGCGTAAACTCATACTGTCCGTTGTGAGTCACGAATGCTGTGAACTTCCTTGAATCTTCGTCGATCGGCACGTGGAAAAATCCGTTCATCATGTCGAGAGTGGTAAAGATTTTCGACCCCTGCAATCTATCCAGAACATCGTCTATCAGGCTCATTGGAAAGTTGTCCTTCTTGATTTTCTGGTTAAGTTTCCGATAGTCACAACAAAATCTCTTCGATCCATCCTTTTTTGAGACTAGTACCACAGGCGATGCATACTCTGAGCAACTTGGTACGATTATTCCCTCTGAAAGCCAGTCTTGCACTTGCTTGTTTATGAAACATTTGTTCTCGTACGAAGTTCGTCGTGGTCGCTGATAAACGGGTACATCGTCTTCCAATATGATCTTCATATTAACTGGAGACGCCAATGACTTTACTGGTTTATAATCTTTAACTAGATTTTCTACCTTTAGCTTCTGACTCTTTTCCAGGTGAGATAGATCGATTTTGTCGAGCACGGAGGACTCATCGATGATCTCAGTGACACGCATTCCTTTGAATGCCGTAGCGAAATCCTTTTCTTTTTCTTTAAATAAGACCCCCTTCGAACTGAACACGACATCGTTACATTGGAGCACATCATTTCCAATAATGGCTGCGTACTCCAATTCATTCTGTTTTACTACGTGAAAAGTTGAGGTAAAGCATACGCCATCTGCCTGAAGGTTAATATCAAAGCATCCTATTGTCCTTAGCTCACCTTTGCCAATGCCTCTCAGATGTTTAAATACAGGCTTCAGCCTTAAATCCTCAAAGCTTCTGAAAATATCCTCCCTCATCAAGCACAAGTCGCATCCCGAATCGATCATCGCTACGAATGTCAAACCATTTGCTACTATCATTTTATATATTGAGCCTTTTTCAACATTGACTTCCAGGACATTCGCTTTCTCATTCTTGACGACTACATTATTTTTCTTTTCCGCGCAGTTCTTGGATATGTGCCCTTTCTGGTTGCAATGATAGCAAACAACGTCGCCCTTACAATCTCTGGCAATGTGGCCTTCACTGTTGCACTTAAAGCATTTTTTCTGGCCATTACTCTGTCCTTGTTTCACTGCCACCTCTTTCTTAACAATTTCCCTTTTAATTCCTTTTCCCTTTATCTTTTCGTAAATATAAATTTCGTCCTTTAGCTCTCTGATAGTTTTTGCGCGATACAGCCCAGCCTTATTTATCCTGCCATCCGGTATGCCTTTTACAACATAAGAAACTAAGCTCTCCTCATCAAGATTTATCGATTTGCTGATCTCCATCATGCTGTACAAAAACTCAATGCATGTCTGTTTTGGTTGTTTTTGCTTTTGCCGCAGAAGCTTATGAATCTCAGCCGAGCATAATTTTTTGCCGAACTCATCTTTTAACGCGCGCTGTAACTCGACCCACCCTCTAATTCGGTTTGTGCTTTTGATATAAAGCTTGGCGGCTCCGGTCAAAAGTTGTTTAGCATAGATAAATCTTTGCAAATTGTCCCAGCCTACGGTTACTGCAACGTCTTCGAACTCAGACAACCAATGATTGACGTCTTCGTGGTCTGAGCCAGAAAATGATGAAATGCTGTCTTGGACATCGCGTAGAGTAAATCTCGAGCCTACGTGGTGACTAACATCTTGATAATTAGATGAACCCGAAACACTTACTGCATCCTCATCCTCACCGCCCGCATCTATGCCATAGTGTTCAAATAATCTGTCCTGCAAAGCGCTCTTTCGCCCATTGGTATCCAAACCCAATTCCGTTAATTTTGCTTTTAAAAAAGGCACGGTCAATTCGAGAATTTGTCTAGCATCCATTTTAGTGCGTGAGCCGTTTACAAATTAATTTAAATGTTAAACAATGAATTCAAAAATATTAAACAATGTTAAACAAATTTTAAAACCAATTTGTTAAATGCGCAGCCTCTCGCTCACCCAACCAGTTGTTACGACTCTCTTCCGCCGCACTTCTCGTCTCTTCAATGTCGTCGTATTTAAGTTCTTCTACGTTGCGAAATTCGTCTTCGCCGTAACCTCGCTCCGTATTGCGTTACGGATCACGTCGTCGATTGCTCTTACGTCGCCGTCGCTGCTCCTGCTCTTCCTTATTTTGTCGTTTTGTTCAAAAATATGTACTCATATACTCGTCGCTGTGCAAAACTAGTTGTTGCAATATTGCCAGCTCCAAGTCTTGCCTCTATTTGCGTCTCTGCTGCTGTTTTTTATTTCTTCGTCGTTCCCGTCGAAATGCACGTATTTTGTTGCACGCTTGATCCTACTCACGCCGTCGATGCTTCTCTTGTTTTTGCGTCGTATGATCTCCTCTACTCGTTTACTGTTTCCTTCTTTATTTGGTTTGTCGTTGTCGTTGTCCTCTCGTTGTCGTTATCCTCTCGTTGTCGTTATCCTCTCTTTGTCGTTATCCTCTCTTTGTCGTTATCCTCTCGTTGTCGTTCCTTTGAAATTCGTCGTTTCTTTCGCCAGCTCTATCCACTCTTCGATACGGAATTTCACCACGAAAAATTCTTGTTTCGACACGTCTTCAAAATGCCCAAGAACTTTCATGTGCACGTCGAAAGACTTTCTACTAGTCTCACCGTTGCTCTTGCGTCGTCGTTGCAACCGTCACTTAAATATTCTTCAAAGGGTCTCTTCTTTGTCGAGAAAAGATCCAGAATTTGCTCCAGTTTTACTTCGTCGAATTGTCGCACGCCAGTTTCTCTTCTCCTTCGTTCTCTCAAATTCGTTAGTGTTAATGCACTTTTATTAATTTTATTCTTTGAACGATCCCGGACGAGCCCCCAATAATTTGTAGGGATAATACAAATTAAGTTTATTGTTTTGGGTATTGTTCACAAAGTTTGAAATTAATAATTATAAAAATGAAAAGAACTACGACTCTCGCACTAATAAACGCATCGACTGACTTCGTTAAAAATTCTGCAGCGACTGACTTACTTCAGAGACACCATGGGAGAGAGACACTGTTGGCAATGCTGTTAGGATCTGGCTGATATAGGAAACAGTGTGTGCACTCCCAAACATCTAGGCTGCATGATAATGCCAACTTACTCCAATCCCACAAGTATATATATTCTTGATCAGGATCAATAGCCGAGTCGATCTGGCCATGTCCGTCTGTCTGTCCGTCCGTATGAACGTCGAGATCTCAGAAACTATAAAAGCTAGAAAGTTAAGACTCAGCATGCAGTCCAGTGACATAAACGCAGCGGAAGTTTGTCGATTCACGTTGCCACGCCCAGTTTAACGTTTGCAAGCCGCCCAATACTGCAACGCTCAATTTTTAAAATTATTTTGCTATTTTTTAATTTTTTATTAGTATTGTAAATTTCTATCGAACTGCAGAAAAACTTTTTGCCACGCCCACCCTAATGCCCACATATTGCCAAAAACTGCCACACCCACACTTTTGCTAAACGTTTCAAAATTTTTTTTATTTTCTTATTAGTATTGTAAATTTCTATCGATCTTCACAAACGATCCACGGCCACCCTAACGCCCACAAACCGCCAAAAACGGTCAGTGTTGAAATTTTGTCTTCGCACTTCCACTAGCTGAGTAATGGGTATCAGCGTTCTCTCTTGTTTTTATAAATGATATTTGGACCAGGGAGTTCTTTTTTATAGAAAATTTCAATTTTCTGCGCATTTGAGTTATATTCTTTCGAAGGCGTTTGCACTCTAGTCCGTCTAACATATCACAGCCTGTGTTGTCTCGTCCATATCTGTCATTGGAGGACCGGTGTTCGATAGCTGGGCTGCGGTTTGTTAATGATATATTGAACGGAAGAAGTACGCACCTTGGTCCCATTTAATTCAGCCACTGTCTGGACCATTTATCCGCGAAATTAACTTATCTTTAGGGCCTTGCGATTATTTAACTATCTTCCTGCAAGCATTCGCTTAGTTTTGGAAGATAATAGGCTTAGGTTTAAAAAAGATTTTGTAAATTATTTTGCATGTAGAATATAAGCGTAATGTATACTTGTAGCCAGACAAGGTTTTATATTCTCATTGGCGTAAATAAATAAACAAATAATTTATTAATTGTAATCTGCAAATAATATCACAATACAGAATATCAATACAGCTGATCACCCAAAATCAATGTATTAATTTGAGATTATTATAATTCAATTGCGTTATAAATTAAATTTGTATAATTCTTTGTTGCATGGTGTGATACAAATGTTTCTGAAAACTGGGAATATTTAGCATTTTTATAATGGTCACCGGCTTCAGTAATGCAACTCACAATGTATTCAATATTTTATTATCCTTTTTATTTAATTTACTAAAATTACGTCAAGTGACTTTTTGCCCTGTGCAAATTTTAGTTGGCTGGTCTAGTTTTCCATTGGTTCACTGATCGCTACCCTCAATTCTATACCTTTTTTCCACGTTTCCTTAAATAATGAAAAATACATGTTTCCTTAAATTGTATTTTTCATTATAAGCAAGGCCACTTTCCGTATTTTGTTATTGCCAATGACTTCATATACATTGGGCAGAAGCGTTGGGTAGACAAATATTCTTGTTTTTCTCCTGCTTACTTTAATTTGTAGGTTGGTGATATCGGATACTTGTCTTTTCCCATCAGATACTCGACTGTCAAGTCGTATACTTCAAGTTCTAACCGCATACGGGTCAGCTTTGAATTTTGATTGACCATTGAAAATACTCGTAAAGGTTCTGTAGTCTGTTCTAATGGTAAAATGTTTTCCATAATATAATATCATATAAATAACTTATGCTTGGCAGTGCTCTTATTTGGGGTCCGCTATGGTTTTGAGTTAAGATTGCTCCCCACGCTTGTAAACAATTCTTTAATAAAATCAGGATATTTTAATAATGTTGGTTTCATTAGATTAGTTTCTAAATAATGGAATGCGTTTTGGCATTCAGCTGTCCATTCAAAGTGAATATCCTTTTTACATAATCTTTTTATAGGCCGGGAATATTCGGCGAAGTTGTTGATAAAACGTCTATAATAATTTCAAAATGCAACCAAACGTCTAACGGTGCATATTGGACTTGTAATCATCATGTAAAGTATCACTTATGTGTATCTGTGCACTTATGACCTTGGCCACTTCGTGCATAAAAACTGAACACTCTTCCGGATGTTTTTTCAGATTATTTTTTCTACACAGTTCGAAAACATTTGTTAAATTTTGGATCATGAGTTGTTCTAAGCATCAAATGACAATTAAATCTTCCATGTAAAGGAATGTTTAAAAAGGTTCTAAGTCTGAAATTGCTATTGTAATCCTTCTCTGAAATGATTTAGACGGAACATTGGTCCTGAGCGGGCCGTGCTAAGAAGATAAGAAACATAGCAGAACGAGAAACTCGTAACTCAGAAAAGTGAGAGTTTAGTCAGGAGCAGAAATCCATACGTTGAGGACATAGATGAAGGAGAAGACAAGCCCCTGACGTGGTCAGAAGGGATTGTGGAGTCAGTGGTTGGTGGCCTGCGACTTGAGCGGTCCTAACAAACGTGCGCTTCCGGCTATTTTCAAACGTGGTTCTGGAAAGAGCTCTGGTTCGACCTAACGAACGTCACAGCCCCGCCACCATAATATCTCATTATGGTGTCGCCTTAGCCGATACGGAGACCGTTGTCGAAGACGACGTAGGACGACGCGGGATCGACGATGCACAGCAGACGGCGAGGACCATCGGAGTCCATACAGAATATCCCTTGAATAAAGCTGACGAAAATCTGAAGCCTTGTCTTCTTCTTGGTCCGGCAATCACACAAATCATCAATTTAGTGGGAAGTAAAAACAACATATCTGAGTAGCCGTTGCAACTAGTAGCGAGCAAAACGAAGAAAAACAGTTCGTTACAGTACTACCAAGAGCGGGCTATTATATTCAGACACACATGCTTTAACGATATTATTTAACGATATATTCCTGATGACTATGCGGAATTCAGTAGTTTTTAATATACACTGGTTCTTTATCCTTAACTATAAATTGTTATTTGTAAAAAATATCTGTTGTTATTGATTCGGTTTGAAGTCCGAATACATTGCTTTATTTTGAACTGAATATTAATTGGATATTTTAAATTTATTTCATTAGTTCTTAATAGGCTCGAATTCAAACAAATTATGCAAATCAAACCCAATAAACGGGTGTGGATATCATTTCATAGCTGATGCTTCCACTGTGATCGAAGGGGAAATCGGCCTGTCGGGAGTAGGGACTTTCACTTATAAAGTCAAAAGCCTCTTTAACATCAAGGAAAACTGTAGAGCACTACTGTTCCAACTGTTTTCAAAGGCATTACAAATGTGCTGAACAACTCGATGAGCCTGCTTTTGGGTCCCATTATGGTGTTTAAATTGGGGTCTGGGAATGGCATCGTGCACGAGTTACCTCCCTTTAAGCGTAGGTTCGGGAGATTTGATGATTACTTCCTGGTTAAAGTGGATAGAACCGTTCCCAAATATAACGTCTGTGGTTGTTAAGTTCTGAATTCTTAATGAATCTTATTTTATTTTCAAGCTTTTCATTTGCCTTCTACATTTTGGTTTCTTATAATAATCTGCAGATCGGGCTAAAATGGAAGTGGAGCGGATGCGTTTCGATGGGGCTGGTGTTTGTCTGTTTCAGCACTTAATGTTATTTGATACGACCACTCGGCGTTCCCGTGGTTGTACCAAAGTATTGCTGAATCTCCACTAGGTCTCCGGTTGACGAGGCGGCTTGGGCGGGGGACCGCCGAGGGTAAATGCTGAGGCGGTAACTCCTTCCCCCTCAGTCTGAACTACCGACCATAGCGGGGGCATAGCTGCTGTTATCATAGCAGGTTCAGCGATGGCGGAAGTGAAGGTGGCGTGTGGTGTAACCTCTGGTTTGAAAATTGTTGTCTTTCTTGGGAAGCAGGACACGACGAATATTACTATCATCAGTACGCCGAGCATCGTGTAGGTCGTTGTTGCATGGTTCCCCACTGCATTCTGCTGATCTGTACCTTTGTTTCTAGGTCTTCCATTCTCAGCTCGTGTATTCCAAACTCTTGGGTTGTCCTGTTCCTCTTAACCGTCTCTATCCGATGTATGTCTAGTCCCAATTTCGCTGTGCTAAGTCCTTCTTCCGCTTCATACTGTACGTTGTTGACCATTACTTTGCAGTTGGTAAATCTTATAAGGACTGATCCATTTAATTACTTATCAACTCCGCAATCTGTCTAAAGTTTGACATTCTTCCCGTTGAAAATTACGATGTAGCCGGCCTCCGGTTCGAAGATTGTTGTAAGTAGTCCGACGTCCTTCGTTTCGCATTCCGCATCCTGCCCACTTAACAGCTTCCTAATACATTTAGAATTAACCTGGCTTATACTCCTATCATTCTTACAAATATACATGTTTCTTATTAGTTGGCTTTTTTCCTTATAGTAAAGTATTTCATTCCCATGAATCGCCACATAATTTGGAGTTATCACAAATTCTGTGCTGTTCATGGGAAGCGGTATTAACCTTCTGAACGCAAATATTTCCTTTTTAAACAATGGTAATTTGATCGAAAATATTATATCTGTGTTATTCATAATCGCACTTAATTCTAGAAACTCATACATGTGTTCGTCTGATACCAATCGTATCCCTTGTCTCTCTAACTCTTGGACACACTTGTCTGTTTCCTTCTTGTCAAACAAAAATCTAGAAATCGCACCTAACTTAGCCAGCAACAGATTCTCGGTCCTTTAATCCTAGCATATCTATAGTGAGCGAAATTCTGTCAATATACTCCAATCTATAAATTCTCCTATCCTCTTCTACAAAGGACTTACTTATGCCATTATTATATTTGTTAATACATGCATTTACTCTGCTCTGCTCCTCATTTATGTATTTCGTTAAATTTTTTAACATGAAACTGCCCTTGTTGCCTGTTCTCTCTTGTGAGTTAATACTCTCTCTCAATTTCTCCTCTTCTTCTCTCATTTTTCTTATTTCCTCTTCTAACTTTTCGGCGTCATTGGCGTCTAAATTCCCCGTTATTGCCTTGACTACCGAACCCAATCCGTTTATCAATCCCCTTGCTCTTCTATGTCTAGGCCAAATTCCTTCCAGCCTTGTTTTCAACATGTGTAGTTTGTTTTTAAGTGATCTAATTACGTCCCTTGTTCCCGATTCGT